>NC_133290.1:11434990-12034990 GCF_005239225.2 Populus alba
CTACCCACACATTAAAAGAAATAGTTGTTCACACTTGCACATAACTATTACTGCTATAATGACACACGGGGAGAAGCACAAACTCTGAAAAATACCCTTGTATCATCAAATAAAAAAATATATATATTTCTATTACACAACAGAAACAAGTTAAGATTAACGTTCGCAAAGAAACGTAAGAGATCAGAATTGAGTGAGACAGTGCCGAGTGAATTGGAAATCTATGAACCCGTGACCATATTACAAGTCCAAGGTGAGCACACAAGTCATCGTAGCCATCACCAATAAGGTGGTCAGGAGGGAAAATGGGGGCATCCACGGCACGACAGCCCCAGAGTGAAATATCTTAATGTCAACAGGAATTCAATAAAAAGAAAACAAAGTACGAGGCAAAACATTCAACCGTTTACTAAGAAAAATGCATGGCTAACACCTCTAACCTGTGGAAACCTAAGCAATGGAGAGAACCAATCAAATCGAGGTAGAAAACAATTAAGTTAATCTAGAGGTGCTTGGCAACACATATTAACTTGTTCTTGATAGCAAAATTTGAGTTAGAATGCATGACAAAAGTACTACGGAGAACAGTAAGGGCAACACGAAAAACATCAGATGACGTAAGAAAAAATTGAGGAAGAAAAGAATGAGTCCATGACAGATTGTTTAGCAAACATAAGATATTTAAACAAGGGCGAGCTACTCCAAGATCATAGCCTTCTAAAAAGAACTATTCTATTTTCTCCTGATGCTTAAAATGCTTTGAACACCCCAAATTATAATGATTTCTTTTGTGTATATTTGTAAAAAGATGACATTTCACGTGAAATACGCCTACCAATCTCTTAAATTGACCCTCGCATGAGAAGAGTACAAATAAAGGGGCTTAAAAACAACCCTTTTTAATTACAAGTAACCTGGGTACATTACAAAAGCCAAGCCATAAAAAAAGATTCATGTGAATTTAGGTTTAGGCATTGGTGTGCTATTAGGATTCACAGTACCAAGCTTTTGAATCCAATGGAGCATTATTTTCTTATGATCTTGGCAAGTTGGGTTCAGTACCAGATTCAAGGTTCCGTCATGAGCAAGAGAAGATTCAAATTGCTCCAGTACCTTTACAATCTGCCAAAACTCTGGCCTCTTATCTGGTTGCAATGACCAACATTGCTCAATTAGAGCTCCCATCGCAGCAGGACAGTCCCTCGGGATAACAGGTCTTGAATTCTGGATAGACATTAGAAATTTCAAAAGTTGTACTTTTCGTATATAAAACACACCATTGATTTTCATAAAACATAGAGAACTAAGACATGATAGGGAAAGAATAGATGGAAAACAAACCAAACCAAAAGGAAGCAATCAATGGAAATTCTTACTCAGACTATCAGCCTGATCCAAACAGTTTCAAATTACCATTAATCTAGTACTTATGCAGATACCAAGGGTGATGAATATGTCACTAGATTTCACATTCCTTACACAGAGAACAAAAACAGCTTCGGTCCAAAATCCTCCGCCAAACACACAAGATGGATGCAAAAAAGTTAGACAGAGGAAAACATAAAATAAGGGTTGGTGGGTAAAAAAGGAGTTCATAAATGCAATCAATGAAAGACAAAGCTTGTACAGAGATGAATAAAAACATGGAGAAATGAAACAGGATAGGATAAAATGTACCAGATTAAATTTATGAATTCAAACAAAAATATTGACAATAAATAAAGTACTAGGAACTGCATACCTTATTCACTACTGCAAAAGCAGCTTGGATGGGAGTCATATCCTCATAGGGAATTGCTCCAGCCACCATTTCCCATAAGATGAGTCCAAAGCTGTACACATCAACTTTTCGCCCATAGGATTTCTTTTTTATCATCTCAGGTGCCATCCATCTATAAGTGCCAGGGTCATCAGCCAAGGAATCACAATATGCATCTCCACAAGCTATACCAAAATCAGCAATCTTTAAGTGGAACTCTTCATCAATAAGGACATTCTCTGGTTTAAGGTCCCTATGAATGACACCTTGAGAGTGAATGTATTCCATTCCACGAGCAATGTCCAAAGCAATTGTCATTAATTTCCCCAAGGAGAGAGTTTTATGCTCAAGCTTGTGCAAGTATGCTCTCAAGGAACCCTCAGATAGATATTCTGTTATAACACAATAAACCGGAGGCTTTCTGCATGCTGCTACAAACTGTATTGCCAAATCAAAATATGTAACTTAGAAAGGATTAAACAAGTTAGCAATCGAATACTCATTCCAATAATGATAATTTCAGTGATGGCTAAAATTCATCAACTATTAAAAAAAAAAGTTTCCAATTGCATGATTCCACTAAGCAGCAAAATTATGCACTACGACCAGACTAATCACCTTAATGACATTTGGATGGTGAAGGTGAGATAGAAGCATGACTTCTCTGTTGAAATGATTCTCTAATCGAATTGCTAAGTTTCCATTTTCATCATCATCTGGTACCCTAATAAGTTTAACCGCAACAGGTTCATCTTTATATAAACCATGGTAAAGCCTACTGTGTGCCCCATGAGCAAATCTAAGCCCGAGAAACAGCTTAGACAGATCAACACTGCATTCGTCAGCTGCTTCCACAGCATTAACCTTTCCTCCACCATGATCAAAATACTTTGTCCAAGCAGAATCCTTCTTGCTCCTAGACTTTTCATGACCACCCTTCATCAAGGCTAAGTGCCTAAGTGGGCTTGTATTGAGCTTCTCCTTGGTTTCTTTTAACTCTTTATGCAAAAATTTTCCTATAATTCCCATGTCTTGATCTTTTCTACGAGGAAGTGGTGTCGAGAATCTCTTATTAACAGACCTTGCTTCTTTAAAAGTATCAGGAAGGATTGTTTTAGGGAGAGGAGATAAAGATCTTTGCTTATTGTTGAGTGGATTTCTCTGAATCTGAGAATTATTAGACACTGATGATTTCTGACTGGGAAAGGAAAGTGATTTTTGATTGGGAAAGGAGTGCTGAGAGTTTTGATTAAAAAAAGATTGCTGTGATTTCTGCTTGGGAGAAGCAGTTCCTGTTCCAGGCCTGGATTTCAAGCCCACAATTCTCTCTGTATGAATATTGATAGGAAAAGAAGCCAACCTTGAAGAATCCAAACGATGACATACTGTGTGTGAGAAATTAGTCCTCCTTATCCAAGAGTTAGCCTCCTCCTCCATTTCTTTTTGTTTTCCCTCTTCTCTATCCCGCCAATTCAATCGCTGAAACCTCTAAAATCAAGAAATCATTCAAACCCATTAAGATAAGACAAGAAAGATACCATGTTATATGCAGACTTCAATCTTATCCAAATCAAAACCAAAACCCATCAAATCCATCATAACCCTTGAAACAAATAGAATAAAAGCCCTCTTTAACCATCAAAACCTTGACAATCCACAACCAAAAGAAGGTTTTTTTGGGCTCTTCAACTGACCCTCTTTTTTCTTGTTCTGGCTTCAATGTAAAATGGCACCTTCATAGAAGCCTAAAAAACCCACAAATCCCAATAAACAAATATAATTAAAAAAAAAATATTCACGTCAAAAAACAAGACACGCTCAACTATTGTTGAAAAATAATGAAACAATAATTTATCACATTTTTTTGCAAGGCTTTGTTTGATTTTAATTTTATTTTCGTTGAATAAAGCATGAAATATAGTCTAGTGAAACTTAAACTTTTTAATTTTTCTACCACCCACTCTCAATTCTTAGAAATGAATATTTTTCTATACCTGTTATACAAACAGTGGCAAGCATAAAAAAGTAACTTTATATATCATTAAATATTGCATCCATTACATCATTATAGCATTTCATTGCAATGAGAATAATCCAATAATAACTTTTGACTTTCCTCTTCCATGAACTTTTTCTTTTTCATAAATGAATAAAATGAACTGATGTTTTTAAACATGTTTTGAAGTGTTGTGCTTAAGTTTATTGTTTGGAACAGGTTGTCTCTATACATAATAGGCTCGTCTTTTCTATGTAAAATGGCAAACAAGAAGATGTGAGTTAATTTAAGCATATGTTAGGTATGCTCTAAATACTTTCCAGTTTAAAAGAACAAAGTCTTTGAGAGTCCTGGTGAATTCAAGCAAATGTTTGCTATCTCGTGTGTTACAATAATGACCAATTCCTTTTATTGACCATGAACAATTTCGTTTTTCTTAATCTTCTTGAAGCAGAAGTTTCCAAGCATAAAATTCAATGGCTTTGGATTATAGATCCATTAACCTGTTGGATGCCCCAATTATGCAAATTAGTGGAATGTGGACACTTTGAATGTGATGCCATCAAGGTTCAATGTAATTCCATAAGCGTTTTAAAGCAAAGAAGAGCAAACAGCAAAGAAAGAGATGTGCAAATTGGCACAAGCAGAAATTATTGTGTTTATTACGATGACAACCTAAAAAACCTTAGCACAGGGACTCGCACACCAGAAATCTGAACTAGATGCGATAAGAACAAAGTTGAACACATGGAAACACATACTACAGCATCAAAGAATACTAAAACACGTCCATGCAGCGTACTCGAAATGACATATGCAAACACCCCGATAAAGGGCAGATATTCATCCCAGACAGCAGCAAAATGCACATTTTGGGTTGATAAACAGACCGAGACAGTCAAAGGAATGTCTCAGGGAACTGGACACATCATCAATCAACACAAAAACATAACAAAACTAAATCAGTACCCTTTTTAAGGGGCCCTAATCTACAATTCCTAATTTTCCTTCCTCTCAGCCTCTTTTTTAGGGGCCCATCAACATCACAACGGGGTCTCCGACCCCTCACATCGCATCAAAAACCAATCCGCGACAAATCTGCCACTTTCCATTTCATTATTTTTTCTTTCTTTAAAATAAATTCAGAAACTGAGGAGGAGGAGGAGGAGAACACCTGTTGAAGATTCTGCCTCTACAGTGGTGACGGCGCGTGCCAGACACGCGTCGACGCCTGGTTCGTCTGGTCCCACGAGGCGATGCTGCTTCGAGGCGTGTATTGGATGAAGCTGGAGAGGAGCGTTGTATTCTTCTTGATTCTGCCAGCGGTGCCACCCACCGCTACCTAGAGGGAGATCGAAGAGGATGAAGAGTAGGCGGCTTGGAAGACTTCCATTGCTGCTACTCGTGGCTGTTGGTTGTTGTTATTATCTGTTCTCACGGTAGCCTGAGATGGCTGCTGTTTTCAGGCGTTGTGGAGGTTGTCGTTGACGAGAGAAAACCGAGGTGAGACAGAGATCGGACGAGGAGGAACCCTGGTGAGATGGATGAATGGTGACAACGTTAATGATTCCGGCGTCAAGAAGCAAGGTCGGTGGTGATTGTGAGCTGTGGCCGCTGCTGGAAGAGGGAAAGGAAAGGGGGAGCGAGGATGGCGGCGTTTGGGGAGATGGTGAATCGGTGGCACAACGAAGAGAGAAAAAGGGAAGGTGGCTGGCGGGGAAGGTTTGTCCTGGTGGGTCTACCGGCCGGGGAAAGAAAAAGGAAAAGGGAAGGGAAAGAGAGAAGAAAAGGAGAAGAGAAAGGAGAAGAAGGAGAGGGGTGATTTTTGTTTTTGCTTCCTTCTTTTTTTCTCTCTTTTGACTTTTTCCCCTTTGCTTTGGTGGTACCCACCAAGGAAGAGAGAGAATTATGTTCGGGTTTTTTATTTTTTGATTAAAATAATGAAAGAAGAATCCAAGTGTCATTGTCGGAGAGAATGAAGCGGTGAGAGGAGCCAAGCCAGCTAGCAACTGTAAAACGGTACGGTTCGCACGGATAAAATTTATAAAGTTTGGAAGGTGCTGCCGGTGGTGGTGGGTCCCGGGGGTGGGGGGTGACTGGGCATTTTCTTTATTTTAGGCAAGATATTCTCCTTTGTTTTGTAATTGTGTGTACTGCATGATTTGAATTGTATGGCTGTTAGGGAAACTTGGAGATTTTTTTATTGTATGCTTGTTTTTTTTTGTTTGGAATCATTCAATCAAATGGCATCTCTAAAATCATTAACAAAAGTCTTTCATTCCAGTATTGGACATTGTTTGTTAAATTACCATGATGTTTCTGGATGGGGTAATGAGGTTTTTTTCGCTGATTTATTGCTTATTAAAAAATTATTGGCACATGTTAATATTTTTTTATATAATAAAAATATATTTTTATTCTCACAATTAATAAAATTTAGAACTGTTTATCAAATGTTTTTTTATCTTTTTATAAATTTTAAAATGATTAAAATTCTTATTTACCTTTAAATAAAAAAAAATTAAAGTTCTTGATCAAGAGTTTTTTTTTTTTCCTTTTTAATAGACATTAAAAATTTGTATTTAACCTTAGAAAAGAGTAAAAATAATGTATATGTTTGGAGTGTTTTTTACCCTTAATATGGTTTTTTTTTTTTTTTAATTCTAAGGGTCATAAGGAGTGTTTTGGTATTTTTTATTGAATTATTAGTTTTTTATTTATATAAGCTACTATTGTATATTCATTACACCTTAGCGAATGGTTAGCATTTGTATCATTTAAGTGACGCATACGATGTCATTTAATAGCCTAACCTGACATTACACCTTGTCATTGAAAATGTCATTGTATCATCTCCCTTATAGTGTGGCGCATGATGATATATGATAGTTAAATTGTTATTGGTGGTCTTTTTTTTTTTCCTTCTTTTCTCTCTCCTATAAGAAAAAAATACACAATTTGTCCTCTTTGTTTTTTATTTTTCAATTTCAGTTCTCATTCTTTTAATTATTTTGATTTTTGTTCTCATTCCTTTTATAAGATTTTGTTTGTTTTCAATTTAGTCATTCAAATACAATTTCTCATGTGTTATTTTATTTTATGTTTATTTTTTTTCTTGGCCCTTTTGTTAAAGTTTTATTGGCTTTCAATTTAACCCTCCAATTAAAAAATTTTGTTTGCCCTCTAATTTATTTTTTTGATTTTGATTTTCACCATCATTCTCTTAATTATAATTTTTTTAAATCCTTTTATGTAATTGATTTTTTTTCTCGGTTTCAACATTCAACATTTGATTTGTTAAGAATTAGGTTTCATATTTTTTTTCATTTATAATGCTTTTGATCTATTAACCTTGGTCATAGGTTTGAAAAGTTAATGTCATTCGATTGCTCACTTTCTTTTACAATATTATCATTGTATATTACTTTTTTTAATAATAAAAAATTGTTTAAGATTATCTATAATTTCTTTTTTATAAATTAATTCCGATCTCGTGATCTAAATCGCAAGTTTTGTATAACTACTTCTTCTTTCAAAGATAACATGTCTTAAATATTCCACTTTCTTCTCGAAGATGAAAGACTTTAATCTTTTTGAAAAGAGTTGGTTATCCTTTAGTTTCTCCAAGATTAACCTAAGATGATTAAGGTGTAGTTCTAATATAAAACTATACACCAATATATTATATAAAAAAAAAACATCAAGATAAGTTTTCTCCATAAAAGCTTTAAGATAGCATTCATTAATGCATGAAATGTTATTAGTGTATTAGTTAATCTAAAAGGAATCACTTTGAAGTTTGAACGCATAATGTTCATAGAATGTCTTAAAGGTTGTCTTTTTCACATCCTCTTTAAACATCCCTATCTAATGATGCCTAGACCCTAGGTTCAATTTAAAATATAACTTTAAACTATGAAGTTCATCCAAAGATTCATCTATCAACAAAATTGAGAACTTATATTTTTATGGTCAAATTGTTTAACTTTTATTAGTCAATACAAAATCTCCAAATGTTATTCTTCTTCTTAACTAGCAGTATTAAAGAAGCAAATGGACTATTGTTATGTTTAATTATTCCATTACTTATCATTTATTTCAACTTCTCAATTTTCTTTTTATCCATATAAAAATTCTTGTATGATTTTATATTTACTTACTTTTCCCTAAGAATTAATGGAATTTTACAGTCCAAACTCCTGGTAGGTGGTAATTATATAGGCTTTATAAGTACAATGTTGAATTCTTTTAATAATGCTTCCACAACTAAATGTTGTACTATATTTTATGTTGTTCTCATAGCTTCTATGGTGAAAAACTGCCTAATAAATCCATATAATCCCTCTCTAAAACTTTTATGACCTTAGTTAAGGTGATTTATTTTAGTCTAGCTTCCCCCATAATACCTTTCAGCTCAATCATCCTTTTATATTTTCTAAATGAAAACTTCATTTTTTTAAAATCAAATAGGATAAGTGAATACACCCTTAACCAATACATTTTTAATACCAATGCATACCTCTTTAACTTCAAAACTCATAAATTTGCTTGGAATTTATAATCTTAAATAAATCACTAAAATTTTATATTATGAGCATCGCATTTCATAACATTTCAATTGGTAATAGTAACAACTAAAATTGTAGTCTTAACTATCACAACTTTGATTTTAAATATCATTTATTCATTTTTGAGGTTATGAGTGCTTCCATTATTTATTAGTATTACTAGATCTTTTCCTTGATAACTCTCTCTAATCTTGATGGTGTTATGAGCATAGTTTTCTACTAATGCATTTAGAGATAATCCATACTTCTCAATCTTTTCTTCTTTTAATGATTTCTTTTCTTATTCTTCTACCTAAAAAATCTTTTCTCTACTATCTTTCAATTCTTTTATCATATGTAAACCTGTATAACACATTTATAACAAGGAACAAACTTATTCCTACATTTAAAACACAACCTAAACTTTTTTATTTGCTCATGAAGATTATTAGTTGATTGTTTAAAGTCATTCGGCATTGATTGAAGGTTTTAATTGAAAATTACTTGCTAATCTTTTAAAGCCATTTGTTAGAGAAGTTTTTAGAATTAGTCTGTTTTTCTTGGCTATTACATAGTTATATTCTTTTTGTCATTTGGCTAGCTCAAAAGATTGCACAAGAATAATTGATTTAAGAATCTTTAATATTGGTTTAATGTCTTTTTTCATCGCATTAATGAAGTTGGATATATAATATGCTTTTAGCAAGGAATTACCATTAATGATTTGAGTTCCTCGGATTTCTCCACATAAGGTTCTACATCCTTCTCTTGTTCTATCTTGTTGAAATCTTATACTATATCATTACAAGCGTCAAATTTTATATAGATTATCTTTGAGAACTTATCTTAGTTAGTTAAGTCATTACCTCGTACCAGGAATCCCTTTTAATATTAGATTATTTGATAATTGAGTGTCATAGTTTTATTAAGCTTGTTTTTGACTGAAAGTTACCCTGGTATCATGCTAAAGTCATAAATTTAACATGTTAACTCAGATGAATTCAAATTGAGTTTTTTAGCCTTTTTATGTTATTTAATTATTATTTTTTATAAATTTATTTATTATCATTGTATTTTTTTATTCATATTATTTGAAGTAATTGAGTTTATTAATCAATATTGAGTCCAATGATCTACTTTTTTAAGAACACTTGCATTGTTTTAGTATCTTTTTTTCTTATTATTGAAAAAAATTAAGTCAACATGAAGTGTATCGCAGACCCCTGTCTAGTTAGGGTCTTTATGGGAGTATAGTAAATATTATATTTCATAGTACTTTTTACATCAAAATAATATATTATTTTTATTTTAAAAAAATCATTTTTAATATAAAAATAATCTAAAAACAGAAACTTGGAGTTCCGAAAGTCCCTAATCACCGCTTAAACCCTCGGTGAAACTGGGTGAAGCACCGCATTCATTGGAACTGCAACTTCAAATAATAATAATAATTTGAAGCTAAAATATTTTTTTAAAAAATATAAGTTGAATCGGAAAGGCAAATGGAAACTTAGTTCGCTATAACCAATCTTATGCTGCTTCCACTAATTAGCATAACGTAACATTAACCCGTTTTAATCCACCCTCCAATGGAGATCCCAGACCCACCGTATTTCTCTTGTCATTCAGAGTCTTGTGCCCATCTCCTTCAAACTAGCCTTAAATCGAGAGACCCTTTAAAAGGAAAATCAATCCATGCTCAGATGGTTAAATTAGGCCTTACCTTCAGTGTCTATTTAATGAACAACCTCATGAACTTGTATGCAAAAACCGGGTCTCTTTTAGATGCCCACGATTTATTCAATGAAATGCCTGTGAAGACCACTTTCTCATGGAACACAATTCTTTCTGGGTATGCGAAGCAGGGAAAATTAGAGAAAGCCCATCAGGTGTTTGATTTAATACCTGTTCGTGATTCTGTTTCGTGGACTACGATAATCGTGGGTTATAATCAAATGGGTCGTTTTGAAGATGCGATAAAGATTTTTGTAGATATGGTGAAGGATAAAGTTTTGCCGACCCAGTTCACACTTACTAATGTCCTTGCTTCATGTGCTGCCACCGGGTCTCGAGGTATAGGGAAGAAGGTTCATTCTTTTGTTGTTAAATTAGGACTTCATGCGTGTGTTCCTGTTGCAAATTCGCTTTTAAATATGTATGCAAAGACAGGGGATTTGAAGATGGCCAAGGTTGTTTTTGATAGGATGAAGTTGAGGAACACATCAAGCTGGAATGCTATGATTTCCTTGCATATGAATTGTGGTAGGGTTGACCTCGCTCTTGCTCAGTTTGAGCTCTTGAGTGAACGCGATATTGTTTCATGGAATTCAATGATTGCAGGATGCAATCAGCATGGTTTTGATAATGAAGCATTACAGTTCTTCTCTAGTATGTTAAAAGATACGTCTCTGAAGCCTGATAGGTTTTCCCTAGCAAGTGCTTTATCGGCTTGTGCCAGTCTTGAGAAGTTGAGTCTTGGTAAACAAATTCATGGTTATATTGTTCGGACAATGTTCGACGCTTCAGGAGCTGTGGGAAATGCTTTGATCTCAATGTATGCGAAGTCTGGAGGAGTTGAAATTGCTCGAAGAATCATAGAGCAGAGTGGGATTTCAGATCTTGATGTGATAGCTTTTACGGCCTTATTGGATGGATATGTCAAGCTCGGTGATATAACCCCAGCCAGACAAATATTTAACTCATTGAAAGACCCCGATGTGGTTGCTTGGACTGCCATGATTGTAGGTTTTGTACAGAATGGCTTAAATAATGATGCTATAGAGGTATTCAAAACAATGGTGAGTGAAGGGCCTCGGCCAAACAGTTTTACTCTAGCAGCTATGTTGAGTGCCAGTTCAAGTGTGACATCTTTGAATCATGGAAAACAAATTCATGCAAGTGCAATAAGATCAGGGGAGGCATTGTCACCTTCTGTGGGCAATGCTCTGACTACGATGTATGCAAAAGCTGGAAGCATAAATGGTGCACGGAAAGTATTCAATCTTCTACGTCAGAACAGAGATACTGTCTCTTGGACTTCTATGATTATGGCTTTAGCTCAACATGGTCTTGGAGAAGAAGCCATAGAACTATTTGAACAGATGTTGGCACTTGGTATCAAGCCTGACCATATAACTTATGTTGGGGTGCTCTCTGCCTGTACACATGGAGGATTGGTGGAGCAGGGCCGAAGCTATTTTGATTTGATGAAAAATGCACACAAAATTGATCCCACCCTGAGCCACTATGCATGCATGGTTGACCTATTTGGGCGTGCTGGATTGCTGCAAGAAGCATACAAATTTGTAGAAAATATGCCTATGGAACCGGATGTTATAGCTTGGGGTTCACTTTTATCTTCTTGTAAGGTTTATAAAAATGTTGATCTGGCAAAAGTTGCGGCAGAGAGACTGCTACTTATTGAGCCTAACAATAGTGGGGCATACTCTGCCCTTGCTAATGTGTATTCATCTTGTGGGAAATGGGATGATGCTGCAAAAATTAGAAAATTGATGAAGGCTAGAGGAGTTAAAAAGGAGCAAGGACTTAGTTGGGTTCAGATCCAGAACAAAACCCATGTATTTGGAGTGGAGGATGGTCTTCACCCACAGAAAGACGAAATCTATAAGATGATGGACAAGATATGGAAGGAGATAAAAAAGATGGGTTTTGCTCCAGACACTGAATCTGTGTTGCATGACCTTGGAGTAGAGGTGAAAGATCAGATTCTTAGATATCACAGCGAGAAACTTGCCATCGCATTTGGGATAATAAGTACTCCAGAAAACACTACATTGCGGATCATGAAGAACCTTCGAGTCTGTAATGACTGTCACAATGCAATCAAATTTATCTCCAAGCTTGTAGACAGAGAAATAATTGTGAGAGATGCTACTCGTTTTCACCATTTCAAGGATGGTTCCTGTTCTTGTAAGGACTATTGGTAGGCATATAGCATTTAGAAACAAACTTCAATTGTCAAGTCTACAAAACTTGGTTGATTCAGGATTTACTATGAAAAGGCGGATAGTTGGCATAGGAGGAAGTCACAGCTTTGGCTGATTCCCCACTCTTCAACATTCTTGTTACCCATTTTTAGTCAACTCCTTATTGGAACTCTGCTTAATGTGTAAATCTGAAGAAGATTCTGGAGATGTGCGTGTTGTTCTCAGTCATGAAGGTCCGTCACAAATTCACAATGGCTTCTGCAGGACTGTCTTCCTCAGAGATGGGACTGCCTTATTCTGGCAAGCTAAGTATCTTTCACAGAGGACTGTCATATCCACCATTTCTATGGTACACGGCTTGAGGATTCATAACAAATTTACAGCTGCTTCTGCAGGACTCTTTTTCTTGGAGGCGGGATTGCCGGTTCTGCTGTGCTAAGTAGCTTTGACTTCGAACGGCTACATCTGCTCCTCAAGCTGTGCCTACAACGCATGAACTCGCTCGATTTGCTAGTTCTACTTCTAAAATTGAAGGATATATACTAGTATAGCTGCTGCAATCATATGTTGCATCCCATGGAGCCATGTGAAAAATACCCTCACTTAGCGGTCCATGATCCATCATGAACATCAACTACGTACTACTAAAAAAATATTTCTATTATCTTTTGCATTTAGTGTAATGCTAACAAGTGCCTACAAGGCATTGACAAGGAGCATATTGATTATACAATTATTTATGCATTAGAAAATAAAATTGCTCCCTTTAGCGGCCATGGATGTTTTAACCTTGATGTGTGGATGGCTCACAAATGATTGGAAATGTGAATTCTAATGGACACTCCTTTTCAAAACCCTTGCAATCCCTCTACTCCCTGACTTTTATTTATGTATGATTTTTACACTATTTTTAGTAAGTTGATCCCCTTACTTATAATTCATTAAGAATCTAATACTTTTATCTGTTTTGATTTTATTAAATATTGTGGTTCAATTGTGTTTTTGAAATTTTTTTAGTTTTAAATAAAAAAAATTTAAATATTTTTTGATTGTTTTGATATATTGATATTAAAAATAAACTATAAAAAACTTATTTTAATATATTTTTAAATAAAATATATTTTAAAAGATAATTTCTATTACTACTCCTAAACGAGGCTTTTATCATAATAGGTTTTTAGTTTCTCCCTAATATAGTAGACGTGTTGGACTCCCTACTTTGCTCTAAAGGAAGATCCTCGTAAGAACATTATAAAACCTGAAGAATGTGGTCCTCTCTAAACGATCATACCAGCTAAACTAAGCCTCCAGGAATGTCAGGCTAGCAGCTGTTCTCAGACTTGGTATTTCACTAATGAAGAATTGGTTCCCAAACTAGAGCAGCGGGGAGAAACATAAGCTTGTACATGCCAGAGAGGAGGGAGGGGAAAGAAAAGGAAGAAGACGACCTTGGATTACTTCATTTAAGTTCCAAACTGGATAACCAGTACAACCATTGTAGTTTCTGTGAAGTAGGCATCGCCGGAGAAACTCCACCACCACCTGTTAAACCCTCCCAGTAAATGAGAAAAAGGGCGGAGGAACTGGTATAGGAACACTGACGCCAAGCTGGATAGAAGCGAATCATGTTAAACATGCTTGCATTTCACTAAGTGCCTTCTTCATGCAGAAATAAACACTCCACGAGATAAATTTTGTGAACCCTCTAATATGACAAGATTAATGCTGAGAATCTTCAAGAAAATATCAACGCTAAATCACCCTGCAAGTAATTCTCCATTGTTCCTCTAATTTACCATGAGTCATCAAATCTTTCCAAAAAAAAAGGGTAATTGAAGCCAAATAACATAAAAGTTATCAGTTTGTAGCTCTAAATATTCTCCAATGATACAAGTGATTTTTTTATTTCACCTGCCCAGCATCTATTTCCGTTAATTGGATTCGTTTCAGCAGCAGCAGCAGCAGATGTAGTGAGTATGGCAGCTCCATTTCCACGCCTGTCAAAAGAGCATTAATATGTAAAATGTAAACGAGAAACACAGTCCATGGAAGGAAAATGATAAAACAGGCAAGCGAGAAGTCAAGATGAGAAAGTAATTGTTAATGTTCATGATGTTGATGGCTTCTTTAAAGCTGTCAGCCTGAAGGTTAGGAGAAAGAACTAAGGATATATGTTAATTCATTGCCATGTTAACTGTCAGATGCCTCAGAAACATAAAGGGTACTCAAGAAGAACGGGGCCAAGAATTTCAATGATGAATCTAGATGGTAAAATCTCTGAAATTCACGTTCAAGAAAAAACAAATTCAAAAAAGCTAAAATGAAATTTGGTTGATAAAAACTTGAAATAATAATTGTCTAAAATAAAACATCAAAACTATTAGAATGAAACCCTCACTCAATAATTATAAAAAATCATGAATAAAAAGTATAATAAATATCTCCATAAAAAGAGTTAATTTTTTGATAAGTTTAAGAAAAGTTTTTTAAGAACAAGCATGAGTTTTTCTCACAAGCACATATATTTTTGAATAAACCAATATGTAATTGAAAAAAAGTGCTTATAGTGTTGAAAAAGATTTAACCCTGATATACTGATATTAAGTCAATTTAAATAAAGCTTGAACAACTTTAAAAAAATCCCATAACATGAGAAATAATGAAACACCTGAGTCTGAAATATAAAGCCTTAATATCGCATATAAATAACTAAAATAGACCTAAAAAAAAATAAAAGGAAATATTTGATGCCCCTTTCTTCCGTGTAGAATAAGAAAACATTACAGATAAGCTTTTTGTCACCTTTAGTGTTTTTTTGGTTAAAAAAAATTATTACTCAAGTTCATAAATTATAAGGAAATAAATAATAAAGTTGATACAACAACTCAAGTCTATATTATGATGCTTCCTTGAAATTTGATTGATTTGAAATTTTAACTCTATAAAATACATGGCTTTGAAAACTTTTACTAAAATTTTAGCTTAATCTAATAATTGGATTAAAAAATATATTTGTTAACATCAAATTATACACAATGAAATATTAAGCTAAAAAATCAAATATAATTGTCCAACTCCTTACATGTATCGTATCATTCCTCCTACAAAGTAAATGTACGAAGAGTGTAGCAGTCAATTTTTCACCAAGATTTAAGGTCTACTACATCTTCATGCATTTGAAAATTACTAGTTTTGTACTTGTGCTTCACCGTGAGTCAATTTTTTTCAATAAAAAATAATATATAGGCTTTTTAAATACATTTTTAGATATAAAAAAAAAATTCTCAATCACAAATTAAATGTTTATACATGTATCTAATTAATTAAATCGATATTTTATCAAAAGATAACTCAGATTAAGATAATTTGATCTCACAACATAGCCTATGTACTTAATTATATTTAATAACTATGTTTCTTAGAATATTATTTTTATTTAATGAAACAACCACTTGTGTCAATCAAAGGTAAATAAAGTTGTAAAAAAATGCGAGCTAAATCAAAACATGAAACTCAACCATAAAATAACCAAATGTTGAACAACAAAACTAGGAAAAAAAACATTAATTCAAATAAAAATAACAAAAGAAAAAAGATATGGGTCAACCTGCGTAAACGCAAACTAACCTCATGATCATGGGCATATGACTGGGGTAACCTCATTAAAAAAAAATTAAAAAAAAAAAGCACAAAGACTAATTAAAAAAAAGTTAAATATTGAAGGATAAAATTAAAAAAATATTAAAATATTTTATCTCGCAATACGGTTCATATAGTAGGTTGTGTTTAATAACAATATTTCTTAGAATATAATTCTTATTTAATTAAATGATTATCTATGGCAATAAAGGTTTTAAAAAAAGTCACAAATAAAGTGAATTGAATCAAACTATATAGCTTAATTATAAAAAAAATAATGTAAAATGATGAAACTTAAAAATAATTGAGTTAACCAACATTAATCTGTTAACCCCACAACCATGAGCACATGATTGAGATAACCCAATAGAAAAAAAAAGTGAAAAAAAAATTGCAAAGACCAATTCCTAAAAAAATTAAATGTTAAAGGATGAAATTAATTTTTTTTTAAATGATGTTAAAAAAAGGAAAAAAACTAAGGTCAACCAATGTTAACTTTTAAAACTCATGATCGTGATCATGAAACCAAGAATTACCGCGCAAAAGACAAACCTAAAAACCAAAGAAGCAAAATTCTCAATAAAAAATATTGAAGCATGAAATTGGAGAAATTTTTTTAAAAAAGAAACAACATAAACCCGAGTCAACCCGGGTTAATTTGTTAACCCTGTAATCATAGGCATATGATTTGAATAATCTTATAGAAAAGAAAGAGAGAGAGAGAGAGAGTAAAAAAAACCATGAAGATCAATTCCATAAAAATCAAATATTAAATAATGAAATTGAAAAAAAAATAATTTTATAAAAGGACCTAAAAAACTCAAAGTTAACCCGTGTTAATCTTTAAAACCCGTGTCTCAATAAAAAGAAGTCGAGGAATGAAATTTGAAAAAGAAATGCAATAAAAAAAAGATCCAAAACAAAATAAACATCAGTAAAAAGAATAGGGAGAAAATTCATTATTAAAAAAAAATCAAATGATGGAGATGAAATTGAAACAAAATTTAATTAGTGAAAGGATTAAAAAAATCAAAAAAATGAAGGATCAAATTTGATCTAAAAATCAAATGAAACCTAATTATTAGGGATAAAATTGAAGAAAAAAACCAATCAAAAAAAGATAAATAAAAATAAAATTAATAGCAATTAAAAGAACAAGGACTAAATTGAATATAAAATATAAATGGTAGGACATTCTCATACTTTGGCCAACCACTTTTCCTTTTTATTAATATTTTATATTTGTGAAAGACCAAATTACCCATAATTCAACTTGATTATAATAAAATAAAAAAAATCAAAATGAAATGACAAGATCCCTTTGAATGGAAGCTTTATTTTTATTGATTCCTATGGCAGTTGAGTAATTTAATTATGCTTAATCAAAATGTCTAAAAAGCCCTTGGACACAAGTTGATGTTTTTTTTTCTTATAAAGCTAATGTAGTCATTGTATTTTTCATAATAGAAGTTAAAAGTTAGGTTTGCTCCTAATTAATTTTCCAATGAACAATATGTACCTATAAAAAAACCAAATTACCTCTTAATTGCTAGGACAATGATTGTTTTTTAAGGGTTAAAGTGAAAAAGTATTGTTTACTGTTACAATATATCTTTACATGATTTAGTTTCTGTTACTAGATTTGCTGCTTGCGCTTTATTGTGCATCGAGCAATTATTTTGGATGTAAAAAGGAATAGTAGGGTAAAAAAATTCTAGAATCACATCATTGGTTGAGTTGTTAATTTAAATAATATGAACAAGAAAATACTACAATAATAAATAAATTGATGAAAGAAATGAGAATGAAAAAAAGATAAAAAGAACCAAACTTAAACTCATCTGGAATTTAAATAATTTATTGTTTATGAATGTTTTTTATATTCTTGGTTATTGTAATTGCTTATAATTTTATGAATAATGATTCTCAAATTCCTCTTTTGAACGGGGAAATGTTTTTGGATCGGAATACAAAATCCTTTTTTGGCTGATATAATTTGCTTATACATCATTTCTACTTCAAGATCCTGGTAAGTTGACAATGGATCTAACTTTTTCTTAGCTCTTTTAATTTCTTTTTAGTTTTTAATTACCATGTATCGTTTCAAGTTAGGTTGTTTATTACAGAATTTCGATTTTTCTTCATATTCACTTGTGGTGCCTGTGTGTTTGGGTTTGTAGGCTGGTGTTTTGTTACAGAGTTTCTATTTTCCTTTGACATGCAAATTGATTTAAAATGCATTCATTGTTTTGGCTGTTTATTTTATTTTATTTTTTTATTAATGTAGATGTACGAACTAGTTTGCACGTACCTCGACTAATCCCATAGGCCCTGAAGTTAATGACTATGTAAACCTTTAGTAGCCATCATATAAGCAACCACAAGGCTCAAACCTGAGACTACATAGAAAGCAAACCTTTTAATTTCAAGCTCTTACTACTGAGCCACTGTTGTCGATTGATTTTGATTATGCATTTTGACATGGATTATTTAGGATCATCATGTTACAAAGGTCTAATCTTTGGTAGTATCTTAGATTTTAACATGTGGAACCGTTTGGAAATACGGTCCAACATGTATTTTTAAAAAAATAATTTTTTTATATTTTTGAATTGTTTTGATGTGTTGATCTCAAAAATAATTTTAAAAAAAAAAAAATATATTATTTTGATGTATTTCTAACTAAAA
The DNA here is from genome assembly GCF_005239225.2 of Populus alba. NCBI lineage: Eukaryota > Viridiplantae > Streptophyta > Magnoliopsida > Malpighiales > Salicaceae > Populus > Populus alba. The sequence continues at coordinate 11,453,567 of NC_133290.1, forward strand.
AACACTTTTAAACCGCAACAGCAGCTACAATCCAAAAAAAGAGTTTCAATGGGAATTTAGTCATTAAAAATATTGATTGTTTCAGTGGGAATGCAGTCATTATGGTATATCCCTAAGGATTAATGGAAGGGATATGCCATGTTGTTGTGGGTAGATTGCATAAAACCAAACAGCTTGAAGGATCCTATTTTTCTGCAATTCGTAGACAGTGAATGTGAGTTTAGTTCAGGTGATCTGGTTTGGATTTATGCTTTCGTAGCAGGAGAAGAAGCTCTTAGTTGTTTCATTTGATCAACGAGAACTCTTCATTTATTAAGACTAATGATAACTTATCTCTTATAAAAATTAAAAATGGAGAGGAAACAAATAAAAAAAGACCTCTCTAAATGTGTTTATTTGCGAGGTGCCCTGCGCAGCGCACAGAAAGTTTGAGTTTTATGCTTTTCAAACTGAGCACCACTTAAACAAACATGGTTTCTAGAATGGGTACTGCAACCATTGCAATATTATCTGTTTTTTGTGTTTTAAAAACGTTTTTAAAAAAATTTAAATTTTATTTATTTATTTCAAATTAATATATTTTTAGTGTTTTTAAATTATTTTGTTATGCTGATATCAAAAATAATTTTTTAAAAATATCATTGACATACTTTTTAACACAAAAAATTATTTAAAAAATAACTACACTTCTAAATAAAAAAACTCTCAGTTTTGCTCTAAAGATGCAAAACTGTAATGAAAGAACAAGTTAAATGTAAAAAAAAAAAATGATAAAAATAATCCAAGGCCATAAATGTTTTGGAATCTTTTATGTTTTGAAAATCTTGTTCCGGCTCTCCCTTGTTTTTGTCTCTATAACCCAACTACCTCTTATAGATTCAAGATTATTTTTTAAAAAAAAATTAACCCTAAAAGATATAATTTAATTGATCAGTTTCTGAATTTATTTTCTAAATATTACCAGTTTGAGTCTCACAAACCTCAAGACCACTAGAGATTTACATGGTCGTCAACTTCAGGATCGTTGAGATTAGTCGAGATAGATGCAAACTAATTTGGACACCCACGGTAATAAATAAAAAAATTATAATTTTAACCAAATATCTTTCAATTTATTTTTTATTAATTAGTATTTTCAATAATAATTTTAACTAAACATATATTTTAATCTAATTAGTAGCAATTAAATTTTTTTTTTTTCATATTACAATTGCAAAACCAACCACAATTTCATACATGCACTAAAGCATAAATGTAAAAACAAAAACAGGAAAAAAAAAACAACAACTAAAGGGTCAATTGAAGCAGAAAAAAATCTCAATTTTTTTCCAACACTGATGTGACAAAAAATAAAAATAAAATCAGTTCCTTACAGAGAACGCAGCTATGCAGAAGCAAGCAAGAAAGCATTACAACAATTTTGTTTTTTTCAGTGGACCGAAGTGACAACCACCCTACTTTTCAACTTTGTTTACTAGCTAATGTGACCAAGAAAAGAAAAGGACATTTTTATTTTTTAAAGGAAAAGAGGCAGTATTTTTGTTCATAGTTAATTTCAGTCCTAAAAGATTTAATTTACTTTTATAAATTAAATTAAATTAAATTAAATTTTATCAAATTAAACATCAATTAAATATCAAAGTTTTTTTCCCAACGTTGTGAGAACCTAGAAGCTAAGTAAACAAAATTGTAAGTTTTTTTTTTTACACTGCAAGATAATAAAACAAAATAGTCAATACCAAACACCCCCCCCCACAAACACAAAATATAAAAAAAAAATTGGAAAAAAAAAATAAGAGAACAAAATATAAAATTCTTCCAAGAAAAAAAAAATAAAGCTCGGTTACAATAAATAATGCTCTCTCACAATTTCTTCATGAGCTTCTTTATTTTATTTTATTTTGTAATAAAAGCATATGCAACAATTTTTCTAGAATTTAAACTATAATCTTTAAATATAATAATAATAATAATAATAATAAAAAAAAAAAGATCATTATGAATTGCACTATTACAATCAGCGTCAATTAGTAGCAGGACACGGTAGCAATTATAGTAATTTTTCCTAGCAGTTACAATAATTTTTTCAAGGCTGTGAAATGTTAAATTTAAGATAATAAAATATATAAAATGAAATTAAAAAAAGAAAAAAATTAAGAAAGAAAAACTCAAAAACACAAAACATAAAAAAATGTTATAATGAATTGTGTTTGTAAGATTATTTACAGTAAAAACATCATTTGTTTTTAATTTATTTTTTTAACCTGTAGTGACCAAAGCTGTGTTTTTCTGACTTACACTTGCTTAGAGGACCCCACTTTAGAAATTTATAGAATAAAATATCAGAGAGAGAAGACAGTGCTGGCTAAAACAGGTTTACGAAAACACAGAATTAGCCAAAACGAATAATTTTAAATGTTCAGGACAAACTACTAGAATTATCATGATGGCACATCTTGAAGTTCTCAAACTTCAAAACTATAGAGTACACATTAGTCATTTGATTAATTCACTGCACTCCAAGCCACACATCAGGAGTATTTGAAAATGCAGGTTAATTTATATTTTTAAAAGATTTAAAAAAAATTATAAAACATTAATTTTTTTATATATATATTTTGAATCTTTTTTATGCGCTAATCTCATAAATACTTTTAAAAAATATAAAAAAATATTATTTTAATAAAAACACTTTGAAAAACAACTGCAATCATACTTTCAAACAAGTCTATTGAAATAATAAAATAATTATTTTGCTCATCTTAAATAAAATCTAATAACTTATTAGTAAGGGTTATATAGTTTTTCATAAAATTTATTGGTCATTATCAAATTTATTAGGACAAATTGGTTTTTTTGTGTTTTTTTATAATAAAATGACTTAATTACCTTTAAAAATAAGAAAGATTAAATTGGAATTAAAGGGCTTTTTAGCCTTTTTATTTTTTCAGCATGGTAATTTCATGATAATTTTGTTTGCTTTCTAGGTCGCTACCTTGACAATGCATGTGACTACTTTCGGTGTCATCGTGCGGCCTTTCACAATAGCATTAAAATTGTTTTAGAGAGTCTTTTCTGTTGATGGGATGGTGTCCATAGTAAAGTGACAGTAAGTCTTTAACGAGTTTTTCTTTCTTCTCCTCTCGAGTATGATATTAACAATTATTTTTTATAGTTAATTATTACCTTTTCTTGTTTGCTTTATTTACTATTGATGCCTTTTTTTTTTAATTATATTAGTAAATTAATTGAGTTTATTGAACTCAGTTATGTTAGTGACATGGGTCTTATATTTTTCTTGATTCTATAAAAATGTTGGTGTCACTTGGAATATATTTTTTTTATGTTAGAAATTTTTTTACCCGATTCATGACATAGCATGAGACATTTATCCACTAACACCTAAAACAAAGGATACTTAATCACTACTACTTGGTGATAAATCAAAACAAAGCAAAGGCCCTAATATATTTGGATGCAACCTAAAAACAAAACCAATAATGTAATATGAAAAAATAAACTACACATGAAATGGATGATAGAACGACATATTTATTTATAAAATCTTAGATATAATAAATTATGCAAGCCCTAAAATAAATGAAAAGATAAAATATAATAGCCCAACTAATTAAAATAAAACCAAAGTTGAATTTTGTAATTCATTACCAAAATTGAAACCTAAATTCAAACAAATGGTTCTGCATCGTCTTGATGATTTAAAAGTTCTACCATATATTAATGGAAAAAATATGGGTATTTATTTTTCAATGCAACTAAAATCACATCAAAATTCATTCTATAACTCTAGTTATTGACAAAACAATAGTGAAATGTTAAAATTGACAGATTTAAATCTTTTTCTTCCAATCTTTTTATAATATTTGAATACTTATTTATAAACCCTTCTTGAATATGAATCAAATTAATTAAGATTTGCTTTTAATTTCTTGATATCTTGATATCCTCTTGAAGTCCACCTTAACTCATGTATATTGAAAAAGTCTATTGATTGCTTCAATGAACCTCTTTATTCGAACTCTTATAACTAGATCCAATAAAATCTCTAATTGTTCTCTTGATAATAAAGCTAGGATCACATCAACTTTGGTAGGAAATCACTCGATTTTCACTCTCTATGCCTTAAAATTTGAAAGGAAATGAAGAATTGAAGGAGAAGAAGAAATTTCCCAAGCTCTCTCTTCCTCTCCATAAGACTTAAGCCTATTATATTGGGAAGGAAGGATTTTTCCTTCAATTTATCAAAATGCCACTCATTTGACACTATTTAATTGGAAGTTTTCACTTTTAATCATATAAAATTTTATCTTAATTAAGTTTTTTTTTAGTTGAGAATTATGCTATTTAACACATAGTTTATATTTTTTTTTTATTAAATTCCATGTAATTTTTAATTTGTTATCAAGTATGATTATAGAGATTATTTTTTCTGGATCTTGGCAAGAAATCTTTTTAGAATATTGGTAAGTTTTTTATTTTTACCAGCCATTATAATTATTTTTTATTTTGATTTATTTATTATCATTTTTTGACCTGTTTCCTGATTTTTTTTTTTTTACAATATACTAGTAGTGTATAAATATTTTTTTGATGTTAAAAAATATGCCCTACATCAATCTAATCCAAAACTATACTTGTCCTAGACTAAAATCATGTGATTTTATTTTTAATTAGATATTTTTCAATGCAACTATAATTGTATCAAAATTCATATGGTTTTGTTTATTTTTGCATTTCAAATTAATATTTTTTTTATATTTTTAGATTATTTTGATATGCTGATATTAAAAATAATTTTTTAAAATTAAAAATATATTATTTAATATATTTTTAAATAAAAAATATTTTAAAAAATATCCATAACCTAACTTTCAAACAATGTTGCAGGCCGTCGGTTGATGAGCGTGCTTTGATCATTGTTTTGTGGTTAATTTGTGTAATTATCGTATTGAGTCATGATAAAAAATCAAGATGGTGGGTAATTAGGACTTCAGGAATATTCTCCTCGAAAATGTCCAGCCGCAGTGGATCATAACTTGACCACAATGCATCTTACAATAAACACTGTATCTTGCTGACGAATGGCCCATGTTTTATTAGCTGTAAGAATCTTTGTTTGGTTCAGTCTACTCACATCCATATCAGCTTTAATTTTATAAAGTATTTTTTATTTAAAAGTATATTTTTATTTTTAAAAATATATTTTTAATATTAATATATTAAAATAATTTAAAATCATAAAAATAAAATTAATTTTAAAAAGGTTTGAATGTTATCAGAGAAAAGGATAACATTAAAAAACATAAAATAATGTGTGCATGTTTGCAGAAAGAAAGGAACAAGACGAAAAGCCCCCATAAATAAACACTCACATAGTCATTCTCAATCACCTCCACCAAGGCATCAGCTATTGTTTTTCTCCTCTCCCAAATTCGTTTGCTTTTTGGCCATGGCTTTCCAAACACAAATGTTAAGAAGAAAAGTGAAAGAAGCCAAAGCCAGGTTTTGCTGGAACTCTCTCTGCAGTTCTTTCTCTACAGTTCCTTCTCCTATTGATTCTCCTCCTCAACTTCCACCATTTGATTACCAACCAAAACCTTACAAAGGACCATCAGCTGATGAAATCTTGAAAAAACGCAAGAAATTTTTGGGTCCTTCTCTTTTTTACTACTATCAGAAGCCTGTTAGTCTCTAATCTTATGTACCCTTTTAATTTAATGGTTTCCTTCTTCATATATGGCATAAAAGTTTTGATCTTTGTTTGGTTTTACTGTGTTGTCACTCTGTTCATCACTTTCTGATCTTGCCCTTTTGATTTCAATCTATCTTTCCTTTTTCATTTTGTGTTGATTGATGATGTTGTTGTCGTTTTGCAGTTGAATATTGTTGAAGGAAAGATGCAATATTTATTTGATGAAAATGGTAGGAGGTATTTGGATGCTTTTGCTGGGATAGTGACTGTCTCTTGTGGGCACTGCCATCCTCAAATTTTAAATGCAATTATGGAGCAAAGCAAGCTGCTCCAACATGCTACTACCATTTACTTGAACCATACAATTGCTGATTTTGCTGAGACCTTAGCTGCTAAGATGCCTGGAAATCTCAAGGTCTTTGGTGTCCTTGATCCCTTTCTTTTAATTTCCTTTCGGTAAATAATCGTAATTCTTGAAGGAATATGCAGGAACGATGTAATTTAGGTTTTGATTATTTGTTTTTGTTTTTGTTTTAAAATGATGATCATTATTCTAAGTGGTTGGTTGGATAATGCTTAAACTAATTAGTTAAATTTTTCAAAACATGAATTTTCTTGGTAATCAGTGCGTAATTCATCATTATTTGTGTCAAAGGTACAAAATATTCCTGAAGTAAACTGTGAGGACGATCATTGAAGATTTTGCTGCTTAAACTGATTTGAAAACAATATCTAAATTTTAAACTTGTTTGCATGTGCAGGTTGTCTATTTTGTAAATTCTGGATCAGAAGCTAATGAATTAGCTATGCTGATGGCTAGACTATACAGTGGTAACCTTGAAATGATTTCGTTAAGAAATTCATATCATGGTGGAAGTTCTGGTACAATAGGACTGACAGCTCTAAACACATGGAAATACTCAATTCCGCAGGTTTGTTGGTCTACTGTTGCTGCAGGAAAATATGATCACTCGTTGTAATTGGATTGATTCCAGGAAATCTAACAGAAGAATACTGCAGGGCGAAATTCATCATGTTATTAACCCAGACCCGTACCGAGGAATCTTTGGCTCTGATCCTACTGGTTATGCCAGAGATGTGCAGGATCACATTGATTATGGTACTTCAGGAAAAGTTGCTGGATTTATATCTGAAACCATTCAGGTTGGTGACTTGACTTTGACACTTGTTTCCAGTAAGACTTTGATACTTGTTTCCAGTAAGCAGCGTATATGGTTGTTTTGACAACCGTGAAAATGAAATTTCAAGGAAACTCTATTCTCTCTTTTGGATGAATATAGGGAGTTGGAGGAGCGGTTGAATTGGCCCCTGGATACTTGAAATTGGTTTATGACATTGTGCGTAAGGCAGGAGGTGTTTGCATAGCTGATGAGGTGCAAACAGGGTTTGGTCGCACAGGAAGCCACTATTGGGGTTTTGAGACACAAGGTGTAATCCCTGACATTGTTACTATGGCAAAGGTATTTAAAATCACCTCTTTCAGATTTGTTCATCAGTGCTGCAAAGATAATTCTATGTTTTAAATAGCTCTCACTTCAACATGTTACTTTCACTATCTTTTGAAAACTGCATGACCTCCCACAAGTAACACCAAATAGCATTTATCAGGGCATTGGCAATGGTTTGCCATTAGGAGCTGTAGTAACAACACCAGAAATAGCACAAGTAATGGCGCAAAAAATTCAGTTCAATACTTTTGGTGGGAACCCCGTGTGCTCTGCTGGTGGGCTTGAAGTATTGAGAGTCATAGACCAAGAGAAGCGTCAAGAGCATAGTGCTGCTGTTGGTTCACACTTGATTGGACGTTTGAGGGAGCTACAAAGAAGTCATGACAGTAATTTATCTTGAACTTGGCATCTCAATACTCTGTTGTGATATTTGCCTGTGTGATTTACACGACATTTTCTGCACGCCGTATATTAAGTATTCTGTTGGCTGTCTTTTTGCACCATCTGAAATCTGAACTACTTTCAAATGCAAACCAACTATTACTAACTTGCTATAGCAAACCATTCTTTTGAGTGTGGTTCTATTCATATACCAACATACACTAATGTAAACCTAACTAGATTTTTGTTTAGGGCTCTTTTCATCCATAACTATATATAAAAGCACAATTTTTTAAAAAAACTTTTGATCGATTATTATAAATTTAATACAATATTAACATTATAGCATATCTCCAACAGTAACATGTAAATTCCACCTCACTCTAATTAAGAACAAAAATAAACATTGAAGATAATTCATAAATTTTTTTTTATTAAAACCTAAAAAATAAAGTAATCTCATCTTTTCATTGTTTCCTATTTCTAAAACCCTAAACAACATAAAATAAGTTTCTTAAATCACTCCTAACTTGTATAGTATATCATTAGCACTTTATTTTGCAGAGTTTGTGCCAAAAACCTAGTTCCTGTAAGTGTGTGCAGATGAATTTTCTTTTATGCATGTGCTTGTACAATGTCTTGGGATGGGCTTTTACACAAATAAGCTGCATCTGAATGTTGTGCACGTGTGTTTTTGTAAGACATGAGCCAAGCTAGTTTCTTTCTTTAACAGCTTCATATAGGATTAATTAGTTTTGCTGCTTCTGTAGCCTTGTGCAGAATAGAAATCAAGCCAGCCAAACAGAAGTCCAAATTTTATCAACTTTTTCGTCAGATGTGATGATTACATGAATTTAGATGTTGATATGTAACTTCTGAATTACTACTAGTTTAGTGCATCACAGTGTTTAACTTTTTTATGATATTTTAAGCTGCTCTGAAATTTTAATTGTTGTTTCAGTCATTGGAGATGTAAGGGGCAGGGGCTTAATGGTTGGGATAGAACTTGTGACTGACAGGAAGGAAAAAACCCCTGCCAAAGCAGAAACCGCAATCTTGTTTGAGAAACTTAGAGGTAATAAGGCACAACCTCCTAACACCATAAACGTAGAAAAGATAAGCCTTTGATTATGAAATGATTTTCTCATCGATTTCTACTTTGTATTTATCATCACTGGTTCCTGAGTGCAGAGCTTGGCATCTTAGTCGGCAAAGGTGGAATACATGGAAATGTGTTTCGTATCAAACCACCGATGTGCTTCACCAAAGATGATGCAGGTACTCTTCATGTCTCTTCAAGTGCTTAAATAAATCAAACCCTCGTGTTTTTAGATAAGCAATAAGGTAACTTTCAGGAGAGATTCTGAGAGCTTTTAAGAACTGCCGTTTCTGTGAAAAAAAACTCTGAATTGCTTGCATGATGATTACCATTGTTAATTTTGTTTACATGCTCTTTTTAACCAAATGATCTAATGTCACGGTTTTTGTTTTGGCATACGCAGACTGTCTTGTTGACGCGTTGGACTATTCAATGTCAAAGTTGTGAGGAGCTACCTGCCAGAAGCTGAGATGAATATGTAATTATTCACCATTTTTTGGCATCGATCTCTTCTGATAGGTTGCTTTCAATAATATCGAGCAAATATCTAACCTTTCTAACAATAGGATGAGTTTGCTTGTTTCTGATTCTATTACCTGAAAAAATCAAACTGTATTTCCATGTTCTGTGGATGCACATGTCATGATGTGCACCAATGGATACGTTACTTGAAAACTCATGCAAGGAAAACATAATCCAAGAAAGGCTTTAGTAGTTATCGGTGTGCGCGACAGATAATTTTTAGGTCAACGATGCTGGCAAGGCATTAGATTCTTTCGTTTTTAAGGTGCAGGCAGAGTCAATACTCAAGAAAAAACTTCTATTGCAAGAGGACCTCGGACCTCTGAGGACAGTTAATGTCCAATTTCTCAGAATTATTGGCTCTGTAGTTCCAGGTTACTCAGCAATACCCTCCAAATCAGGCCATGTGCCTAAGCAACCATCTCTAAATGTGGATTCTGAAGACTAAAATATTGATTGAGCTCAACTGGTGATATTAAAGTGGTGGGGATGGATAAGAAGATTTAGAAACTCACAAAATGAAACTGGAAAGGCTCTTTGCTTTGTATTTCTTCTTGCACCAAACATAAACTACAAACCAGAAAAAGGGTGAAAAAATTGCTAGTACAGAAGAAAAGAAACGAAAAAGACAAGAAACATCACTAGCTAGATAAAAAGTAGAGACCAATCATGTTAAACTATTCTATGAAGCCATTGAAGAGTGGACTCAGGATGGTGGATTGATAGTGGCAATCTGATGAACACGTCCAAAGATTTGTCGTTTTAATTAGTGGAATGACATGGATTGGTTAGTTCAGTATTGCTGACAAACGTTGCATGCTTAAATGATTACAGCAAGATTAGTAGAACTAGTAATACGATAGTAACAACATCGCTTTCTTTTTTGCTTTGCTACTTACTTTTGTACATCCTTTTTGAGTAGTTTATGAATAGCTTTAGCTTAGTTAGGGCTTTGCTTGTGTTGCTGGAACACTATCCTGTTGTCTGACAACTAGGTTATTTCCAGTAATTATCATCCATGCTCATTATGGGATCACAAGACAACTGAGCTAAAGCTGTCCCAGTCAGAATTCCCTGGAAATGAAACAGAAACTAATGGAAACAAAATGGCTATGAGTTGCATCTTCTTAACTGTGCATCAATGATATTACATAATTTCGGCAGCAAAACATCCATGCCATTCATTATTGACTTCATTGTCAGCTAGGGTTTTCCTAGCCTACATTGACCATTTCAGTATAAGCAAGGGAGATGGGAGGCAACAAATAATTTGCAATTCTCACGATTTATGTACAAGGCAGAACAAAAATACAAATCACAAGTAGACTACAATTTACATGACAAAGTTTCATCTGCAGACTCAAACGTGATATATCATTTGATGGCAAGACAGTAGCAGCACTGAAAATTGATTTAACCACAAACTTCCTCTTGATAGAATGGCTATTTATATCTAGAACTTTCCAGCTGTAGGAGGCTGCTTGAAAAATGTCAGCAGCTTGAATTGTCTACATAAGATTACATGATTACCCTAAGACGCCCTTTTTCTTTCTGAGTATGGCTCCAGTGATGATTATCTCCTTGAGACCTTGACCAGCTATAGGGTCCTAATATGAAGCTAGGCAGGCTCACGTCGGGGAGTTGCCCAACGTGAACTCAGATCCCGAAGCCGTTGTAAGTATTCTCCTAAGGCAAGCAGCCCTCGAGCTGCCTGACGTGTTGTTAAGATCCGAGACATCTGCTGCAAAGTTTCCTGGCGTATATGGTCTGCCTGTTAAAACAAAGAGTTGATGTTAGATATAACAACAAGCCCAGCTGGTTGACCTCATTCAGAAAGCTGGGGAGCATAACTTCAAGCACAACCAATTTTGACCTATATGCTAGCAAAAACTTGATCACCCACATCTGCATAACAGGATTATTTCATGACACAAGGCACTAATATGCTTTAATGCAAGTTAAGAATGCCTTTTCCTCTGAAATTGAAGTGATTACTTCATGGATTGTGTGTGTTATGAGTGCACATGCCTAAGAACATAGACTCAAACCATTCGAGAATGCAAAGAGAAGGTGCATTATAAGACCTGCTGCACAAAGCGGGCCACAGCTTCTAACTTCTCAATTGCACTTTCCAAATGAGGCGAGTAACTTGCTTCACCCAACTGACCAGCTGCCACAGTCTCTGCTACATTTTGCTGGAGTTTTTCCAAACCTTGTGAAAGAGCATCTTCAGCTTGCTGGCATGATTGTCTGAGATTAACAACATCCATAAGTTGCTGTTCTGTCAAGGGCTCCATGCAAGGCACGAGAATCTGTAATCAACATAAATTTGTGAATATATCTCAGAAGAAACTGGGTCGGAATAGAAAATATGACAGAAAGTCCAGAAACACAGAATAAAATGAATACTTGAGTCAATGAAGCAACTATTTGAATGATGTAAGAACTTATTAATTGTATGAACCAAATGATAAGATGCTAATCTATAACATATGTTACTGCCGATACTTACGTCTAGGAAGTGAGAAACGCTCTATTAACAACCACATGCAATCAGCATGACTCTATACCAATAGCAGAACCCTCCAAATGAATTATCACTGTATAAATATTTGCGCTTTACATGACTAGACAGGACTTGCTGGCTATTATGTGCAAGACAACACAATATAACCACAGTTTTGGAGTAACAAGGGCCATAACCATATTTACAGCAAAGTAGACAATGACCAAAAACCAACTGTATAAATAATAAACCAGACTGGCAATATGTCACGCACTTTAACAATTGCCAGCATAATGCTCGACGTGAAAGAAATTTAATATACCGAGCCAAACATCAGCGCAGACTGGAATGCAGTGATAAGTTGTCAAAGTTAGATCAAGTTTACCCACCTTGGCAAGGTGGGGAGATCAAAATGAGGTATTTCACAAGTTCAAAGGCACCCCCACATATAACCTTCAATTGATAATTTTAAATAACTAATTCATCACCTTAAGAAGCTCTGAAGGGCGAAACCCTCCAATCCACAAGAAAAACCTTTCTGCCGACGATTTCCACAGGCCAGACATCACATAGAAAACATCAGCTTTTGCTGCAGTTGCTTTCAGGCGAAAAAGTTCGAAATAGTGGCTCATGTCCCTCTCTACAAGTATGCGGAGCTCTACGTCACTTATATGAGCGTTTAAAGCAGTCTTCATATCACAAATATGTCTGTTTTGCTCCTCCAACCAGTGCCCATACTCCATCTCAAAAGTTGCAATCCCTACAGAATCCTCAGAGTCAGCATGTGTTTGATAGATAAATGTGAACGAACAAGATTAAAGTTAAACCACAAGAAGTAAAATGTCAAGAAATTAACAGAGAAAATACAGGCATTTTTCAGGTGAGAGTCATGTATTGACAGAAACCTCCTAGGACCATATTTTAAGTGCTAATTTCGGGCATGTCAGCCAATAAAGGGGACAGCAGTTCACCTTTTATTTGCCATTGAAGTGCTTAATCATTGTTTAAACATTATACATAATAGTAGTGCATGAAGATCGAGTTACAAGTATATGAATTAAATAATGCAACAAATCGTTTCTACTTTGGATGGTCTCCGGTGCTCAAATGAGCTCAAGCAAACTGAAAATTTTTCAACTAAAATAATTTTACGAATTTATTAGCAACTAAACCCCCTATCTTCTTTTATAATTTTGTCATTTTCCAGCAAGAATCAAACAGAGAGTAAACGACTAACTTGGAGACAAAAATAAAAAAGAAAAAGACAGCTCATATAGAAAATAAAGTGAACCATTAACTTTTAAGAATAACTTAAAGGTCTATGGCATGAAACATTTGACAATGCCCACTGCAAAGTGAGAGAGACATGTAATTCAAACTTGATAGACCACCATCTGGGAATTCGGCAACAGAACAAAAAGTAATAGAGTACTTTGGCAAACATACCTGAGTTTGTAGGTCCTCCAAAACCTAGCTGACTAGCATCTACTCCACCACCTATATACAGGCCCTGTTGTCTAGCTCTGTCAAGCTCCTGCTCCAACTGAATGAGCTTCACACGACTTGATTCTAGCTGCTGAACATAAGCCTGTAAATAAAATTAAAATCACATTTAGTAACAATAATCCTCTTATTGCTTGTAGGCCAGCAGTTTTTAATGCATGGTGCATGGTCCTTCCTACCTTCTTCCGCAAACGGCTTTTACGAGCAGCCTCGCGATTTTGTGCAAGACGTCTTTGTACCTGTAAGCATTCATATGTATAGTTACGAAGCAAGTATTCATATTTTTTCAGAAAGAACTCTCAAGGTTAATTTTTTTGTTGTCATAAGAGAAGCTTGTGGTTGAAACTATTGGATGATGAACATATTTGTATCAATAGACAGAAAAGAACAGATTCTAAAGATCTATGGATGAAATGATCTAAATATGGAAAAGGTCACACTGTCAAACATATCATATTATTTCAGTGTTAATATCTTGATAATCTCAATTAAATAGTGACCGAAACTATAACAAGACTAAAGTAAGACTTCAATGGAGAAAGAAGAGATACAAGATATGACAATCAAGAGATAAAAGACATCCAACATAGTTTAGCAGAACTAGAAATCCATAGCCAGCATCACTATCAGACTTTACCTTATCAGCAGGTTTAGATGCTTCTTGGTCATACTTGTTAGAATGTCCAAGAGTACCCTGTGAAGTATCCTCTGACTAAAAACAAATAAATAAAAAATATGCATCAGCTTGCAAATCCGAAAGTAAAACCAGATATTAGAACTAAGAGTGAGCTTCCAACAATTTTCACCTGATTGTCTAGCTTTGTGTCTGGTGCTATAATCATCGATGCAGAAGCATTTGGATTGCCAGCTATGAACATTGTTGAGGTATTAGGATTTCCATTACTCTTAAAATTTTCTCCCCACATACCAATCTGATGCATAGGGTCATAGATGCCCATCCTTCCGGAGGTGACAAACTGAGTGGTTGTGGAATTCATTCTCCTTTGAATTGGGGAGGCAGATCAATAGGCTCTTGGCATAAATGCATAAATGCGGAGATGAAAATAATAGGAGGCGCTTGAGTTCAGTTGACAATGGAAGAGTTTCAGAAGTTGGGACAAGAAGTCTTCACATTAATGCTACGAAACAGAACTGAGTAAAGAAAAACACAATAAGACAGCGACTGACAAAATATAAATCAAAATGACAAAGTGGTAGTGCTAAAGAGCAGAAAACTAAAGGGAAAAATAAAAAGTGAAGCAAGTACACGAGATCCCAACTATACCAATCTGGTATCAGAGACTAATATCTTACTGCACATCACTATTCATGACTTTCTGGTACCATATGAACCCTAGGGAGGCAAAAGTAAATGCACATTCATGGCAGATAAAGAAGAATCTTAGATTCATGGAAGTGCACAAGCCACTGACACTTCCCCTGAAAGGCATTCCACAGCCACGAAAGGTCTGTGAATGTGCTCTTTCAAAACACTCACATAAGCTTCACATGGAGAGAGACCACCAAGCATGAACACCCCCCGCCCCCTTTTTTTATTTCATTCTTCCTGTGTCTCGGCTCGTTCCTATACCACCATTCTTGGATCTACTGTTTGCTTGTCTCACTTAACGTGCTTATGGTGGAACCGGTCCTACATGCGTGGTTTGCTATTGTGGTAGGAAATCTCCAAACATGTGGTATCTTTAATCATTGCCACCAGAGAAGAGGAGCAAGAGGTCAACTAGAATGTTGTGTCTTTGTCGACAATAGTGATAAATGGATTGCACAGAAGTGAAAACAGAGGAAAACTAGTGTAACTCTGTGATCCGAAACATCTCCTGAAGCTTTCCCTACCATCAACTTTAAGGAGTATCTCACAGTTACAGATGAGCATTACAGCTCTCGAAAGCCAAAAATAATTGACAAACAACTTGTTTTCAGACCGAAGCAGCACAGCTGCAATCATAAAAAGGAAAGGTTGGCAGCAGAACAGCTTGTTTTCCTCACAGAGAAAAGCAATCGTAAATCAATTTTGGCTTCCATCGAGGCCAGAAACTTAGAAGAAACTCACTTTCAATAGCTAAAAAAGAACCAAAGGAAAGCAGAACATATTCAAACACTCAAAAATTTTAGGACATCAAAAAGAGCCCCTCTTCCACGTCAATCAATGATTCGCAAATCTCATCACGATAAGCATAACTCAACTCTCCAGCATCTTCTAATCAGCAAACAATTCAAACCAATATCATGTCAAACATATAATCATCACACGAGTAAGACTTTTGTCCATAAGAAAACTTTGCAAAAGAAAAGAAAACAAAACACATACAATTAGTTC
Organism: Populus alba; assembly: GCF_005239225.2. Lineage (NCBI taxonomy): Eukaryota > Viridiplantae > Streptophyta > Magnoliopsida > Malpighiales > Salicaceae > Populus > Populus alba. Next base: position 11,469,098 of record NC_133290.1, read on the forward strand.
ATAAAAAATACATACATACATACGTATATACATACATACATACATATATATATATAGTCATATAGTATCAGCTTTAGAACACTTGAATTCTCCTAGCTAAGCTAGACTTGAACAGAACAGCTTGAAAATTATTAGATTTCCTTATCTTTGTCGAGCCCTTTTCAACTTTCTCAATAACCAAACAGACTCCCTCAAAAACAAACCAAAAGAAAGCAAAAGAAAAACAGACCTTTTTTTCAAATCAAAGCAACATGAAAGAAACTTTCCCGCCTCTGCAACTGCAAGAAGTAGGGCTAGAGGCAATTTTTGGAAATTTTCTGAAGTGAAATCCTAAGAGAAGAAGTAATAGAATTTGTTGCAGTAATTCTCTCAAAACCACCAGTCCCATCATCATTAGCAACAAGAATCGAATGGCAATAAGACAGCTTAAAAGAGACTCTCTTCTCTTCAATAGTGTTCTATATTCATTTTTTTATTTTCTTTCTTTTCTTTTTTTATATTTTTTTATACGTATGGAATTAAATATATTGTATTTAAATTTTAAAGAAGATATACTCTACAACTTTTGAATTTTTATGAAAAACGTCGCAGTTAGTGTAAAATTTTAGGGAAATAATATTATTTAAAAAACATTAGGAAATAGCATAGTTTAACACAACTCTTATTTTGAACATGGTTTTAAACAAAACCATGATTCAGAATATCAATTGGATAAATCATGATTGTGAATTGCTTTTTATAATTAGTATTTAAGCACCTATCTATGCTTCATTGTCCCGCTTCTTAAAAAACATAAATACTAAAAAAACTACCATAAAAACAATCTTCAATCACTGAAAACACTCTTTAATACTCCACCAAAATACCATAATTATCTTCCCCTCATTTTAACAGGTCTTTCTATTTTTATTTTTTTTAAAATCATTAGCTAAAACTTGATTAACATCCTTCCCGTTGTGACAAAAGGTGGAAACATCACTAGTCATAAAAAATCAATATAAAATAATTGTATTGTTTCATAGTTTTATGAGTTTTGTTAATGAATTGAAAATTTTTTAGTTTTGATTTATGATTATTTATATTGTGTGTTGATAATTGAGTATTTTGTTGATGTTGATGTAATTTTGAGTTTTGAGTAATGCAATTATGTTTGTTTTTATGCAATTGATATTATTTATGGAATCAATTAGGTTTGAATTAGATAAATTAGGGTTTGAATTGATTTTTGGGTTACTTGTCATATGTGATAATTTTGTTTGAATTGAGATAAATTTTATTTTTATTGATGCAATTAGGTAATTTTTCAATTAATTGATGGTATTAATAAAGTTATGGTTGAAATCATAATAAATAGATTTTGCATTGAATTTTGGTAAAATTCTAATAATGAGGATTTTGTTTCAATTGAGATCATTTAAGTTTTTATTGGTGTAATTAGATATGTTTTCATTGATATTATTAAGGTTCAAAATAACAACAATTAAGGTTTGTGTTGAATTATGAGATAAATTGTTTTGATGAAATGGGTATTTTTATTTTATAAAATATGCCTTCCAACTTCTTTATGTTATATCATTATGATGGTATTATTGTTCCTGATATAAATAATAGTATAACTTATATTAATAGAAGTATTATGTTATTGAATACTACTAGAGACATGTCATTTAAAGATACCAAACAAGTTATATATGGAAGACTTGGGATGAATTATAATGATGTTGAAATAGTTATCACTTGTAAATGTCTTGTTGAGAAACATTAGTATTTTTCTATACCAATTACATATGATGTGGATTTTAAAAATATAATAAAATTGTTTGTCCAAAATAGAACAAACATGATTGAGTTGTATGCGAATAGATGACCTAAACTTAGAAGTTCATATAATACAAAGCATGGAGATATTATTGTATTTATACCCATATTTGCTCAACCAATTAGATAATCATTATATTTAACTAGTGGTGGTATGTTTAGGACATTAAAAGATAGGATTATGGGAATTTATGATGAAAATATAATTAAAATTGCATATTGTTTTCCATATAAGTACGACTCCTACAAACCTAGTGATAATGAAGATGAGGGTGCCATAAATTTAGTTGAAACATCAAATAATGTTAATGATAAGATAATTAGGCCTCATGTTCTAGAATTTGATTATGATATTGAAGTTGATGATATTGTTTATAATAATCGGTCTATTTATCATAAAAATTTAGCTATTGATTTTTTGGTGGATTTTAGAATTAAAGATGATTTAAAGAATAATGTTAAGCAATAGCATAGTGCATATTCATTGAAATATTAATTTTATTGTTCAAACTAAATATTTGTTCAATTACAATGTGTTAATGCTCTTGAATGTTAAAGATATTTACATAAGTTTAAGATAAAATTATGTTATGTCATAACCAACAAATAACTGACCGTTATTCACATTGGCGTTTATATATTAATAAATTGTTATTGTCATTACTTGTTATTTAATACAGCCACTATTTCTATTGATAGTTTATTAATAAAACCACAATTCTAATTGGTGATGGTATTATCTGTGATAACCACGAAGAAGGTGTGTGTTTGGTCTCAATTAATAAAGGAGGGTCCATGAATTTATTTAAATTTTAATTACAAAACTAAAAAATTTAATTGTAAATAGCACTTTTATTTAGATCACATCAAAAGGGTGAGGTAGGAGAAACGTATTTTCAACGGTACATTCCAGATGGAGAAGTAGAAGAGAGGGATTTTATTATTAGGAATGATCAATTCTAGACCACAAACAACATAAATTAAAAAAAATACAATGTTGTTAATTATTGAGTTCTTGGTATTATTTTATTATGTCTTGGTTTTATTGGCTCATCATGGCTACAGGGAGTCAAAGTTTACACAGGCGTGTCCACCAACGCTAATGTGCGGACCAGAGGATCTATCAATGCTCCGCCTCGAAGGTATCTTGTTTAGGGATGCGATGTAACTGTTTTTCAGTTAAATTTGTTTATTTTTAATTAATTTTTTTTATTATTTTTATATGTTAATGTTAAAAATAAATTTTAAAAATAAAAATATATATTATTTTAATTTATTTTTAATAAAAAATATTTTAAAAAACAAATTTTATTGTACTCTTACACCCCTGCACACCTCCACTGCGTTTGTGTCTAACGTCGTTTTCCGGTGAGTATTTCAAGCAAATCGAACAAGTTCTTCTTATCTTATAAGACAAGCTAAATTGCAATGGAACTTCAAATTTTGAGATTTAAGTTTTGAGTGGTTTACACGGGCATGTGAAGAGCGTGAGCCAGCGGATCAGAGTGAGATTGTTATGCGGGCATGGGGATCACCCGAGAGCATCTGTTTGGTTACAATATTTTGCGAGTAGGATTTGTTTTCCTGGAGTGGTATAATAACGGCTACAATTGGATTAGATAATATAATTATTAATTATAAATCTACCGTGCAAAATACATCTTGTATCCCCTTCCATGGTAAAGTGTTTTTTTTTTTCTTAATTTGACTTTAATTGTACCAAATTGTAGGCTAATTTGTTGGACAATAGTTGGATTGAAAGTCCGGGAATTAAAGTTAAAAATATTGAGAAAAATAGTGACTTCAACAAAATTTAAATGAAATATTGATTGTTGTTCCATACTTTTTAAATTATAAATATTAATTTTTTTTGGCTTTTTTAAAATTTAAAGGCAAAATCAATTTTGATCTCAAACTTTATTTTATTATTATTATTATTATTATTATTATTATTATCCTTGGTTAGAGAAATGTAAGAGAAAGTTGTTGTAATCTAACATTAGAAAAGAGAAAATTTATGTTGACATTGATCCCTGCTAAGAAAACATACTAAGGTTTTCTATAAAGAGAGTTCACATTAATTTTTGTTTTTTTGAAATTTCCTAGAAAAAATATATCTAAATTTGGTAAGATTTTTTATTTTGGGTTGATTTAGGTTTTTAAAATGGGTTTGTGGGTTTTTTTTATGCCATGAATAAGTTTATTAAATTGTCTAGGATGTTTTTTATGTGTTTTGGTTCAATGGGTTGAAAGATCGGTTTCTAGATCAAAACATTATGCCTCGTTTTTTGTTTTTGTTTAAAAAAACAATTATCATTCACCCTATCAAAAAATAAAAATTAAGGGCTTAACATTCAAATCTTAATTAAATAGGCAACACCTGACTTTTTTTTTTCAATGTTTTTTTAATTAATTCCTTTTATGTATTTATATTTTCAAAATAATTTTTTTTTTTATCTTTTATCTTGTTTATGTAGACTCTTTTAAATAGCAGTTATCTTTTAATTATTTTGTATGTGTTTAATTTTTTGAGATATTTTCTTATTTATCTTTATTTTTTATGTTTTATATAAATGAAATTTATATTAAAAATAAAATATTTTTTTTGGATAATATTTTTAATATGTGTAACTTTGTATAATAATTTTTTGCTTTTTATTTATTTAATCAATTTCATACATGTCTATTTTATTATGATTTAATTAAACAAAATAATAATTTTTGTGAACAAAGTTTTTAAACATGACTATTTTAAAGATACCGAGTTGTGAAACCAAATATTTCAGCCTATTTTCAACTCTTAATTTTTTTTTTATTAATGACTTTTTATTTATTAATATACATAGTTTTTTAATTTATTTTATTAAATATATAAATAAAAAATTTTTTATTTTTATTTTTTATATATGTAATAAACACATTGAAAAAAATCTATATATATATTTTTTTTATGAAAAAAATTAACTAATGAATAGCCAGTATTGCAAGTAGTTTTAGATCGTAAAAGTCAGCTAAAGCATGACCCACATGATCTGCACGTGAATTGAAAATCTTCATATATTAGATAAATTAATTCCATTGAATCACATAAATTTAATGGCTAAATATTGAAGAAAAAAAAACTGATTCGGGAAAAACTAAAGCAAAGTAGGCATTATGCATGGTTAAAGAATTTAGGTGTACATAAACTAGTTAAGATACAGAATTTAGATATTAAATAATAAAAATATCATGAAGTTTCGTCATTGCTGACGATGATGTAATTGACCCTATGGCTGTGGTATGATCACAATGCATGAATGAATATATTAATATTAATATTAATATATGCATAGATAATTGATTCGCTCACACAACCATAAAATACGCAATTATTAAAATAAAAAAATGAAAACCATACCAAGATTAGAGTTGAGGAAGAGAGAAAAACTACAATAATGAAAAGTCTGCAGGCCATTTTCTCCAATAAATACTGCATAAATATGAAAAATTAAATAAGTGTGCAATACATACATCAAATATGTTGAATAGCTCTTTTAAGGAAATTAAAAAAAAAAAAAAAAAAAAAAGCAGGGACAGAGACATGACGCAATGTGGACAGTAACTTCATTAAATATGAGGATTAAGAACTAATCACTTAAATAGATAATTATGCGTTTGATAACATCGTTGAACCTGTGTCTTAAAAAACCAATTTATTTGAAAAATTAAAAATAATTATTTTTTAAAATATTTTTTGATAGCATGGGTTTGGTGATGTTAAAAATTAAAAAATTTAAAAAATAAATTATTTTAATATATTTTTAATTAAAAATATTTTTTAAAAACATTATAAACCATATTCTTGAACGTACACTTAGTTTGGTTTTGGACGAGGCCTCGTTTGTTTGTTTGCTATAAAATAATTTTTTTAAAAAAATAATTTTTAGAAAAAATAAATTCTTAAAAAATTGGATTATTTCTTGATATTTAGTAGTATCATAAAAAATAAATTAAAAAATATTTTACAGTATTTAGTTATGCTATGAAAAATAAACTAAGAAATAACTTATAAATATTTTTTTTTTGAATTTATCTAACATATATATAACATTAAATAAAATTATTTAACCACTTACAATAAAACAATGAGATATAAAAAATATAATAGTAAAAAAACAATTTATTATATCATATATTTATATATAGCTTATTTTATAAAATATAAATATTTAAATATAATATTATAGACATATAACCTTGTTAAATATTTTTTAAATAAGTTTTATTTTGAAAACCTCAAAATATTTTTTAATTAATGAAAAAGCAAAATTAATTAATAGTTTATTTTATAGGAGTTCGAGGAAAGAGAGAGATTTATGAAATATATATATTCTGTGTTAAAGAAAAAAAAAGTGTTTTCTAGAATTAAAAAGAGAAAAACACTTTCTGTTAGGAAAGGTTTATATTTTCGGAAACTAATTTCCAAGAATTTACTAAACATTTGGAAAGGTTGAAAACTAATTTTCAAAAGAGTAGTTTTCTTTAAAAAATCAAGTCCAAAATCTCATTCTCCTTTGCCGTCCGTTGCATGTTAAGTTTGTCACGTGACCACCATTCAAAAATAATTGTCTCGTGGAAAAAGAATAGACCCCTTCTTTTACGCATCACACGCCTCTCACCGTCACCCACGTAAACCACATTTTCTTACCTGATAAACTAGTTAATGTCCACTTCTACTTTTATAGCTTTGATTTTCTAATATGACCCTTATGATTTTTAAAAAGTCTTAATTTTATCGTTTATTGCTAAATAACCAACGAGAAGCTAATTATTAACATACTTTCATTTATTTTTAATTACTGCTCTCTGTTTTTTCCTCTCAAAAGTCAAAACCCCACACATATTTTAATATATAAAAAACTTATGAAAAAAAAAAAACTAGATTTAGAAAGCTAGGCTATTTAGTGGTTGGGTGTTCACATTGGAACCTTTTGGAAGCTAGAAGGGTAAAAGATATTGAAAAGTCTTAAACTTTTAAGTGTGGCAATGGAATATTGATGATTTATAGGGACAAAACAAAAACAAAACAAAAAAAGTTAACCCAAATGATTAAAAAAAAAAAAAAAAAAAAAAGAAAAAATCCAATTTTTGAGTAGGAATCTTTATCCACTTGCGTAATTGTTTGTTACATGTCTTCTAAACAAATATTTTTGAAAGCTTGGCGATCCTACCTAACCATAAGCAGCTGATGGCTCTTCATGCCCTGCAAGGACAAGATCATAGTTGTAAAATCCTACACGATGAATTTATATAGAAAATTAGAGATTTGGTCACAACACATGTTATTTGAATAGATCAAACTTTTGACCTAAAAATTGTTGAAAGTTTGGTAAATATTACTTTTCAAAGTATTTTTTATTTAAAAATATTTAAAATAATATATTTTTAAATTTTTTAAATTTATTTTTGATCTCAACACATCAAAAATATAAATAAATAAATAAAAAATAAATTTTAATCAGGCTGCACTTTCAAATGATGGTGAAATATATTAGAATTGATTGTGCCTCTAATGTCGTGTCAACTATAAGCAAAAGCAATCCTTTTTTAAATACCAAAAAAAAATATTTATTTAATCAAATTATACTATCCAAAAGTGAATGAATTTATGTTTTTTTTTTAAATTATAAATTATGGTTATTGTTATTTGGATATTTGAGGTTTTAAATTTATTATTTTGTATTTTGGATATTTGAATTATATTTGTTACTTGGAACTTTTAAATCTTTAAATTGTTATTTATTTTTCAAATTAATTAAAAAGTGAGTTTGGATTGAAATTAAAAGACTTGTTTGAAACTAAAACAAATTTATATTAAATCATTTTTAATATAATATTTGATAATTAACCCACCAAGCTAACCAAGAAATCACATATATTTAAGTTGATAACCAGATCGTTTTAGATTGAGTCCGACGATTATAAACAAAGAGCCACCTCAACAATTAATATATTATAAACAACTTGCTCCTAAAATATTCACAGTTTTCCTGCCTGTTGCCCACTTATATATCACTTTGTACTTAAAAAAAACAAGAAATTTTGGCTTATCTGCGCCAATAATTAATTTAATTATACATCCTTTGAAGCTAGATACACAGTTTCAAGCTAGATATTTTATATATAAACTGCCCATACATATCCAGAAAGCAAACATTTCAAGATTTGATCACATAAAGCCATCTAATAGATATTTAGTAATAAAAAATTTGAAATCAAGAGATTAATTTATTTTTTCTATGTTTTTAAATTTAAACCTTGTGGTTGCTAATATAATGGTTATTGGAGATCTTATTTGATAAAATTAATCAAGATATATACAAGTTAATCTGAAAACTAACATTAATAATAATAATAAAATAAAAAATCTAATAGTGTTTACATCATTAATTTAAGGGAAAGAAATCATAGAAATAACGGTGATCGATGAAAATAGCCATTTAAAGCTTAATGGACGGTTTTCAGCCTCCTTTTATATGGTAAAGAATATCTTTTGGATGATAGGAGCATATCAAGGTAGGATATTTGAACAAAAAGATCAAAATATATTTCTTACAAGTGAATATATCCAGATATAGCCAGTCTCAAAGTATGATGAATCTCCCGATAAACAGAAAAATAAAATAAAATCAATAATTATATAGATTCTTAATTCAACGGATGGCTTTGATGCTTCCTTTTATATCATTAATTTGGATGATGAGATTAATGGGAGCAAGAACGTACGTATAGGTGTCAAGCTCTCTTACACGTTCAAGATCTTTGCCAAATTAACTCAGTTGCCCACGTCTGTTATGGCCCCATGCCATGCATGCATGAGCTCTGTACTGTCTCCAGCTCTTTCCATTTTTAGAGGATGTTCCAAGCAAAATTCATCCTACAGGGACGCATTATAGAGACAACATGTGCGTGGTCTTGTTTGATTCATGAAGTACATTTCTTTTTTTATTCCTTGTCGTAAAGTCGAGTTAGTAATTAAACCCTCAAATTCAACTTTACGTACGCAATGATATCATTTCTTGAAATATTAGCTTATAATTTAAATTTTAAAATAAAAATAATTATATATTTAACATGACAACAGTGTCATGATAACTAAAAAGTTACGAGATTTAATTTTATTTTAATTAATAAAAAGAATTAAATATAAAGTAAAATAAACATATATAAATTTTAAATATAAAAAAATAATATAAATTATATATCAATAGTTTACATAATAATAATAATAATAATAATAATAATAATATAAGTATTTGAATTGGGATAGTTATCTAACAAATGTTTTGGATCAGTAGATTGCAAATGAAAAAAAAAAACATTACTATATATTTCAAATCAAAGAAATTTTTAGCTGAATATGGATAATTAGACTAAACAAAATATGTTAGGGAGATGGCACAATAATTATTGCTTATAGAAATCATAATTTTCTGATTGGTTATTGTAACGGATCTCAACATTATTATTATATATTAAATGTTGCAATGGATCGGATTTATTTGAATAAAATTATCTGTTGGATTAATGCATGGACGAATTTATTTTTATTTTTATTTTTATTATTATAGCTTTACAGTAAGAGTGTCCCTGAATGAATATATTATTTGCATGGACTGCTACCATGTAGTAATTTCAAGAAATGGGTCGAGCATTAATTTATACTATGATCCATACCATGCAAGGTGTCACGAGGCGTCACATCCACTAGCTTTAGAATTAGAAAGTTCATACAATCACTTTTGCTTTTATCCATATCCACGACGATAAAGGATCTATGCCTCAATTTTTCCACAATGTCAACCGTCGTGGTATAATTTCTTTTTCCCACAAATTAAGTAATTTACTTTTTTCTCTTGTAATTGGATCAAGGTTTCAAGTCACTAATTATTGATTATTCACTAATCGCTAATTAGCTATAGTTCCCGTGGAGTGAGTTGTGCTGTCACCAGCACGGCTTCTTTTTTTTTTTTTTTTTTTTTTGGAGGGTTAATACAGTAGTGATACTTTAACTTATCAGGCAGTAATTAACCTGCTCTAATAGGGATGTTTAAGTAGTTGGCATGGATTAAAAAAGAAAAAAGAAAAACCTCATGGACACAATAATATATTTATAAAGTATTATTAGCAAAACTCATTTCAAATATATTAATATACTAGCTATTTGACTCCGTTACGCCTTTGGTTAGATATTATTTTTCTCCTTCATAATTGTATAGGATTTTTCTATGTAAAAAAACTTTACATATACATGTAATTAAATAAATTGAAAATTATTTGTGTTAATAAATAAATAAATCATCAATGATAACTGAAAAAATCAAGAAATAAATGTAAATTAAGATATTTAATCTTATAAGATGAGATATTTACCCTGCTGTGTTTGCTAAATTTTGTTTATTCAATTTTTTTATTTAATAAAATTGTAATAGAAATAGACAAACACATCAAATTGATCGAATAAAATAAAAAGTAAAACAATCACGGTTGTACATATCAGAAATATTATCTAAAAAATATTTTTATTTTATAAAATAAATTCATCTATACAAAAGATAAAAAAGAAAATCATAGATAAATCATTAAATCTCTTCAAAAATTAAAACACACAAAGTAATTTTTTAAAAAATCTCTATTCAAGAAAAAAAAATCACAGATAAATGAATATCAATCGAAACACAAATTTAAAAATCATTTTACAAAAAGACAAAAAAAAAAGTATCAATAAATAAAAGAAAAGGAAATAGTTAAGTGTTGTGGCTTCATTTATCATACCTGTTATTCGGGTCATGCACTCAATAAGAAAAAATAATTTTTTTATTTTAAATTTATACCTAATAAATATAATAAAAAAAAATCAGGGCAAAAAAACAGCACAAGCACATTAGGCCATGGGTCTACACGCGTGAACAGGCCTTTAAGCCCAAACTCGCACACTTAAACTTGTTTTCATTTTTTTGATATTTTAAAAGGACACACAACATATCGTTCACAATCTTAAAATGAATTATCAAGAAAATACACATGGTCATGATCCAAAGTGTTTCGTGTGTGTGTAAACAACACTGTCTCCGCAATAAACTATCTCCACGCGTATTGGTTTTTTATCTAATCTCAGAGAGACACGTAATCAATTAGATTTGTTCTAGATTATAGGAAATGGTTAAAAATAAAGCGATTATATTTACCAATTAAAGACTTTTTTTGAAGGAAAGGAAGAATTAAACTAGTATTAGTTGATGAGGTACACATGTTGGTGGCAATTAATTATATTATATGAGTCGACATTGTTAGCTTGTTTGAAGAGACGTAATGGGAGAACTAATATATTAAGAATTAATCCAATAAATATAGAGCGTGGATTGTCTAGTAGGAGAGAAAAATAATGGGAAAAAAAAAATGAAGAAAGGATAAGCTTGAAAAATAATAATAATAATAAGTAGGAGATGGTGCCAGTGATGTGTATAAAGTTGCAACTACGGTTGTGGTGGTGCGTGCTGTTTGGATGGATGATTCCGCAGTGACTTTCCTTTTCATATTCTCTGTTTATTTGTTTCGAATAAAGAAACAGAGACGTCACGCAAACACTTGCCATGGCTAGCCTCTCCTATTCTTTTTTTTTTTTCCCCTCTATTTGTGGTGTTATCTCAAGTGCAATCCAAAGTGGCCTTGCCACTAAGAATGGTTCTCAAATATTTTTGGTTCGTTCTTCCTTTCAAAAATAAATCATGGAATAATCTCCATCTCTCCCTCTCTCTCTCCCTCTCCCTCTCCCTCTCTCTCTCTCTCTCTCTCTCTCTCTCTCTCTCTCTCTCTCTCTCTCCCCACCCATTTTTGGATGCCATTTCGCTTTTGTTCATACAAAATTCTTTGCAATTTGATACCAAACTAAATTCCTTGGCATATGCATGCACGTGGGAAGTACACGTCTTTGCTTACGTTAATGCTTTTGCATCACCTGCTGTCAAGTTTTGAGGGAGGGAGAGGGAGACTGGAGTTCAAGGTTTTTATTTATTTTTATTTTTTTTTTGTTAATTGCGGGTATTTAGATTAATTTATGTGTATATTTTTATTAATTCTTTAAAATCTTGAAGTTAACGACTAAGTAAATCTTTAATAATTTTAAAATTTATAACATTCAAACTAGTAACATCTAGAAAATAAATTATATCCCTCAAAATTTAGCTCAAGTTTTTAAAATGAGGGAGGAGCTATATTTTATTAATGGTTTCTTTTATATTTTTTGAAATAATTATAATTTAATCCTCAGTTGCTTGATTTTGTTAAACAGCTGTCCTTTTGCACCTTGCATTTATTATTCGGTAAAAATATTCTTAACTCTGTTGTTAATAAGTGCCTCCTCGTACAAAATAATTCCAAAAAATTGGAGATGGTTTTTATTTTTATTTTTTTAAAAAAAAAAAGAAATTATTATGGAAACTCGGTTTTAAGAATTTTTTGAAAAAATAAAACAACCTTTCTGTTTTTTATTCAAGATTTTAAAAATAAAAACTATATAAGCAAAAATAAAAAATAAAAAAACTATAATTTTTTTTTTTTTTAAATATAACTTATTTGTATAAGCCCACACGACTAGCCCAACCCTCTTCTCTTTCCTGGTTTTTTTTTTTTTAAAAAAATTTCCTCTTCTTTTCTACATCCCTTTTTTCTTCCTTGCCAAATCAAGCTTGCATGCCACACACTTGCATGCATTGTTTTTTTAAAGTGCCACTAACAATTTCTTTACGAGGAAGACACACATGCAAACAATTTTTCAGCACACACATATACATACTCCTAATCTTACTTTCCTTTTTATGTACATTAATCTCTCTTCATATATATAATTTAAGCATTAGAGTTTTCTATATTCCTACGAAAACTATGTTATAATATCATATTATAAATAGATTTTATTAGAAGAATTGCTACTTTAGTAAAAAGCATCTACACATGTTATAATATCAATTGTAATCATGGTACGTAGGTGAATATACTGTAATTTCCTAATAAAAGCATAAGTATGTATAGCATCCAATTTTGATGTATATATCAATAGTTTTTCTTTCTCTTGAGTGGTTTTCAACTTTTTTTGAATTGTCAATATTTATTAAAAGTCCGTAATTAAATTAAACTAAGGCAAAGATCTCAAACCAAATTTGTATTTTATTATATAATCAAATAATTTATTAATTATTAAAACAAATATTTCAAAATAAAAAAAGTTTTAAATTAAAAAAGCTTCGCATGAATTATAATAAAAAAAAAAAATGAAGCTCTCCTTTTCTCTTTAATTTTCCAAAAAAAAAAAACTTACTTAAAACAACATACATTTAGCATATTCTTCCAGTTCAAAGTATATATAATTATAACAAAATTATGCAAGATTATTAATGATTGTGATTTTTTTGGAGTTCTTATGACATGCTTGTGTGTGTCGTAATTGTTAAGTATTAATTATTGAACAACAATTGAGTTTTATATTAATGATTTTTATTTTGTGAAATTAAATGTTATTTTGTATTCTTGAAAACTTAATTCATTAATTTATATATTAAACCATTTTAATTAAATAAATATTTAAACTTTTTTCATTTATAACAGATTATGAGAAATATATTAAATATAAAGTTGAACAATATACATGCAAAACACTTTGAAAAGAAAACTAGCTAGTATCTTTTTTTTTTGTGGGGAAGAAAACTAGGATCAATTCATATAACTATTTATAAAAAATACAAATTATTTGTAAAAAAATTTGATTTTAAAAAAATACTTTTTAATTCGTAAGAAACATCAAGAGATTTTATTTGTAAATATCAAATATATTATTTTACCTTAAAATATTATACATGCTAAAATTAAAAAGACTTCTACTCTATATAATTGAAAATGGAATTCTATGTGTAGTTAAGAAAGAGACTTAAAAACTAATGTAATTCTTAAAAAAATAGGTTAATCTCTTTTTTCTATTATATGCCTATTATAATTTCTTATTCAAATTAATTTCTCCTTATTTTGTTGGGAATTTCATATTTTTGCTGACTTTGATGGCCACCGCCAACACCTTATGTCAACATCATTCCTTATTTTAGTGTTGTTTACGCATTTATTTCCATTAATATTTTATCGTATCTGACTATTATGGATGCCGGTTTATTCTGCCTTGTATCCGTGCGAGCAGGAATTAGGGCTGAGGGCAATTTCTTAGAATTATCAAACCTAGGATAATATATAATTATTTTTTATAATAATATATCAAAATGATCTAAAAAAATTATTTTTATTCTGCCAATTTATTACTTTTAATAATAATTAAAATTATTTTTTATATTAGTATATTTAAAAAATTTAAAAATATAAAAAATAAATTTTAATTTTTTAAAAAATATAATTTCAACCATGTTTTTAAACACTACAATAAAAAAAATAAACCCAAACCTCCCCAGCACACCCGTGCATACACCAAATCTATTTGGTAAGCTAAGAATCTATGCCCAACAAAAAAAAAAAATCAATTAAGCCACACCAATTTCAAGAACATGGATTTCCTGATGCTACCCATTTGTTTTATTATTCTAGCTTTTAAATAAATAAGAAAATATAACGATTGAAATAGATGATCTTATTGTATTGGTGCTGTTCTTATTATACGAGTCAAATCATGGATTTTCTAATATGTGCACTAAAGGTAAAGGAAACCCGAACGCAATAAATAGAAGTTTTCCGCATAGTACAAAAACAAAAAAACAAAAAAAAATTATATGCCCAAATGAATCTATATATGATTTTCTTAAACGATAACGATGACGAGGATCTTAACGGTGGACCCCCAAAAAAACATGTTAATTGCAGCTTTAGCATTTGTGAATGCTGGAATAATGGAATTAATTGCAATAGTCAAGATTGTGCTAAGATTTTCCAAGTTCAGTAGATTTATTTTGCAAACTTTCCCATGGAAGAAAATCAATAGATGAACTAATTGTCACATCTTTGATTTTCTCGTCAAAATTTTCAGCTTCTATGCAAAATATTGATTACTAGACTCAACTATTTTGTTTATCGATTCACTCGTGTTTATATATAATTTATATTATTTCACAAACTCGAAAAATTACCCACATTCTTTCAATGTTATAAACAAATGAAATATATAAATGAATATTAACAAAAACAAGCACATAAATTATTACATAAACCAGTCTCAATTTTTTATTAACTCTTAAGGATATATACAAGTTTGTCTACGTGTGTTCTATGCAAAAATATTCTGGCCTCTGGAACTTGCATTGCCTACGAATATTTGGTAACTATTCTGTTAATTGTTATACTCCATGGAATATTTGCTAGTGAGCATATCTAATAAAGTGTTTTTTATCCTAATTTTATATTTTAGTTGTGGCCTTGATGATCCTTCCTATCTACTTTGGTGTTGATACAAGAAATCATACTTTGAAAACTTTTTAGATGCCTAAAACACCTTTCCAAGGATTTAATTATAAACTCCTTTTGATTTTCTTCCTGATGCTTATCTATGCTGGTTAATGGTTATCTTTGATAAGCATTAGAGAGCTTGTTTGGAAATACGGCCTGATCCGTGATTTTAAAAATTTTAAAATTTTTTAAGTTAAAATTAATATTTTTTTAGTATTTTTGGATCGTTTTGATGCGCTGATATTAAAAATAATTTTTAAAAATTAAAAAATATCATCTTAATATATTTTTAAGTAAACAACACTTTAAACCGTAACCGTTATAACAATCCCAAATAGACCCACGTGCAAGTGCAATGCAAGCACACAAACAGACAAGTGAAACGCAGTTTAATGCTGCGTTTGGACTAGGTTCTGCTGTATAAAGACTGTAGAGGCAGAGGGTGATTTTAGAAGATGAAGCTAGGTATTGCTATGTTTGTACCTTGGGCCCTGAGGCTACTCAAAATATAAATTAAATTAAATAAATAAATAAAGTCGGTTCACTTTATTTATTTATGAGCTATATTTAAAGAAACCTTTTAGAACCACTTGATTAGCTAGATATATTAAATTTAAATGCTAAAAGAAGAAGGATTTTAGGCATGCTAATAATTTTTAAAACAACAAATCTATTTATTGACAACATATATAGAATCACAGGAGATTATGAGAGGTAAATTTTGACATGCGGCCCAAAAACTAGAGAAGACATGCGGCCCAGAAACTTACTGAAATGAAATCACAAGCCCAAATCCACTATTAACGAGCAAGTCGAAGTTGTTGGGGGCCTTAATAAGGCGCTGCTGCTGTTATTGCTCATATATTCCATTTTATTTATTTATTTATTTATCTTTTCTCTTGGACCACTAATATGTTCCTCCTAGTGTCGATTCCTGGAAAACACCCTCTCTTTTTTTTTAAGAAAGAATTGTGTATTTATGTCTAATTGATAAATTGAATATTGTGTCAATAATTTTATAAATTTAATCTTATATCCAATAGTTTTTTTTTTTTTAAATCTATCAATATTTGACCTAAAAAACATCTCATTGCCGTAACCGATTTTTGATGTCATATTGAAAAGTAAAAAATCAATAAAAAAAGATGGGGAGCAAAATGAAAATTAGATAAAGAAATAGGAGCTGAAATTAAAAATAAAATAACTTTGAAATGAAAAGATCAGGGAATTGAAGGATAAGGAAATAAAACAAATGAGAATGGGCATATAGACTATCAGGTGATGTAAAACCCTATGTTTTTTTTAGTATAATTTCAACTTTTTATTACTTATACACGTTTAAAATGGATTAATGTATATATGACTATATATCTCATTATGTATTAATGTTGTAAATAATTTTTATTGATGATAAAATTATATAAATTCTTTAATTTAAATGAAAAACCCGTGCATGTTGTATATGTATGCTTAAAATAAATCTTGTTGCTGGTACGTTGATTGGAGGGCCTCCATATTGGTAAGACTTTGTCTCAACACACACTCACACACGTGTACAATGAAAACAATAATGATTAGTAATATAGTTTTAGACAAAGCTAAGAAAGTAGCATAATGGTTTTTAATGTTTTTTTTCTTTTTAATGATATCTCAAGTTGACTAAAGCTTATGCGAACAATTTGTATATATTGCAATAACCAATCTGAAATTAATAGGACATTAAAAATAGATATAGTCATATATATCTTTAAAGACAAAATATCATAAAATAATTACTCTTAAATGAAATTATTTCTATTGACTATATAGAGTTAAAGGATAATGTTATAGATCTGCTAATAAAATAAAAATTTTTCATTTATTTTCTCTCGGGTCTGGCACTTGTATTTTTTAAAATGAGGATTGAGTTTTGTTATCAAATCAAGGTTCTAAATCACTATCTTAGATTTAATGATCATTTTTCTTTTCATAAAAATACCACATACTAGTCTAGATCAACTTTAACAAGATTATAACATGTATTTTTATTAATAGGATAGTGTTTATAGCATAATCATTCAATTACCTAGATCCTACCTAAAACTCTTAAGATTAATAAAGTTTCTAGTTATAATAAAAGTAATTAATGATTTTTATTTTCCATTTTTTACTTGTAGTTAGCTAAAATGTCCCTATAATACCAATTAAAAATCATATTAATTTTTCTTAAACCGAAACTCTAACTACAAAATCTTTATCCTCTAGTGTTTTTTTTTTAGCAATAAAGGTCTTTTTAGAATTCTCTAGAGTGGACAATCTTCTCTCTCTTTCTCTCTCGTATCCACATCTTATAATCGGCAATTAAAAAAGTGTTGGAAATTTGATAACAATAGTTTTTTAAAGTATTTTTCATTCCAAAACACATTAAAATAATTTTTTTTTATTTTTTAAAAATTATTTTTGACATTAGCACATCAAAATAATTTGAAAACATTAAAAGCATATTAATTTAAAAAAAAATTTTTTTTTTTTTTTTCAAAAACGCTTTCCAACTACAGTGTCAAATATTATCTAAATATTTTTTTAGGCTTGGTTTCTGAACTAAGTTGTTAAATTCACTCACCAACCATTCTTAATTGACAATAGCTCTTTCAACTTATTTCATGACCAATTTAATATAGAAATTAATTGACCCAACTATTTAAATGTGTGGGCGTACATACACCGTAAGATTAAGTTCTTATAAGTTGTTTATTTTTTATGTTTTAAAAGTATTCTTTAAAAAAATTAAATTTTTTTATAATTTTTTTTGCTTCAAATTAATATTTTTTTGGTATTTTCAAATTATTTTGATAGTAAAAATAATTAATTTTTTTTGATATATTTCTAAATGTAAAACATTTAAAAAAACAACCACTATTACACTCGCAGACACTTCTTAATAAGGTATAATGGATTGCTATAAAATTTTTGAGAAAATCTGATGAAGAATAACTTTAACTGCTCATAATGATCACGTAATAGCCCAATGCATGTCTAATTACGAGCCCATTTATTTTTGCATTTTTAAAAGTATTTTTTTTTAAAAATAATTTTTTAAAATATTTATCTTTATTTAAATTATATATATATTTTTATGTTTTTTAATTATTTTACTATATTTAATATAAAAATAAGTTTTTTAAAAAATAATATTATTTCACATATGTGAAAAAACCACATCCATTTCATAATGCTACCCAGATTAAATAAAAAAAAATCTCGAGGATGTGAACCTCCATCGTTTTGAAGTTGGACGGATAAAAAATATCCAAATTACATAAATAAGGCCTTAAGAATATGCAACAAAACCCAATACAAAGTGTCTTCTCTAAATAACTTCACGAAATTCATTCTTTAAAACTTATGATTAGCTTAAGAGTTTAATTATATGGTGTAACTGATTAGTGTATAATTTATGCAAGTAAAAATGATTAAAGATTGGGTTACAATTGTCGATGTACTAGCGGAGATTGTTTTAAAACTATTTTCTATTTCTCTTCTCCTTTCCTGGTTTTTCTTTTTCAATAAAAATATATAAACTATTGTTCAAAAAATAAAATAAAAATAGAAGTCATAATCTACAACAGTAATTTTAATATTTTATGTCCGTGATAATATAATTATAATTATAAAATATTAGGCCTTATTTATTTTTATATTTTAAAAGTGTTTTTTTTTAAAATTAATTTTTTATTACTTTAAATGAATATTCTTTTGGTGTTTTTAGATTATTTTGATATGCTAATGTTAAAATTAATTTTTTTAAAATAAAAAAAATATCATTTTAATATATTTATGAATGAAAAATATTTTAAAAAATAATTACAACATATTTCTCACTCCTACATCCAAACAGGCTAAATCTCACATCCAAAACTGACTTTTTTTATTAGATTTATAAGAAAATAAATTTGACTAAATGTATTAATAAATTCTCTAGGACGTGATCTCAAGATTTGAACCTAAATTATAGAAGAAAAAAACATTTTAATGGTCACACCAATCCCTTAAAATTACCAAACATTCAGCTGGTGACTAAAATATCTATAATCATATAACATAGATTACACATGAATGTCCCCTCACGTGTGTGGGCCATGTTGAAAAAAAAAAAAAAAAAAGTCAAAAAAATAGACTGGTAACATCTTAACAGTAATCAAATGGAGGTTTAGTTAACCCTGGTTTCCAAAGTAACCATGGTCGGGTCACTCGAAATCGCAAACAGACCAATAGAGTATAGACACGACATGAGAGGCTTTAAGAAAATGCCGCAGAGCTTAATAAATTAGAATTAAGAAATAAATAACAATCATTAAAATCCTTTTAAGAGTCCCCCCCTCCCCCCCCGTCCTTTTCTTAACTCTCCACGGGCAGCCCAAGCCCACGATCTTTTCAAATTTTCACACGGTGAACAGCCCTGCCCGACCTGCCCTAATCCTGACTAAGAAATTACGGGCAGGTAGTCAGTCAGTCACCCCCACCCACACCAGTACTCTCTAGCTTTCTCTTTCTTTGTTTCTGAAGATATTTATTTTTATTCTATATCTTGTGGACTCTCTCTGTCTCTACGATCAAGATCCAACGGTCCAAAATGGATGGAGCTCTAAACGCTTGTTTTTTCCGGTTTTAGACCCTGAAACCTTCAGATCTGCTCTCTCTGTGCTCAGATCTTCGTTCCTGGTATGCTTCACCTCTTTGACTCTCTTCCTTGCGTTTCAATTTCTCTGTATGTTTCGCTTCTTTTTGAGCTCGGTTTTGCACTAGCTTACTGAAAATGAAAGTTTGTTCTGTTAATATCTTGTTTACTTGCCGTTTTGAGTGTTTTTAGCTCCTTTTGCCTCAGTTCTCTAGTTTTCAAATGATTTCGAGCAATTCCTCGTGTTTTAGGTGCCGTTCTGTGAAGTCTTGCTGGCTTTTGCTTCAATCCTTAAGGTTCCGTTGAATTTTAATGCGTTCTCCATTAAAAACTGCTAGTTCGACGTCAAGAACAACCATTTTTTTTCACTTGCTATGCAAACTTCTTGTTTTTTCTGCTCCTGTTACGATTTTCTTCAACAGCTAGCTTGATTTGGTGATGGTTTTTCAAATTTGGAAGTTGTGTGTCGCCGACAAGGGATTATCATGACAGAAAGTGGTATTTTGTCTAATTTTAATTAAGTATCCACATGAACGAAACTCTTTTTCTTTAACATTTCTTCTTAGCACGCTGTGTAGCCTTTTTCGCAGTTAAACCCAACATTCTTTAATACACGATTTTTTTTATAATTACGATTCAGTTTTTTTTTTTAATTTGTCTTTTGTGTGGCGTGAGATCTGACGGCTGAAATTGTTTCTAGAGCAGATCTAACGGTTACGGATCCTGTTTGTGCAGGTGTTTTATTTCTCTTTTTTTGACGCACGCAAATGGAGGCTACGTACGGTTCAGTGACAGTTACTCTTACTAACGGCTTGTTAATGTGCGCCGGCGAGGTTTTGACTGCTTTGCTTGTTTCTGCTCTCTTCAAAACCCAACTCCTCAAGGCTCTGGTAAGTTGTGTTATTATTCATTTTGTTATTGTTAGAAAGGGTTTTTCTTTCATTTTTGCCTAGCTTGTTGTCCTTGATGCTAACGGGCGCTTTTGCTATTTAGTACTTGATTTTCCTTAACTGGGTTCCTGCTTTTTATTTGGTCTCTGTTTGTGTTTTTAGTTTCTCTTTGGTAAGCGTGTTTCATGTTTAATTTTATGCTAACCTGCGCCGAAGGCAGCTGGTTTTGGACCTTTGGTCTGGTATTTGCCATCCACGTTGCTAACATGCGCCACAGTGCCTTTTTTTTTAGGGGTGTGGACATTTCTTAGGTCTGGCTTAACGTGCGCCAATCCTTAGGTGTATGTGGCATTATCTTGTTTTTTTGCTTTCATATGCATTCTTTAGGCTAAAGTGCGCACCGGCTTGGTTTTTTCGAGGGTGTTTGATAGCAAGTTTAAACCTTTTTTTTTGTCAAATCTAAATATTTTTTCTTCAAATTATTTTTTCAATATTCATCGTTTTGATATTTTAATGTTAAAAATAATTTTTTTAAAATAAAAAAAATATTATTTTGATATTTTTTTAAGTAAAAAATATTTTAAAAAATAACCAATTTTA
The DNA here is from genome assembly GCF_005239225.2 of Populus alba. NCBI lineage: Eukaryota > Viridiplantae > Streptophyta > Magnoliopsida > Malpighiales > Salicaceae > Populus > Populus alba. The sequence continues at coordinate 11,490,539 of NC_133290.1, forward strand.
ATAATAAGCGGTATAGGACACAGTTTGAGTTGTTGGTTTTGTTTGCACGTGTGAGCCGGTTGGAATTTAAAAAATAAATAAAAAATCTCTGTTTTAAATTTTTTTTTATGTCATGTTGTAAGGGGAAAAGTCAGGTCAAATGAGAAGCATCTATGATGTGGGAAAGGCGTGTTCGAATATTATTTTCGTTGTGTCTTATGTTATGTCATAGGAGATATAAGTATATAACTATTCCTAGACGACACGTGTTATTATTTTATTTCTTAAATTCTTATAAATATATAAAAAATATGTAATAATGATATCTTGATTATTTCAAGATGATAAATCAGCCAGAGTAGGAAGGGTCTCCACTTTTTGGCATTTACTGTGATTTGTCTCTTCCAGTTATGTGTTTGCTTGCACGTTTTGGCTTGTCCCACTCCCATCAACTTGCTTTATTTTATTTTATTATTCACCACGCCAGCCTGAATTTGTTTAAATGAAACCAATTAAGTTTGAAATGGTCGAGACCCATTAAAATAAAGGAGTGAAGTTGTTGAGGGTCGCTAGTTTTATGTCGTGGCGTCACCTGCTCCGAATCTTCTAGGTCCCCCCCCCCCACGGGAATAGTCATAGGTGAAGTCACCAGCCTAATTGAGACGATAAAGATGTAAAAGCCACTATTTTTATTTTTTTATTAATTTGCTATTATGATCCATGATGGAATCTTTGTACTGAAAGTTGTCCAAACAATGAAAGATGAATTATATATGGAATCTTGATTTAGAGTGACGTGGCCGGTGAAGGGATGTTTCTCTTGTATGTGAAGAGAACCTCGTTTCCCTTTCCCATTGTGGTTGCGGTATATATTCCAGTTGCACCGGGGTCATGTAGCTCTTTCTTTTCAAAATAAGGAATAAAGAATTATATACTGAAAAAAAGGGAGAAAAGAACATGGTTCGCTTTGTAATGCGCTTTAATTTGTACTTTAGTGGCCACCTCTTTAAATGGACGTGCTTTAATAAGTTTATGGGCCTCAATGCTCTCGGCTATTCGGTCCACCGCTCTTTTTGATACCTTCTCATCACCCAGCTGAGAATTCAACTCTTATTTATATACTTTATTTTTTTTTAATTTACAATCTTTTCCCACATGCTTATGGGTATAATGGGATTAAATAGGTGTCCTAAATTGATGTAGTTAGAAGTTGAAAAGTTTCCAAGGCCAATAGAAACAAAGAATGTTTAGTTACTGGTTGTTTTCACTTTCGAAATAAAACTTACAAAATGAAGCCAGTCTCTTTGATTTCCTAAATATATTTTTATTCATCAAGTGGTGAAAGTGTTCCAAGCGGCAAGACATCGATTTCACGGGTAAAATCTTTCTAAGAGTTTTTTTATATGTTTGCTAGCTACATTACATGTCTCTCCGTTGCTGTCTTCTTAATATTTTGTTTGTCATTTAAGAATATGCGATGGTGCTTTTTTATTTAGCTCATTCTTGGGAAACTATATTGTATTACTATACTATTTAATGTACTAATTTGGAGACCTTGTGTCCAGCAATCTTTCATTGCCCATGATATACAAAGTCTCCGTTTGACCAGCTATGAAATGCTATTTCGTAAAAATGGTTTCAGGATCCCAGTGGGTTATTGCTGACCAACAAGCCTAGAATGGACGGAGATGAGGCACAAGGCCATGACAAGCCAGTTGATGCAGAAGGAGATGATGACAATGATGATGACGACGATGACGAGGAGGAAGGGGGTGATGGATTAGGAGAAGGTGAAGAGGAATTGTCCTCCGAAGATGGAGGTGACTTGGGCAACAATCCCAACAATAACAAGAGTAACTCAAAGAAGGGTCCAGGTGGTGGAGCAGCAGGTGGTGCAGAAGAGAATGGTGAAGAGGAAGAAGATGACGATGAAGAAGGCGAAGGTCAAGATGACGACGACGACGACGATGAAGATGACGACGACGACGACGATGACGGTGGAGAAGAGGATGAGGAAGAAGTTGAGGAGGTAGAGAATGAGGACGAAGAAGAAGAGGATGAAGACGAGGAAGCCCTCCAGCCCCCAAAGAAGAGGAAGAAGTGAGGTAGGCGAATAGTGGAGCCTCCTCAGTCCAGATATACTGTTTGTTTCTCAGTGACTTGTTAACTTTGTCGATCTTCTTAGATTACGAGGGGGGGCTGTTTAGGATAATGGTATTATGCATAATTATCGTACTTTCCTTGCATGGTTAGAGTAAACTCTAGAACTGTGAGCTGCGGCGGCAATGATTAATTCGAAAAATGTAATGATTATGATCTTTAAGCCACATTTAATCAGAGCTTCTATTGTTGCTGATGTACTGCTGCTCCTTGCAAATGGGTTGGTTTTATGGACTGATTTGGAAAGTCAATAATAAATCTCAAAAGTAACCAACCGTTGCTAACCGTGAAAAAACAAGTTAAAAAAGATGGATAGGACTGGTGGGCAGAAGACGTGCTTATAGTTTACGCAGTTAATTGTTGATGTTGATTTGTGTGAAGGCCACAATCGTTGTTAGCACCTAATTCGTTGTTGAGATGCTAACTTGCAAATGGGTGTTGCTAACGTAAACAAATTAATATGGAGGTTTTTCTTGTTTTTTTTGTAAATTTAAAAACCATTTTCATATATAATTAAATAAATTAAAAATTATATGTATTAATAAATACAAAAATACAATTGTTGACGTTAACTAAAGTTCAAATTATAAAATTAAAAGATAAATGCGATTAAGAAATATGATATGGGATCCGGTTACTATTAAAGATTTTGTTTTTTTGAACCAACTCCTTATTTAATTGAATAATAATAAAAATAGATATGTACAGTAGACTAATTTATTAAAACTAGAAAAAACAAATAGATGACTAATATTAGAAAAAAAAAACTTATAATCTTATTTGAAAACCAATTAAAAAATAAAAAATTTCTTATTGATTAATATAAAGAAAATATCAAATTTATTTATTTTAATTATTCTCAATTAAAACTTAGTTCGGGCATCAAACACATACATTTAATCAATCTATTTAAATTAATTTAATATATATAAAACAAAGCTAAAAGAAGGGCTATATGCCTGGCTCTATGTGGGCTAGTTAGCCTGACCCATCAAAACCAAAAGGCCATGCATGCAAGCCTACAAGGTAAGGTAAGGCCTGTGTGGCTTTTTATTTATTTATTTTTTTCAAAACTAGAGGGGCTCTTATTTATTTTGAAAATAAATTAAGATAGGTGATGTGTTACTTGCTATGAAAGATGATATATCCTCTGGAAACATAGTTTCTAGCCACAGAAAAGGTGGCTGAAAATTTAGGTTAGGGTTTTTGAATCCCAAAATCTATTTTCAACATATTTTTATTTAAAAATATAATAAATAAATAAATTCTAGAAGCCTGGTTAAACCCATTATGAGCTTAAATTAGTTCAAAATAAATTTAAGACATGATGTACCTTTTTTTTTTCAATAAGATTAAGGCCAAAAATATATATCCATAAAACTCTCATTAAATAGAACCCTTGATATCTAGGTCATTTTATTTTATAGTCGAAATCAGGTCAACTAATAACTTTATCTCTCTATTCTTGTTTTCCAATCACATTTTTTTTTTCTCGTCAAAACAAGAAATAAAAATGAATTTTTAGAAAGATAGAAATATTATAAAAACTAAGAGGATTAAAAAGAAATTGGATCCAAAGTAAGTGGACTTAAGTATACTTTTACAAGCCAGTTGAGATTGGTAACTTATTTTCTTAATGTGTTACACTTTGATCATATGTTTTTTTTTTTAATAATTTCATCCTGCCATAATAAATCATATGAAATTAGTCATTAATTTGGCCACGGGAAAATGCAATTGAAGAGAAAAAGTTTGATAATTAAAAAAATTCACAAATTCCTTTTCATCTTATTTCGTCATCATAATCGGGCCAACCGACAACTTGCTTTCTCTACCCTTGTTTTCTAGTTATTTTCTCTATTTTCTATCAAATTAAAAACTAAAAATAAACAAAATAAATTTTTAAACCCAAATGAAAATTGCAAAATCTAACAACTTGTTGGTAACCAAATAATATGCTAAATTAAATTCAATTCAAGAACATATTTTAATTTAATTGATAACCTATTACAATTTTTATATTTGAAATAAAATATTAAATCACAGTAATAAAATTTAAATTATATTATTTGAAATACATGTGAAAATGAGTTGAATTAACAATTTTTACTATTTTACTTTTAATTTACAAATTATTCTTGTTACATTAATCATTTTGTTTTTGCTATAAGGACCTGAATATTTATTTAAAATGACATTAAACTCAATCGAGATTATGGAAAATTGATGTAATAAAAATAAAGACAGCAAGAAACAAATTAAGAAAGAGTATAGAAAGGGAAAAAAAGAAGTTATTGGGAAATAGATTTGGATTAAGAAAGGTACCTGCATATTGCTGAGGCCCAGCAAAATCTGATTTACATACTTGGCATAATTAGTTCAGGATGCACCCTTGGGAGAAGGAAGAATGCATGCCTGCATCAGGCAACGAGAACCTGAACACCATAGGCTCTTGAAAATGCCAGGTGCTCGATGTCCCCAACACTCCATGGGCTCACGTGACCAGGCTTAGGCAGCGTGCCTGGGCTATTTTTTTTTTATTTTTAATAGGCCCAGACAACTTGTTTAAACCCAATATTTTTTTGAGAATTTTTTTGAATTTTATGGGAGTGTCTTTGTAATTTTTTAGAAAACTTGCCTGAGTTTTTTGATATTTTATATTAATCTAATATGTATTGTTTTAAATAAAATATAACTCAAAATACTATATTAGTTTATAGGAGTGAAATAATTTTTTACTCTCTCCTCCTGATAAAAAGACAAGATTCATGAGTTATAAATATCCTATGAATTTATAAGGTTTAAAGTTCATAATCTTTTTTATTTTAATATTTTTAGTATATTTATTTTTAAAGTTTGTTGCTCTAAAATATTATTATACTTTTTTTTATATATAAAAAATATTAACTTAAGTATATTTATCAAAGATGATATTTTATAAGCACTAATCATAAGCCATCTGACTTACCACACATCAACCACTAAACATATTAATTAGAAAAAAATAAATGAGATTAATAAAACTAAATGATAATCTTATTATTCAATGATATAAACCTTATTTCTAATGATTTTTGAGACATCATAGAAACCCATCCGTAGAGTTTCATCCCCTGAATTCAAGTCAATTTAAAAACTATTTTTTCCCGAGAAAAATCAAGAATTGAACACAATAGATAGAGAGAATTAGAATGGAAGCATGTCTGATTAGATTAAAAAGAAAAGGATGCTAACGACATGACTCCTCCACTGAGAAAAAAAGAAAGAGGTGGCTATTTTTAGAATATTATTTCCAATGTTAATTTTTAGAGAAATTACTATAGAAAATAAAAAAATCTCCTATCTTATTTGATTTTGCTTCTTTTTATGAATTAAGTTTCATATGAAATTCAAATTAATACCTTTAAAAGGACTCCAAACACAAGAATTGATTAAATCCTGTGAATTGTGAATTAAATTTAATTCATAGGGATTCTAAACCAAAGTGTAATTTTACATGACAATTGAGATTGGTCACTTATTTTCAATGTGTGTTACACTTTGATTATCTGTTTTTTAAAATTTTATCTCTTATAACAAATTATACAAAATTGGTTATTAATTTGGCCATGGAAGAATACAATGGAAGAGGAAAAAAGTTTGATAACTAAAATAAAAATAAAATTATCAATGCTCTTATTAACAATAATATACTAGATAGGTGGTTTGAAGCTATGCCATGAATCAAGTCAAATTTTTTCTAACTTAAACGATGTCAACATCCTTTAAAGAAGCAAGAAAAGTTTCACCGAGTTCAATAAAATTGGTTTATTTAATAATATAATTAAAAAAAGGTATCAATAATAAAAAAATAAAAAAAATAATTATAATAAATAAGCTGTCAATATCATACTTAAAAAAAAAAAATAAAAAAACTCCTTGAACTCATTGTCACTCATTATCGTTTCATTTATAGTGTTTTGTTTTAGTACCTCCAATAAAACCTTAATCCCTTTTAGTTTTTTCCTTCTTTTAACAAGAGTATGAATAGAAAAAACACACAGTAAATGTGCGAGCTGTCTTAGTTAATTTCTTAATTAATAGTTTATAATTAATGAATACAAAGATGAAATGGGACGAGGCACCTTTCTTTGGATTTTAATATTCTATTTTTGGTACTCCCCTCCCTCCTCTCCATTTCAACAGCAAAGCTCGCGCACAAATGCAGATAGATATCAAACTAAACTCGTTCATATATATATATATACACACACACACAATTCAGAATTCCTGTGCTCATCTTGTTTAGTACAGATCTTCAACATCCTTGGCAAACAATCAAGTAATTGGTTAGTACAGATCTTCAACATCCTTGGCAAATGATCTTCAACATCCTTGGCAAATCATCAACTAATTGGTTAGTACAGATCTTCAACATCCTTGGCAAATAATCAAGTAATTGGTTAGTACAGATCTTCAACATCCTTGGCAAATGATCTTCAACATCCTTGGCAAATCATCAACTAATTGGTTAGTACAGATCTTCAACATCCTTGGCAAATGATCTTCAACATCCTTGGCAAATCATCAACTAATTGGTTAGTACAGATCTTCAACATCCTTGGCAAATGATCTTCAACATCCTTGGCAAATCATCAAGTAATTGTTTAGTATGATCAACAAGTGCTTGATAACATACCAGACAAATCATCTCCACTCCCGTTTCATTACATGTTTTCATTAATGTATTCGGACCCAGCACCAGTACTAAAGTATTCTGACAGCATCTCTCAACTAACCCACAACTAGCTTTTACTTTGTTGGAAAATGACCTAACACAAATAATATATCAAGATTTCTTCACAAGGAACTGCTTGAGTGCCATATAAATGATCTTATAAGATTCAGCTCTTAATATACTGATCGGCTGCTAACCCACAAGTGTTCCTTCTCTTCGGCAACGCTCACTGCAGCACACAATAACACAAGAGAATGCCTTACTCCAGCAAGTGCTAGAGATAACCATGAACAGTCCTGGCAAGAATTGGGATACACCAGTTGACAATTCAGATTTTGCTTGGCTAAACTATGAACAGTTATGAGTAGCACTGCAAGATATCTTTCGAGCAAGATTTCTTCGCAAGTTATTGCACAACTGAGTGAAAAATCACAAATGAAGCAGCTAATAAAAGCAAATATATAATAGATGCCCTCCAATCCTTCATGATCGTTATGGTATATTTCAAACTTGCTTTTTTGTAAATTTATAGGTCGGAAAATCAAGATTTTATTGGATTTTTTCATAATGATTCTCAAACATTACCGCACCCACAAAAAGAAAAGCAGGATCTGCTTACAAGAAAAGTGCAACTAGCAAAGAGCATATTGCAGTATGTAATCAGTGCATTGATATTGAGAACCTTTATTCCATAAAAGATCCCTTCAAAGACACTAAAAGAGCAACAGGGAACGAAAGTTGCACTTTGATGGGCCAACTTGAAATAATAAAGACACTAATTACTAAGCATCAAACAGAGCAACTCGAAATATAATACAATAAACGGAAAAAGAAGAAGATGAAGAGTCGGTTTGTTTTATATTTTAAAAGTGTTTTTATTTTTAAATTAATTTTTAAATTTTTTTAGTTTTAAATTAATATTTTTAGATGTTTTCATATCATTTTAATATGTTATTATTAAATTTTTTTAAAAAAAATAATATAAAAATCAATTTCTACTATACTCTTAAACACCCCGAAATAAATCACAACTATTTTCGATGCTCAAGCATAGTTGAGTTAGTTGAAGATATCTATTAGTAAGGTTCAGATACTTTACTTGTAAAAAAAAGATCCCTTCTTCAACGACAAGATCACTCTTGCAAACCCTCATATGTTAAGGTTAGATTACGAAAACAGAGTATTTAATATAAAATAAATAGCGCTCCAAAATATGCATAAAATAGATAATACTCATTTTACCCGCCGAGTCTGTCTATGGATGACAAAAAATCAAATTAAGCATCCAAATATATATGTGAAGATGAAGACAGAAACCATGTTCCCACGTTGCAGCATTGAAACAGAAGCAGAGTGTCTTGTAGAGAAGCAAAGGGTACCATTTCTTACAAGGTAAGTCAAAGAAAGTGACGACGACAAGGAAGGGAAAGATGAAGATGAAGATGAAGTATGAACATTGTTCCTCAAGCTCAGAGCAAATCATCTGCAAATATGGAGTGCAGTGCAGTCGTGTAAAAATGGTTTCACAAGATAAACATAATTGACCTCTCAAAGAAAAGATTTTGTTCGAAACTTTCAGCAGAGATGAGCTTTGGAACATGAAATCAGATGCCATTACTATCTGAGAAGGAAAAACACATCCAATTAGACAATATAATTGAAAACTGCAGATCTGACTACGTGCCAGCAGTTTTCGAAATCAACAGACATCCAAGAAGCTGAAAATCTCATCATTAAGCCCCTTTTAGTCCCTTTTATATGCATGGATTTTCAATTCAGTCATTCGATTAATTATTTTTCAATGATTTTTTTTTAAACTACAAATAAGACTCACAATCTTGCATAGCATTCTTGCTGTTGTGAGCAATCCTCCATGACGGTTGAGACGCAAGATTAATGGTGATTGATTTGTTTAAAATAGGCGTGAAACATCAAGTCAGTTTGCACTTTTTACTTGTTGATCGGTTGGTACATCAATGTCATTGTTAATCTTTTTATTATTATATTAATTTTGATGGGTCTAAGGTTTGCATTCCCAATCATATAGCTCATCTAATAGAATCTGAGGCAAGATTCATAAAAGATACATGTGGAAAATTCTAATGAGCCATAAAGTTTATCTAGACATTTAGGGTTTAGTGTAAATTGCATCCTTTTAAATACCGACATATAATGTAACTCGTTACTCTACTAAATCTGAAATGGTCAGTTCAACTTTTTAGAAATTTTATTGGCCCAACAAATTCATACATTTATCTTCAAATAAAACCTAGAAGTCTATAAAATCTAACAAGGCATCTTCAATTAATGCATCTTCAAATTTTATTGGCTCAACAAATTCATTCGTTCATCTTATAAATATGAATTATTTAAAAATCCTCATGTACATGTATCAAGTTTATATTCGAGATGATATTTGATTTCATATTTTCCAATACATATCACGCGTTTCTTAAACATATTAAAAATTAACGAATAACAAAAAAAATTAATTACTTAAAAATGTTTTGAAAATATCAGTACCTCATAGATAATCTTTGATAGCACTAATTTCAATTAGTTTTGTACACATAAATTTCACGTATTAAAATGCACTCAAATGGTGAAAAAGATACAATAATGAATTTGATTACAATAAAAGGTGAAACTCGCTTTAAATGCTCTTTACATTCACAAATCCTTTTATTAATGGTTAGATATAGATCTTGCTTTTAGGCTCGTATGAATATCTTTCCATCTAAAATAAGATTTAAATGTCATTTTAATCAGAGAATTTGTGCACGTAAAAAGCACTGCAAAAGAGTTTCCATCTTTTCTTGTAGTCAAATTTATTATTGTAATTTTATCACTATTTTAGTATATTTTAATACATGAAATTTTTGCAAATTTCTAGCATGTCTAGTGGAATACTCTCTTCCTCTCATCTCTCAAATCAACATATGTAGCATCCAAATTTGAAAAATATGAAGCATATAAGTCATTCTCCAATCTATGTTCTGAAGTGGATACCATGCTAATCACTCGTCTAAGGACTCAGTTTGAAAAGTCGAAGTTGGTTTCTCTACCAAATTCACCTAGAAAAGGAAGAATTTCCATTTAAATAACAAATTCATTCATTTTAATAAAATTTGGCAGAGTTTTTCTAATATGAAAACCCTACCTAAATTTTTATCTCATATTAATACCAGCATCATAAACAACAATATAACCCACATTTAGCTCATATTGTCTCACACTTATATAAAAATGCCCTTCGGCCATCATCCATCATTTTCACCAAATACTGTCACACACCAAACATTTCCAATCATGAATATTACATAGTCGATACTTAAATTATCCATACATTATGATAACCATTTGTTTCCATACAAGATTGTAATATCTTAAATTAAGGTTACACAGCTGGAATCTAAATGTTAGAACTTATTTCAAAGTTGTACCTAGATAATGTTATAACAAAAAAACTATAAATTAAGCAGTTAAGATCAAGACGACTGATAAGAAGTACATGCATATCATATGTAAATTGTAGAATAAATACGTTTATAATATCAAAGGATTTATTTCAATCCCAATATTCAAAGCAATTAAAATTAAAGGCGAACTTTCTTTGAGTTTATGTTGTCGTACAAGCTCATAATAAGTCAAATTTCATTTCACATGCTTCTCCTACAACTCCTAACAATAACCATTAATGTTTGTTTCAATATATTAAACTATTTGTCTAATAATTAATTCAATCCAACACATAATTTTACATTGAGCACCCAAATTAATATTAATCAATCATTATTTACTTTTTATAATTTCACATAATTTCATAAGTTGCAAATATCAATAAATTATTTAAAAAATCCATAATTTACTTTTTATACCATCAAAATAAACTCTTCACTTAGGACTTTCACATTTCCAAATTTTCAATTTAATTCCCACACCTTATAAACACATCAACTCTAGGATTTAAAGTTTCTAAATTTTCCAAGAACATGGCCACACTTATCAAATCATGCAACAATCCCAATTCCACCCCTATAACAATAAATTTAACCATTACAACATCAATCAACACAAAAATTATATCACCAAACCCAATTTCTAAATATTTCATGTTCACAATTTAACTTTTCAGCCATATAAGCAAGAATCCAAAACAACCAAATTTTCAACCTATCAAATTCAATACAATTAATTTAAATTTTATATACAATTTTTTCAAACTTACATACTTCATTTAATTTAATTCTATTCATAATAATCACCTACACTTTTTTTTATTTAAATATCATTTAAAACAATGAAATAAATCTATCGGCATGATTAACTTCTCGAATTTCCTAAAGCTTTCTAGCTAGCAGTTCGACTAATTATCATAAAAAATATAATTTGATTTGGTTCCATACTCATTTAGTCATCAAGATTTCTAAATTTCCACACCTACACCTTCCTATATTATCTCAAAGATTTAGAGTGCATTTAATTAGCTCATCTTAAAAGTGTATATATAAAAATATGTATCCACATACCTTTTCTAAAATATACCAATATAATCTACCCATCAACACCAATTTAAGATCATGATAATCACATTTAAACATTCTTACATCATTAAAACATCAAGATTATCACTATGTTACCCAATTTAACCCAAAATCTATAATTACAACATTCCAATACATCCAATACAAAACATTTAAATTCCTAGCAATCTTCATTAAACATTCAACACAAAACTCAAGTATTTCAAAACATAATTAGAACATCACAATCAATATGATTTAATTAAATTTATAAATTATTCTCAACTAACTTTTTGGCCAATTCAAACGGACTTATAATTGGTCATAATTTCCATAATTTATTTCTCAAACATACTAATTTCCATACCAAAACACTTCATACAACCTATTTCTACAACTTTTGATACAACTTGAATATGTTTCTTAACTTCCATACATGTAATTTATACATCCCAAACAATCTCTACCCTAATAATAATATTTGCCATGCTTTCATATTAATTTCTAAAAATTTCAATATCATAATTTAACAAGATTCCATCTTCCTCTTAGTTTTCCCCCCTAAACATAACACCCTACCTTTTAAATAACTTCCATAAATGCCATTTATTTCTTCAACCATAATTTTTCAAAATACACACATAATATGAAACCCTCTATACACAACTAGAAATCATTCCCCAAATACAATTTCTCATATCAACTCAATCAAATAAATATACAATATCACTAAATTAAAATCAATTTATTTCATTCATTCTCGTAAAATTACGACTACGAATTCAACAAAACTTTCTTTCTTTCATTTTGGGCACAAAGCTACCTCCTCTCAAACACCTCGCTAGTAAAAATCAGCCAGCAACATCACTTGCAATTCAAGAGGAGGGAGAATACTTTTAAAATATAAAAAATTATTAACTCTTTTAATACACACATTTTAGATAAATAATTTCAGCAAAACTGGATTTGTGTAAAGAGTACAAGGTTACATTATTAAGTATAGGATTATACAAAATTTATAACATCATAATTAATCTATAAGTTATCGAAATACCTTTCTACAACATTATTAAATTATGAAAAAATATAAAGAATTTAATTATAAATTGAAATGCCTTTCTAGAAGCTGTCCGGGTGGTATAGTTGGTTATCATGCTAGTCTCACACACTAGAGGTTTCCGGTTCGAACCCAGGCTCGAACATCTTGAAGTGATATTAGTTATAAACTTTATGTGATACATATATTTTTCTCAATATTCCACTTCTGTCCTTTTTTTTTCCTAATTATTCAATTGTATCCTTAAAGGATCCCAAGTTTTGGTGGATTGTTTTCAAACTTTTTATATATATATATATATAGTTTTGAGAGAGAGAGAGAGATAGAAGAAATGGATTATTTTTTTTTCTTAAATAAAAATTTTGTTAGACATTTAACTATAATTCCAAAGGATGATTTAAATTTGTTTATTTTCAAATCTTGGATTAACATATAAAAGAATTATTAATTCTTTTTAATATACACATTTTAAAAACCATTTAAAAAAACTTAGAGAATACTTTTAAAACAATAAAACAATTAACTATTTAAAAAAACTAACTAAAAGTATATTAATATATATATTTTTTAATTTATAATATCATTTCATAAAATTATATAAAAAAAATATTGATTTAATAATTTTTATACAGAGTAGTTTAAGAGTATAGCCTCATGAAGAGCTACATTGAAGATTTCTACGTTGAAAAACTGGGATGAAAATGCAGTCTACCATATTTTCTATAAATATTTGTTTATTTTACAGATTAGTTGGAAGAGAAATTGAATATTGTTGGGAACCAACTGAATACCATCCCACCATTAAAAATTCAACCGCTTGTTTGATCAATTATTACCCAAACTAAACCATAAACAAAATCATCTGATAGATAATCCAACTATCAAGGGTTTTCGCCTTGATGAAACGAAAACCCAAATTTCTCAATCAATCTTCCTTTTTGGTTAATTTTATTGATTAATTAACCAAATAGCTAATCCTCTCTCTCTTTCTCTGTTTCTGATTTTCAATGGCTGATAATGTATCAGACACTTCACCTTTAATCCCCCCCTCTCCGATCACCGAACCCAGCGAGATCGACCTTGAAGCCGGTCCCGGCGAGCAAATTCAGTGCCGTATTTGCCTCGAAACTGACGGTAATTCTCCTTTTTAATTGCTTAATATTCAGTCCAAAAGTCGTCTCTCTGGTTCACCATTTTCGAAATTTATTTGTAGCTTTGACTTGATTGTGGATGTAGAAAATGTTAGGTACAAAGAGTTTAAAATTGTTTCTTTTTTAGTTCACTTTGATAATTTGTGGAGGTTTTACTTGCATACTTCAGAATTTTTTTACCTACTTTTTGTTTACTGTTATTGTTCCATTTGTGTTAGCTGTTGATGTTAGAGATTGTTGATGCTTGGATTTTTGTAGCCTTTTTTTTTAAATAAATTTATTTATGGCAATTTTAACTAAAATGTGAAATATTTAGAGTTTGTTTCTGTTTGCATTTTTAGAATTATCCACTTCATGTTTATTTTTATTGTAATCGTTGGTGTATTGGCTGTTGATTGTAGAGATTATGAAATTGAAGAGAAATATTAGATCTTGGGGTTCGTGAGCTTGGCCTTGAATTTAGTTAAAATTATCATCTTTGTAATGCTTAGTTGTTGTTGAACAGATAATTTGATCATGAAAGTTCCTTTTTTTTTTCCAGTTTTACTGATCAGCAACAGGGTAGCTTTTGTATGACTTGGTTTTTCTTTTTTAACTCTTATGTGAAAGCTTTAGATTTCTGGCTTGAAAGTTCAGGCTAGTTGTGTTTACTTCTTAAGTTAATTATGTTTTCATTTCATCAGGTAGGGATTTTATTGCACCTTGCAAGTGCAAAGGAACGGGTAAGTATGTACATCGTGAATGCCTGGATCAGTGGCGAGCAGTGAAGGTATGGATGTTTGTCATGTTTCTTGCACAGTTTTAGTGATATGGGTTATGTTATTGTGTTATGGATCCCACATTGTTGCTTGAATTCTATGTTGCGACATCGTTTGATACGACTATTCTTTTGACCTGACTAATAGCCAATTTGGGTTTGGATAGGTCACTGAACAATCCCTTTGTTGCGCTCAGAGTTAATAAATATGTCCTTCGATGTTTGTATGTTGGTTTAAAAATTGACAGAGACTTTTGTTGCATATCATTTTCTTCACTGATGCTTGAGGTGGAATTTCGTGGCTTAGAGGCCACTTGCATTTTAATAATTTGGGTCTTTTACTCCATCTCTTTTGTATTTTTTTTTGTGAAGAATGATTGCTATTTCCTTTAATGTTGCATTCTTTGTCTTTTCCATAGAATGCGGTTTCTTTGAACCTGGTAGATTTTGTGAAAGTAGGCTATTACCAGCAAGGTAGCCTTCATTTAATTTTTTTTTTTAAAAGGAGATGTAGAAAATTTATGAAACTGGACAATAGACCTAGAAATGGATAGGAAAAAAAATGCTGCTCCTTTATGGTTAATATTTACATTATGTGAATGAAAGTGTTAACGAGCACCTCTATATTGGGATAATACACTGTGTATCTACCCTTCTGGTGCCTGCCAAGCTAGCAAACTATATATGACACTTGACAAGAATTAGTTGGTTAAGTGATTAATGTGATGCATTGGTAGTCCAAGATTGCCTTAACAGAGGCTTCCATACTGGATATAGGGTATGCTTAGTTATTTTTCCTTTTTACACTGGTCAATTGCACTTGTTCTTGTAAACTCATACACACAAACTTGGATCTTCCATGGTAAATCTGGAGGCAGGTTATGTAGGCTGTCATAGTTATGTTTGCTGGAGTCTGTTTGATTGCATGAAGCAGTTCACTTTCTTTACTTTTCATGTCAAGTTCCTGCAGGCAATTGATGTTTTGTAAAAAAATGATGCTCTTTGTGATAAGTTGTTGATTGTGTCTATGCAACAAGTTAACCTGCCACTTGTCCCCTCTTACCCTGGAATTTCTACTATTGAGCTACTTTCTCTCTCTCTCTTTTTTTTCCTCCTGACAATCTGTTTATATTTTTCAGGAAGGGTTTGCATTTGCTCATTGCACAACCTGCAAGGCTCCTTACCATTTGAGAGTTCACGTTGCTGCTGATAGGAAATGGCGAACTCTGAAATTTCGATTCTTTGTGACTAGAGACATCGCGTTTATATTTCTGGCTGTTCAGCTTGTAGGTCGTCAGCACCCTGCTTTTGGTTATTTTGATATATACCTTTCTTGTTCTTTTTCTTTCTTCTCGCGTCAGAGGTTCTATTGTCATTTATTTATATTAATTTGGTTCAGGTAATTGCTTCACTAGCATATTTGGTGTACCTAATTGACACTTATCAAAAGTCTTGGCTTCGTCTCGCATGGGGCTTTGATAGTGAGCTTAGTTTCTACTACATATGTGGTAATCTCAAAAACCTGAAGTGATAGTTATCATAATCCCTCTCAATGCATGCTTATGACACACAGCTATAGTATCATGGTTTTCTTACAGATTAATAGTTATTTTGTTTGTGACTTGGGTTATGCTCAATTTGCCCATGTTTATCTGTTCATGGTCCTGTCATTTTGTCATCTTAAGTGTATTGAACTTAACTTGATTTATGATACCAATTCTTTTATAATCTAATTTTTTTTTCTTGGTGCATGAAGGTGCATATCTCCATGGTCTGCAACCTTGAATGGTATTTATTCATAAAAATTGGCTGCCAACTTGAACTGACTAGTAGATCTGGCTGTTCTTGTTAGATTATTTGTCCCATTTTTATATGAAATCACATAAATTGTTCTGGAGTTTTATGTAATTGGCTGCTTGAATGTCTGTTACTAATTTAGAAACTGAACCATTTGTCCATTAATTTCAGCATATTATGAAAATTATAAGAAAAAAAATACCATTTGTCTTTTCAACTTTAAAAGATTGGTAACATTAAAATTTTAAAATACAGTTTGATTAACTGGTGTCTGGAGGCATGTGAGATTATGTTGAGGATTCAAGCATGGTCTGTTATTTTGCATTATTTTTTCCAGAATACTTGTATAGAATCTTCATGGTAGAATGTTGTCGTACAGGAGCACTATTATTCTTTGCTTTGCTGGGGCTATCTGGGTGCTTCATAACTTGCTATGATCGAAGAGTACGCAATGATTTGGCTCAGCCTTGTCGGGAGTTATGTCTTTGTTGCTGCCAGCCTGGGTATAACTCTGCTCTATATTCTTGCAACAACTGATGCACATGATATAATTATTCTTACTGCTGGATTATCATATTGTTATCCTTATAATTGTGTGGTGGAGTTAGGTTAACTTGACGTGAGGAGGAAAATGTACGTTAGAGTTGTCAATTGTGATTTTTGTAAGAGACTTGATTTTTCTTTTACGTGTCTTCCTCTTCATAAAAGAGATGAGGTATTTAAAAGCCTTTCCAAATCTTGAGGAATTTAAAAACATCTTAGATGCTAGGCTCCTTTGATTGGTGCAATAATAAAAATCTTGCTCAAAACCATAAATGTTAGGTAAAAAATCTTGGTGCAATAATAAAAATCTTGGCTTGAAACCAAAATGTTGGGTTAAATTCTGGAGGGATTTCATTTGATTAAAAAATGTTGAAGGCAGGGGTATCTTGGATTTCTTTGTCAGAAGCCACATGGTTGGAACCATAACCTAGTAATGTTGTTGGTTAATTGTGCATAAAGGAACTATTTGATTGATTTATTTTTAAAAGAGAATACTCATTTTTCTGATCTAGATGTATTCGTTAGCACTCCCGCCCACAAAAGCTAAGATCAAACAACCACCAGCAAATTCATGTGTGGTGTAGAATCCTTGACTTGCCTTAGGAACAATATGTTTATATTGTGGGCATTTGTAAAAGCTAGGGTTCCTCAATCCCTACAATTTTACAGCCCAAAACTGTAGAGAAAAAAACTAGGTTCTCAAACCCTAAGGTCACAACACTTAATTGTAGAGAAAACTCTGAAATGTTTATTTATTAATATTCTCAAAAAAATAAGCTAGACAACCCTATTTATATTAATTATAGATCTAAAATCCATATAAAATAAAGATTTTTATTAAAACTTACCTAACTAGTAGAATCCAACTAGCATTATGATTCCCAAATTAAACAAATTCTTGTAAACCTCAACAATTAAATGAATATTACAATAAAAATAATTATGCCATAAAATTAAAAAATAGCATCCTGCATCATGTTGAACTTTTAGGTCGTCATTTATCACATTAAAGTTACATTTATGTTTTGTTTGCACGCCAATTTATCTAATTGAACAAAGGAAAAGATTATTGTAGTCTTTCCCTATCTGGGTCATTGGATTCTGCCTAAGTTTTTGTTTAAATTACCAAAACCTTCCTGATGCTTGAGCTAATCAACTTTCACATCTTGGCATTTCTAAATCAAGCCCTTACATCCCTGACCTTTACAATTCAAACACAATTTAATCCTTGCATTAGGTTACCATTTGTTAAGTCTAATGTGCCAAATTTGAATTTTAAAATGTTCTTACATGTTGAAAATACCCCTCAACTTCACTTTGTTCTCTTTTCCTTAATTATCATCTCTATATCATTTGTTTTAAATGGACTTTTTTTTTTTTTCTTTTCAATGGTTTCAGATAGCATTTAGTATATAATATAATATAATATAATATAATATAATAATATAATATGACAGTAGTACCTTTTTAATTTTTTATTATTCTTCATCATCTATAGATTTAGTGTTTGATTTGAGAAAAAAGAGGGATGAAATGTTGAGCTGGCCAAACCTTAGGGAGGTTTTGATAATTTGATTGAAAACTAATATTTGAGTGTTTAAGTAAATTTTATTCAAACAGAACAGGCTGTTACCATAAGTTTCTCGTTGGTTTGTTAGAAGGGTGTTTAAAGTTTAAATTGGGGCCAAATCAAGGTTTGGCACTGGAGTTCATTTGGGTGGGTGTATTAAACACAAACTCTGGTCATTAGGGAAGGAGTTCAATTTTTTTTTTTCCTTTTTTGTTTTAATTACATATGATACACCAAAACATTCTCTCGAAATTTTTTCATTCCTACTTTTTCACCAAGTATTTTGGTTATTGGATTTGAGAAATTAAATCAAATAATGAGTTATGCAATCTGTCTGTTTCCTTAATCTTGCAGAGTGTGTGCAGACTGTCATTTACCTGGCACTCTTTGTATCTGGACAGACTGTACTACATGCTTTGAGAGCTGTGCAAGCACAGCTGGCGAATGTGGTTGCTTAGGAGGTGCTGGTGAAGCAGGGTTACCACTATTGTTTATAATGGCTTTGATAGTGCTTGGACTATTTACTGTGATTGGCATATTCTACAGCGTGCTGGTGGCCACAATGGTTGGACAACGAATTTGGCAGCGGCATTATCATATACTTGCGAAAAGGATGCTAACAAAAGTGAGTGTAGTCACCTGCCTTCATATCTTTTTTATTATGATTCAGTATAATTTCTATGGTGCAGTAAGTCACCAACACCAACCAAAAAAGAAATTATTACTCGTAATACTTTTTGGCCCACTAAATCTTACCTGAATTTTGTGAGGGAATTGGCTCCAGTAGAAAAATGGTTAAAAAAAAACAAAACAAAACAAAAGGACCTAGTGAATTTCTTTGTGAGACATGTCTGGCACTAACATTCAGGGCTCTGTAGAATTTCTCAAGCTTAGCACAGTTTTGATTGATATACCAAATTTCGCTCATTGAGGTAATGGTCAGTTCAAGGAAAAAAAAAATGTTGTCAAGGTAACCATCTTTGCCAACTCATTAGGTCCGAAAGTCCTTTACAATGAAAACTTCAAAGGTTGCTTTAATACATTTTATCCTTGGCTTAAAGATCTATCTTGGGGTGATGTTTTCACTTTGGCATATCATTGCATCACAATCTTGAAACATTTTGGCTGGTTACTGCATCAAATATTTACTTTTTTGGCATCGATGCAGGTTTCTTGGTCTAAATATTTATCATGACTTGTTTCTCTTGTGAAATGACTTTAATATGCTCTGTTAGGAATATGTTGTTGAGGATGTTGATGGTGAAATGACGGGATCCGACTGGTCTCCTCCACCACTTCCAACTGAGCATGTTCAGCAGCTGAAAAATCTGGGCCTTCTCTGAGTTGAAAGGGGGTGATATATTGATCACAGGAGACACAGACTGACTCTGTTTTGGTATGTCAGTCTATATTGTGGCCTTTGAAATCTATCAACAGCAACGTCTTAGGCAGTTACAAGGTAAGAGATAGCGAAGGCACTTTGATGGCTCAGCTGCATATATAAATTTGGGAATGATGATTTGTAAAAATTGCCTGGTATTGTTACAAACCTTCCATCAGTTAAGACAACCTGAACAGGCCACCCTGAAATGGCTAACAAAAGACTTTATCGTATATTTCATGCCTGTGACCAATTGAAGAGAACATTTTTTTATGTTCAATGGCTTTCTTCAAAAAGCGTGGTGCGCTTGAGATTGTAACTAATTACCGCCGGAAAATATATCACTCTGTATCAGCTATTATCTGGCATATACCGTTTACCAAAGGACTTGGCTTTGAAGTCGACGTCCTGAAAAATACTGAATTATGTGTTTCTTTTTGTTTACTGTAAAGAAATATATCTGTTTCTACATGAAACTGCTGGTTTATCGGTAATTCTCGCCCAAGTAATGTATTTGGAACTGCTCCCTCCAGTACTATTTTTTCCTGTTTTCCTTATCCTGCACATCACCTCACATGTTTGCATAGATTGAGGTACAGAAGGATCTTTATCCCCCAGGGTTAGAAGATGAAGATGAAATCTTAGTTTAGCAATCGAGTTAGATGGTCTCATAAAAGCATGCTAGATGGTAGATGAAATATTCAATAATGAGAGTGTCTTCTCAAGTTAGGTCCTTTTGTAAGGTCTTTTTTACAATTAATTATTTTATTTTATTTTTTATGGGGTTATTCTCATCTTATATGTTGATATAAAAGTTTTGCGGGTTAATCTAGATCGATTTAAGTTAAGTTTGATTTATTTGTTGTTGTCTTGGGCTAAATTTGTTATATTTAAGAAGAATTTTAAAATTGAGTTTTTTTATAACAATATCATTCTCCTTTTTAGTTTTTTTAATTATCAGATTTGATCGTTATTTTTTTATTGTTATTTTATTTTGTACTTTGATAATTTTTTTTAATTAATATTGTTTTTTTTTAATTTTATTTTTAAATATTAAATTAGTTGAGAATTAAACTTTTTGATTGATATTAATTCTAGGATTTAAGGTATTTCAAGTTTTGAAGATTAATTAAGGTTTCGAGTTTGCTTCATTTTTTTTTTTTTTGAACTTATATTTTTTTCAATTTTATCCTTTAGTATTTATTCAATAGAAATTAAGCTTTATTATTTTTATTTATTTGCTTTCTATAATTCTTTTTATTAATTCTGAAAATGATATAGGTTATCTTGGTTCTTTTTATTTATCGTTCTTTGTTTTTAGAATTAATTCTCTTTTTCAATTCTATTCTTCAAGGTTGGAGAATCGTAGGTTGATTTAGTATTAATTTTTGTTTTAAATTTCATCTTTTAAGTTGAAGTGTTTTTGATAGTGTGTTATCTCATTCGAACTAGATAGGTTGCTCGCGCGTTGCCGTAAACTATTTCTAGAAACACGCATTACTTTTAATTGTAAGATAATTGAAAAGAAAAAAAAGAAAAAAGGCACTTTCTAAGCATGTAATCAAGAGCTGGTAGCATTAAAAAGATATATAATTTGGCTTTCAAACAATAGATAAGCAACATGCAAAAAACTTGCTTAACCTATTTTAATTTCATATAAGAGTCAAATTATAAAATGTAAAGAGACATTAATCTAACATAAATATTGTTTGAGTAATTCAAAACAAAAGGTGGTAATAAATAAAAAGAGTATGAAAATCTAACTTTTAAATGAGAAATGAAGTTCAGCAACTGTTAGCAATTAAAAAGTAATAAATGGTTGTCAACTCTTTATTACTACAAGGATCTGAAAAACTTAATTAAGTATCTACAAAAATATTTTATGTATTCATCTAAGTGCTTGGACTTAGTGTGTAAAATGAGTATAGTAAATATCTTAAACACTCATCTTAAAAGGTAAATTTTTTCCTCAAAAGAAAGCAACCTAAGAGTACCTAAAGCCTTTAAACTTCTTGGGCAAGCATTGGCCAAATAGTTTTCTTCACCAGATTCTATATATATATATATATAGCAAAAAACCTCCTAGATATAAATAAAAAAACTTATGTACGCACCTAATTAAACAATCTAATAACCATTGTGTAAATTAATGAAAAAAAAATTCATCAACAATAAACTAAAATGAAATTGAGAAAACCAAGCGAAAAATAAAGATTAAATATCTCACATGGCAACACGAGTAATTTACCTGGTCATATTTAATAAATTCCTCTATCAAAATAAATTTGTAATAAAAAAAACACATATATTGTAATAGAAACCAACACACACATAAAATTTATTAAACAATATATATATATATATATATATATATATATATATATATATATATATATAAATGCAAGGTTGCACATATGAAAAATCTTATAAAAAAATAATCTATTTAAAATTATGAAAAAAACACAAATGAATTATACTCACCTCTTTTAAAATAAACACACCCAATATTATTTAAAAATAATCACAATCTAATTAAAATATAAACCAAAAATTTATTTGAAAAAATATACACAAATAATGCATTATTTTTTAAAAAATTGAAAAACAAAAAAAAATATAAGAAAAAAGAACCAGGTCAGGTGCTTATGGGCTAGTAAGTTAGGCCTAGCGCCTTGGCCCAATGAAGCAGCGACTGGCGCTAAGGCCTGTAATGCTAGGCCCAATCCGCCCCAAATATTTCAAAAAACAAAAATGACATGTCTCCTGCTTCAACTCAGAATCCGGTCACTATAGTGGTCGAAAAAACATGGTCAATCATTTTTTTCACCTAAAAATCTTATTTTCAATCCACTTTTGACTCCAAAACACCTAAAAACACCATAGAGATCTTGTTAAACTAATCCTGACCACAAAAAAAACTGCCCGAAAAAAAAAATTCCAACCAGAACAAAAATTCTTCCCGAGCTCATATATGTTGTTTTAGGTGTTTTCTAGGTAAAAAAAGCTTAAACGTAACCTCCCTCATCATATAGAATATTTTGACATAAAAATCAACCGTTTTAGTAGTCAAAATCTTTTCCTACGACCATTTTCTCACTCTAGGCCAGAATCCAGCGACTCCCTCTCTCTTCTCCCAACAGAAAAAGATCGAAAAGAGAGAAAAATGAAGTTAAGTACCATAATGTATTGTCTTGAAATTCAAAGGACCGGTCACCATATACCTAAAAAATATGGGGGATTCAAGTGAATGTTTCAATGAAATTTTCAATCCGCCCCCATGTTACCCAAGATTTTTACTTCAGTCCGTTAGCTTTCAATTCAATCCTTTATATCTTTTGAAAGTTAATAAGCTTTATAATTTTTTTGATTTGCTTTCTATGAATCTATCATGTTCTCATTACATAGGTCGCGAGTTTAACACGTTAATTCAAGTTTGCTTGGGTTTATAAAAAAATATTCAATTAGTTATTGCTTTTTTTATTGGATTTTTTTCAATTTTATCTTTCAACATTGAGTTGGTTGGAAATTGAATTTCATAATTGTTTTTTAATTTTTTTTTTATAAGGTTATCCCAATATCATGGTTATCCCAATATCATGACTCGAGTCGCGAGTTTAGCAGGTTAAATATGTTCATTGTTTTAGTTCCTTTCTAATTCAATATTTTTTTAATTGGACTTTGTATTTTTTTTATTTGTTTTCTATTGAGTTATCCCGATTTCATGATCGAAGTTGTGAGTTTAGTAGTTTTGATCTAAGTTGATTCAATTTATTCTTTTAGTCAATTTTTTTCACCTTCCTTCAACTCAGTTATTTTTCCTTCAATATTTTATTTGATAATTAAGCTTCATTTTTTTTTTTTTATATGAAGTTATCCTGATTTCGTGGATTTAGTTTTTTCTTCTTCTCAATTTCAACCTTTAATATTGGATATGTTGGAAATGGAGCTTCATAATTTTTTTATTAATTTGTTTTTAAGTTATCTCAGTCTCATAACTCAACTCACGAGTTTAATAAGTTAACCTAAATTGACTCGGATCATTTTTTATATATTTTTTTTAATTTATCTTTTATTAATTTCATCTTTAACATGGTTAGTTGAAAATTGGCTTTCTACTTTATATATATATATATATATATATATATATATCTATTGGGTTATTTTGATCTTAAGAACCAAGTCGCTGGTTTAGTAAGTTGATCGGGGTTGAATCAGTTCATTTTTTGGTTCATTTTTAAATTGATTTTTTTTTTTCAATTTCATACTTTAATATTAAGTTGTTTAGGTAATTTAGTTTCATATTTGTTTTTCAATTTTCTTTATGTGGATTTATCCTGATCTCATGGATTTAATTTTTTTTTCTTTCTTGATTTCAACCTTCAATACACTGAATCTATTGGAAAATGGAGCTTCAATTTTTTTTTTAATGAAGCTATCTTGGTTTTATGATCCAGATTGCGAGTTTAACAGGTTAGCCTAAGTTGTCTAGTTTTTTTTTTTTTTTTTTTTTCATTTTTAATTGATTGTTTTACAATTCCATCTTTCAATATTAGATTGATTGGAAATTGAGGCCTCGTAAGTTTTTTTTATTTGCTTTCTAGAGGGTTAGTTTGATTTCATGACTTGGGTTACAGGTTTTGGCATGTAAATCTGGGTTGACTTAAATAATTTTTTTTTTTTAATATTTTATTTTTCAATTTCAGGTATTTAATGTTGGGTTGATTAGAAATTAGCTTTCATAACTTATTTTAATTTTTTTATATATAAAACTTATCATGGTCTCATGAACAAAACGTGGACTGTGGTAACTGTTCTTTTCAGATTTAACATGTCAATAATTGACATCAACAAAACGATAGTACAAACCGCACTCAATTTTAGCATCTAATATGTTGTTTTTTTAATATTTTTTAAAATAATTTTCAATATATTGTTATATAAATATTTTTTAAAAAGTCTAATATGGATTTATTTTAAGTTTATAATTAATTTTTTATTAGAAAATAAACTATTAACATTTTGATATTTTTTATGTTAAAAAAATTTATATATGATTGAAAGGGAAGACGTAACTGTATTGGGAGCTTGGCTTGCTTGGGCACACAATCATTGCTTCTGCCATTGATTAAAGAAATTATTTTTAATTTTAGTTGCGTTTACGTTATATTTATATACCTACAATTAAAATTGACTCAATAGCTTATAATATTTCTTATTATATAAATATTATTCCTCCTAAAATCCCTCAATCTTTGGATAAAATTATTAATTGAAAAAATGAAATTTACCTATTCAATAATAATGATGTTCGACTTGATATTTATTGTTGGCTTTATAAAAAAAACAGGGGACTCCTGCCATTTCTTGAAGCCAAAACTGCTGCAAGAGATGGTGGGCGGCCGCCGACCACTGAAAGCCTTGCTCCTATTCCTATTACCAAACTACCCTCCCTTTTCCGTCATTTTACTTCGTCGGAAAACATTAGTATTTTCTCAATTACAATCCATGTTTATAATTTTAAGTGATTGGAAAGAGTTCTGTTTCCTCTTTTGATTTTATGAATTTAAACTTCAAACTATTATCCAGAAAAACTATGGAATATTTTTTAAAATTATCTAAAAAAACCCCTTAGTTTGAATTGATTTGCTTTGATCCAAGAAAACTTTTTATGTTATATATATATTTTTTAAAAAAACTAGTTTAGAATTTTGTATGATTCATTTCTTTTTTTAGGGTATTGGTTCTTGGTATTGTTAGAAATAATTTGTTAAAACATGTAATAATGTATTTGGTACACGTCATACGGCACGAGTCAATTTTAAATGAAATAGGAGAAGAAAATGTGGCTTGATGGGAACACCTCGAAGTTTCAACTAGTGGGCTCATAATTAAATTAATATTCTATTTTAAAGTGTAATAATCCATAGAAAGTGAAAACATCTAATCCGTGACCGACCAAAACGACAAACAAGACCAACACAAAATAATATATGAGAAGATGCTAAATAACCTAAAAAAATCTTCGCGTATGAACACTGCCTGTCAGGCTTATCCACATTTCTAGATTCTCCTTTTCCTATAAATAGTTTCCAAGGTGAGATTCCTGCCCATCATTCAGTCACCAATCCAGGTTTTCAGAAAGTGAGAGGAGGCAAGGTGTTAATTACATCAGGATTCTGAGAGAAATGTCTGATATTGCTATTTTGGTTGCTGAGGAGTATGAAAGGAGGGTCAAGAAATCAAGGAAGGCTGCAGGTGGAGAAGGAGACATGGAGACTAACTGGGTTTCCTGCGCTTCTGTCTTGGCTCAGAGCATCAAGAACAATATAGGGAAAGAGAAGATGGAGCTTCTCAAATTGGTTTTGGAGCCTAGGAGCCAGGTGAGTCTCGCAGCATCTAATGGCTTCTTTTCTGCCTAAGCCTGAGGAAATTGTGTCTTATTTCCTTTCTTTTACTTGTAATTTTGTAAATGAAAGTGTTTTTGAAGGAGATTCTCTTCTTATTTGCAGAATCCCTTGTTGTAAGGTTTGAGTTATAAATGAAAAAAACTTGTTCCAAGTTTCCTGAATTGGAATCTGGACTTGGGGAAATCTCCCTGCTTTTTTTTCTACTCCATTTTTTTCCCCTTTTCCTTGCGAAGGACAAAGATTGGATCTCCCAATCAAAGTAGACTCTGAACCATCCATTTACTTCGAATCTTGAAGAAAATGCCTGACCTGGTATGAACCACTGGCCTCCATTACTGTGTTCACACAAGCTCTGTGATGGGTCACAATGTTTAATCTTTTCTTGCAGCTAAAGAGGGTTTTTTAAAGGTAGCCTAATCCACCACAAGTTCTTCTTTCGTTTCTTTCTTTCAAGTCAATCTGAAAGCTTTCCAGCACTCCATTGCGAAGATTATACCATAGATTCATCCGGGCTGCTTATGGGCCCCGGTTCTTGTAACCTGGGATGGGCCCCTTGCAAGAAGAAAAGCCTATATAATAGTGGTATTAAAATGGTATTAAAAAAATAATAATTAAGGGGCCTCCTTAATTTCTGTTCATTCTACTAGGGAGGCGGAGCCAATGGTTACCCCTTTTTATCAACATTTTTTCACTGTTTAATTATTTTTTTTTTGTTTTTTAAGGAAAAAAATTTTTTTTTTTTTTTTTTTTTTGCATTGAACCAATTCACAAATGGTATTAAAAAGAGTGATTCTCGAACCCATATAGGTGATGGTCTAGTGGTAAAAGCTTAAGACAAGAGGTTTGTTTTCTTTGCGGTCTCAAGTTCAAATCCTAAGTTGCTCATATGATGGCTACTAGAGTCTTACATGGTCGTTAACTTTAGGGCCCGTAGGATTAGTTGAGGTGCGCACAAGCTGGTCCGAACACCCACGTTAATAATAATAATAAAAAGAGTGTTCTCGAACTCTTAGAAACATATTCCAACATTGTCTTTTTACTCCATTTTTTTTTATATCAAAGAATTATAAGAAATTGACATTGAGGAAAGCGATGAGGATTTTGTTTTTGTTTGACACTATTCTATCAGCGCTTTTTCAGTTTTTTCCCTTGGGTATACATTCACCCTCATTAGCTAATTATACAAGAGAAGTAGGGATGTATATACTTTTTTAAATAATAAACATTTACCCGTTTTTTAGATCATATGCTTGCAAACTTTTAACCCAACCATTCTATCTCCTGAAATATTCATTATTTCATAAATACATTGAAAATCAAAATCATTATAAATATCTTTGTTTATGAGTTTTATTGAGATAATATTTTCATTGACAAAAAAAATAAATATATAATTAATGTGTTTGTTTGGGAGTGTAAGTCACTTTTAAAGTGTTTTTTATTTAAAAATATATCAAAATAATATATATTTTTTAAAAAATTATTTTTAAAATCAACGCATTAAAATAATCTAAAAACACCAAAAAAAAATATTAAATCGAAAGTAAGAAATAATTTTATTTTAAAAAAATAAAAAAAAATAAATAGAACCTTATACATGGTGACTTAAATAACTAGTTCTCTCCATTAGATTGAGATAATATGCATGGAATATGGATAGTTATTTAATTTTTTTCTCCTTCATCTCTAAATCTCCGCCTAACTCATTTAAAATTTGAACCCACAAATCTTATGCACCCAAATGTTGAAAATCCATAAAACACAAAAGTAAGTGACAAGCAAATTAGAAAAGTCTACATAAACCATCGTCATGTGAAGCACATAAATAGAAAATGGAGTCATCATAGCACCCACCATTCTCTATATGTTCTTTTAGCCGACGACAATTGGCCACAAGTTCCTCCTGCATAGCATTAGAGCCCGTTTAATATTTATTATATAGTGGTTTTTTTAAAAAAATATGTTTTGTTTAAAAATATATAAATATAATTGTTTTAAAAATTTATTTTTGATATAGTATTTTAAAATGATCTAAAATTATATTTAAAAATATTTTTAAAACATAAAAACAAACATATTTTTAATACTAGGAAGTGGGTTTAGTCATCGGAGCACCCAAATGTGTGCTTGCATTTCAATTTCCTTAAACTTTCACTTAAAAAAATTCTCTTGATTGCTGCCTCAAATTTTCAGTGCTGCAATCAATTGTTGGATATGTTTGTTCATTTCAGAAGCTAATAAAGTGAAACGATTCACACACTGATCAATGTGAAACTGTGGACAATTGATCCATGTTAGGACATCAGTAGCATTTATTTAATGATGTTGGCGTTTCAGCTTGTCAGTGAGCGTTGATGGCTACATTTTCTTTTTGGGTCTGATTTAATTTGTGGAAAAATAAACTGCATGTATCACACGGCTCTTTATTAACCTTACTTAGACTATGTTATTTTTTATGTTTTAAAAGTGTGTTTTTAAAAAGTTGTTTTTTTTTTATTTTTTTATTTTAAATTAATATTTTTTTTTATCTTTTTAGATTATTTTAATACACCGATATCAAAAATAATTTTTTTTAAAAAAAAATATTATTTTGATATATTTATAAATAAAAAACATTTTTAAAAACAATCACAATCATATTTCCAAACAAACTCTTAACTCTTGTTTCCAATGCTAAATTTACAAGTTGGCAAAAAAAATTATAATCTTTGATTTAATTTTTGAATTGGACTAAAATTTTTAGGTAATTTTATATACCCGGTTTTATTAGAGGTTGTGCTACTTATAACCATTTGTGCGTTTGAAAGACCCTTATTAGTTTTTGAAGATGATGTTTGAACTAATCTTGTTATTTTTAAATTTTTAGTACCAAGTTGTTCTGGCATGACTAATATTTTAATGTTAAAATATAAAATTAAAAAAAAAACTAAAAAATAATAAAATATACTTTAATTGAAAAATGTGATTTGTTGAAAAAACTGTCATTTTTCAACAAACCACACTTCCCGACTATGATTTTTTTTTTTTTACTTGTACTATTTTGCAAATTTTTTTTTTCAACTGTGTTAGTATTCTAGTTTTTTTAAGAGTGCTAATATATATATATATATATATATATATATATTTATATTGCTGTAAATAAGATAATGATATTTTGTTTCTTATGCCTTTTTTGTTTTTTTTTTTTAGTCTAATTTGTGTGTATTTTAATTAATTTCATGAATTTTAAAATTAATATATAAATTTTTAACAGCTATTATATTACCAACTGTAATTAAAAAACGTGATTTGTTGAAAAACCAGAGTCATTTTTCAACAAACCACACTTCGGGGCTATGTTTTTTTTTTTTTTTTACTTGTGCTATTTTGCAAAAAAAAAAATTTCAAACTGTGTTAGTATTCTAGTTTTTTTAAAAGTGCTAATTTAAAAATTAATATATATTTTTTTTACTGTTAATAAGACGATGGTGTTTTGTCTCTTATGCCTTCTTTTTGCTTGCCTTTTGTTTTCCTACTGTGAAATGAAGGGGGGAGAGAGATTTTTTTAAAAGTTTTTATGAAGTAGCATAAATGAAGTAGCATCTCAAACAAGTGGTTGTTGACAGTTAGGAGTAATTATCTCCATAGTGGCTCTCCGTCATTCAAGCTGCTAGAATAGCTAGAATTCTTGTAAATATTTGATTGTATTTTAGTAGTTATAAGTTCTTTATATTAGTCAATCACAGTCCTAAACTATAGGATTTAAAATTATACACAACAATTATTTATATCAATCAAGTTGAAAAGAAATGGAACATAAAACCTTTTCTTAAATATATTTTTTAAAATTTTTTTTTTAACTTTAAAAATTTATCAGATTATTTATTTTCATAATTTATATTTTATATCTGATAATTTGATTTTGTCATATATTCAAACTAAATTTATAAAGAAGCCCAATTAAAAGTGCTTATATCATATTTTAATGGTATTAGGCTGCCAATCCTTATTAAGGTTGGACTTGCAAGACAACTTGCTGAGTGGGGCCTTTTTCCTTCTGTCTGTAGTTGTAAGAAAGTGGGCCTCGCTAGGCAGCATAACAAGCATGGCAAGTTCAGGAAATATGTTGGTGTAACCTTTGAAGAAAAGTTACAAATTCAAAATAAGAGAAATCTTTTTTATTTATTTATTATTTTTTTAAAAAAAATATTCGCGAATGGGATGCTAGTAATCTCTCAGTTGGCAGGAGCTGTTATACATTAAAAAAAAGATGATGGATGGTCTAATAAATTTTGAACTACACAACGAAAATAATATATAGTCCTTCCCTAACATTAAATCCTCATCTATACCTCTAATGATCTAACTAAACCTAAAACGCCAGCAAGACTCAAGTTTTAAGCCCAGCATGGAACAAAATCCAAGAAACACAAAAGCATGCAACAAGTAAATTAGAAAAGTCTACGTAAGAAGTCACCATATAATGCAGATAACAAGAAGGTAGCGTCACCGTAGCTTCCGCCGTTCTCTATATGATCTTTGAGCAGATGATAATTGGCCACAAGTCCCTCCGGCAAAACCCTAGTCCGGCAAAGCGGGCATGTAGCCAGGTATTCTTCTAGCCATTTGTCAAGGCAATCCTTGTGGAAAGTGTGCTTGCATTTCAATTTCCTTAAACTTTCACCTTCCAGAAACTCGGACAAACACACCGCACATTCTCTTGGTTCATGATGCCTCAGGTTTTCACTGTAACAAATAGTTGGGTTCTTCTCTTCAACGAGGTTGAAATATTGAGTGGTAATTATGCGAAAAAGTTTATCAGAATGTGTGACCATGCTTCCGGGCACGGCGGATCGGATTAGGAGGACAGCTTTTAGAAGAAGGAGATCGGAAAGGGCTATGGCCATGGTGTAGAGGTAAGAGAGGAGCTGGAAGAGAGAAGCCATGGTTGCTCATGAAGAACGAAAGAGGGGCTTAAAATCGAAGTTCACACAGCACGTACAGTTACTTTACAAGTCAATGTGGGTTCAAGCACAACTACTTCCTGTTTGGTCCATTTTCAATATTTATTAAAATTAAGACATTGATGTTCGGTATGTAACACAATTCAAGAAACGACAGGCGAGGAAGCCCGTCACGAATCACGGTATTACAATGAACATTTGACCGGAGGTGACTTCTATGGTCAAGGCGAAGCCGCTGGGTATCTTACAATCCATTAATTAATGACCCCACTTAACTTTTTTGGAATTTGATTATTGTTCACGATAAGATTTAAAGTTTTTTTTTTTTTTTTTTTAAATACCGATAATTTTGCTAAATGGACTCTTCTAGATTTAGTGTACGTGCAGACAGAAAATTAGATCCATAGAAAATATATGTACTTGTGTTTATTCTGGATCACAGGATTCTGTAGAGGTTGGTCGTAAGAACAGTAACAATTTTTTTTTTTAATTAGTGAGCAAATATAACTTATATATCATCTCTACTTGTATGGACCCCTCTTTCTTCCCATTTTGTCCAGTTTCCACAATTATTATTATTATTATTATTATTATTATTATTATTTTCAGATGTTCTTTTTGAAATACTTTACATGTTCACACATTATTTCTTCTCTGTTTCACATGAACATAAGCATTGCTAGCTGCACCTAAAGTTTAGGATATAAGTAGTTATTTGACCGACTTTACATAAATCAGATATTTTTTTAAACAAACTAGGCTTCTTAGACATTTTATTTACATAAAAAAATTTTAAAATATAAATTAAAAAACTTGTACATGCATCTAATTAAATAAATCAAGAAATATTTATATTAATAAATAAAAAAAATATTTAATGATAAATAAATATGAAAATGAAAGAATTAGGAGACAAATATAAATTAAAACATTTGACGTTGCAGCACGATTTATCTAGTTGTATTTATTAATTTTGTTCATCAAAATTAATTTTTTATTTAATCAAATGATAATAGAAATAGACAAACATATAAAATTGATTGAATAAAATCAAAGAAAAAAAATATTATACAAGATTACATATATTAGAAATATTATCTAAAAAAAATTATTCTTAAAAATATTATAGATGAATTAAAATAATATCTTCAAAAAATAAATATCTTCAAAATACTTAAAAAATCATTATCTAAAAGAGGCTAAATAAACAAAATAAGAAAAGAAGAGAGAATGATTATTAATTTAAACATGAATTAAAAATTAAAAAATACATATTAAACAAAAGGTATCAATTAAAATTAAAAAAGATCATTTTCAAAATCAGTAAAAAAATCATATAGAAAATTAATAAATAAATTTATGGGGCTCAATCTTCAATTAAATAAATTTTGAAAGATCAAACTAAAAAATATTATTTTAAAAAATAAATAAATAAATTTGGATGAATATTCTAAACTTGTATTAATTTTTCAAACTTATAATTTTTAAAATCTTAAACCCGAGCTAGATAAAAAAAACTAAAACTAAAACTTAAGGACAAGCAAGGAATCTCATCAAGATACTACATTGCACACATTTGATCTGAGATAACCTCTATGGTCAAAACATGTGTGTTTGGTATTGTAGTAGCTGTTGTGGTTTGAAAAACAATTGTTCTATAAAAAGTACTTTTAGTTGAGGTTAGTTTGAAAAAATATATGCTTGGTTAAAATTATGGTTGAAATTGAGATTGAATAAAATAGTTTAATATGTTTGGTTAATAATATTTTTCCAATTAAAGTTATAAAATAACTAAAAAAGACATATATTAATATTGATGGTTTTTAATTGAAATATTGTACATTTAACTACTGCTATTACATCATGAAATAAACAATACTTTATATAAAGTATTTTTTATTGTTCCATTAAACTATTTGCAATTCCATCATGTATGAAATCCATCCGACAAGGACTATAGTTTCCATGGTTTCCTGAGCGTGCAATAACATCAGGTAAAATATCATCAAGAATAAAATTGGGATTGCGATCAAATTCTGTAAATGCTACGTCATCATGCGATCTCCTTCTAATATAATTATGTAGTGTCATTGAATAATGTTAAACACTAGTTTTTCAAATAAAACATAATATCTAAGAAATGTTTTTGGATTTTTTTATTTTTCTGGGTTGGATTCGGTCCAATGCATTTAGGTTTGAGTCGGATTCGATCCGACCATAAATAGTGGAGATGCTCTCCATTGTTTATGTGAACAATGGAGAATGCAGAAGACGAAGGAGAAGGAGAAGGAGAAGGAGAAGGGGAAGAGTAATGGTTGGCGGTGGAAATGGTGGAGGCCGGTGGTAAGCTGCTCTCCATTGTTCAGTGTCAACATGAACAGTGAAGAATGCAGAAGAAGAAAGAGAAAGAGAAGGAGAAGAAAAGGGGGAAGAGAAAGAGCAGTGATTGGCAGTGGAAACGATGGAGACTGGTAGTGAATTGCTCTCCACTATTTACATATAACATGAATAATGAAGAATGCAGAAGACGAATGAGAAGGAAAAGGAAAAAAGAAAGAGCAATGGCCAGTGGTGGGAGGGAGCTACTCTCCACCGTTCACTACTTTGTTTCTACTTTTCTTCTTGTGGCCTCTGTTTATAACACAATTTGCAATTCAGCATAAAAAGTAGCTTGAAGTTGCTTTTTATTATTTTACGCAAATAGTAATGGTCCCACAAATAAAAAATTATGTTTAGACTGTAACCCAACATATTACAACAGTGTTGTTATGTAAATACAACCGCAGTCGTAGCATCAAATACGCACGAAGCCGCCGGGTATCTAGAACCCATTATTTCTTCTCTGTTTCATATGAACATAAGCATTGCTAGCTGCACCTAAAGTTTAGGATATTATTAGTTATTTGACTGACGTTACATAAATCAGATTTTTTTTTTTAACAAAAAAAAATGAATATCTAGGCTTCTCAGACATTTTATTTACATAAAAAATTTTAGAATATAAATTAATTTTTTTTC
This sequence comes from Populus alba, assembly GCF_005239225.2. Classification (NCBI taxonomy): domain Eukaryota; kingdom Viridiplantae; phylum Streptophyta; class Magnoliopsida; order Malpighiales; family Salicaceae; genus Populus; species Populus alba. The sequence continues at coordinate 11,524,542 of NC_133290.1, forward strand.
ATGCATCTAATTAAATAAATCAAGAACTATTTATGTTAATAAATAAATAAAATCATTAATAATAACTAAATATAAAAGTGAAAGAATCAAGAGATAAATATAAATCAAAATATTTGACCTCATAGCATGGACCATTTATCTAGTTGTGGTTAATGACTTTGTTCATCAAAATTAATTTATTATTTAATCAATTGATAATAAAAATGGACAAACACATGAGATTGATTGAATAAAATCAAAGAGAAAAAAATATATTATACAAGGTTACATATATTAGAAATATTATCCAAAAAAAATTATTTAAAAAAAATTATAGATGAATTAGAATAATATATTCAATAAATAAATATATATAAAATAATTAAAAAAATCATCATCTAAAAGAGGCTAAATAAACAAAATAAAGAAAAGAAGAGATAATGCTATTAATTTAAATATGAATTAATTTTTTTTTTTAAAAATACATGTTAAACAAAATGTATCAATTAAAAATGATTATTTTCAAAATCAATAAAAAATAATATAGAATAACTATTAATTTAAATATGAATTAAAAAATTATTTTAAAAAATACATATTAAACAAAAGGCATCAATTAAAAAGGATCATTTTCAAAATCAGTAAAAAGTCACTAGAGAAAACAAATAAAAATATTAACGGGTTCAATCTTCAATTAAATAAATTTTAAAAGATCAAACTAAAAAATTATTATTTTAAAAAACAAATTAAATAAATTTGGATAAATATTCTAAATTTATATTAATTTTTTAAATTTATAATTTTTAAAATCTTAAACCCGAACTAACAAAAAAAAAAAAAAAAAAACTAAAACCCAGACTAAAGTTAGGACAAGCAAGGAAGCTCATCAAGATACTACATCGCACGCATCTGATATGAGGCAAACTCTATGGTCAAGACGAAGCCGCTGGGTATCTAGAACCCCTTAATGAACCCACTAATGAACCCACTTAGTTTTTTTTTAGATTAATTATTGTATATAAAGTTTTTGCTTTAAATACCTAAATTAACTCTTTTAGTTTTAGCGAGGTTGCTTAATTTTGTATATCAAATTTGTATACATGCAGACAGAAAATTAAATCTTCAAAGTCATTAGTCTCGTGAACGAGTGAGCGCTTAGGGAATTTATTTAGACGGTATTTGAGAATATAATAATGAATTTTTTAAAAAAATATTTTTTATTTATAAATGTATTAAAATAATTTTTTTTATTTTTTAAAAATAAATTTTGATATTAATATATTAAAATAATCTAAAACAAAAATTTTAATTTTTTTTTAAATATTTTTTAAATATAAAAATAAACAGGTGTTCAGTCTCGTATCAAGTGACATCTACAATACATTTGATTTCCAGTGACGAGTGTGAAAGACTTTAGTAAATGTCACTAAGAATTTTATTAGCTTTTATACAGATGCCTAAAAATAAATATTGACAAAGCAAAATATTTGATAAAGCAAAGCATTTGCAAATGTCATTAAAGTCATTTTCAATTTGACTTTTGCAAATTTCATTTTACAATAAACAAATATATTGTAAAAAAAGAGAAGTAAAATATTATTAATTTAACAAAAATATTAATTCAATAACCTACAAATTAATCCAATAACCTAATAATCTAAATCTTTTTTTAAACCAATTTTTCAATCCAACATGACAATCCATGGATAAAAACCACATTTTAACCATTTAGAAGGAGGTCATTGATAAAACTTGGGATCAAGGGGTTTGCTTTTTTTGTAGTTTCAAGTTTTATTCATGTGATTGCTAATATGATGGTTATTAAAGGTTTATATGATTGTTAACTTCAAAATTTATATAATTAGTTGAGATGCACATGCAAGTTAGTTCGAATGCTCATATTAATAATAATAATAATAATAATAATAAAAAACCATAGTAAAATAAATCCAACGTAAGAACAGTAGTGCCAAGCATGTGCGTGCGGTTGTTGCACTTGCTCTGCTGCTGCTGTTACAATTACTCGGTCGTTAAGAACGTTCCTTTTTCCAATTGATAAAAAAAAAAAAAAAAAGTTTTTTTAGTGAGTGCACGTCCCAGGGACGTTACTTGAGTAAGAGGATAATTGAATGACAGCTATAACTATTGATGTTGATCTTATTTATAAACATTTCGTTCCTTATAGAAATTAATAGTCTCAAATCACACGGTTTCCTGCAGTGCTAAATTATTTATTTTACGTAAAAAATAATATGTGAATGAAGTTATAAATGTGAATAGATTGAATATGTTAATTTTATTTTAATTAAAAAAAGAGACATGACAGTAGATAAATTAAATTTTTTGAAAAAGTAATTAAGATAATTTAGGGAAAAATATTTTTTAAAAAAGGATAAAAAATGTATTTTAATTAATAACCCATTAAATACAGAATAATAAAAAGGGGTAAATAAAGGACATAAACAAATTGGCCAACCTGAGTTAGCATCACAAACAATAATCTAGAGCCGAGCCAACTCGAGATATCCCGCTAACTTGCGATCTAGATCATAAAATTGAAATAACCTGAAAATAATAATTAAGAGCATTATAAAGCCTTAAAAATAAAACCATGTTAAGTTCTCAAATTCGTGACTTAAGTTATTAGACCCAAGCACCTTATCTGGAAAAAAACATGAAATTCAATTTTCAATCAATCACATCTTAAAGAATAAAATTGAAAAAATAAATCTAATTATACAAAAGGATTTAAAAAATAGCAATTAAATGAATGAGAATCAAAATTGAAATACAAAATAAATTTTAAATTTGATTGAAGGGTGAAATTGAAAAAACAATTAGTAAAATGAAAATTTTTTTAAAAGAATGGGAATAAAAATTGACATAAATAATAAAAACAAAAGGTGAAATTAAAAAGAATAATAACTTTTACAAAAAAGTTAAGGAAAAAGATTAGAAATAAAAACAATGAGGACCAAATTGAAAAACATAATACCATCAATTTGAGTTGACACATGTTGGGGGGATTGAAATCAATCCAATTTGTCATTGTCTCAATAATTGTTTTTTTTAAAAATTATCATCTTGATTTTTTTTTAAAGCTAGGCCGTGTTTTTTAACAGTCATCAAGATTGTATTTGAACCAATAAAATCAATCAATTTAATTCGAGCTACTCAAGCACAGTTTAGTCGGAAACTCAAGTTAGGCAAAAAGCTAAGCCGTAAGGTTTTAGGATTGACTCATTAAGCCAGATTTAATAACATGAAGCTTTACCATGTTCTTCCTTACAAATCACTATTCATTAGAATAGTGCTTAATTTTCTTCTTCTTTGATTCTTTTTCAATCAATGTTTATTTTTTTTTTAGTTTCATGATTTAATATTAGATTTATGTTTTATTAAGTTTCATCCTCACAAATTACACTCTCATGACACATATTGCGGTTTTAATGGGTTAATCTGACTGACTCAAGTTTTTTTTTTTATTAACTTTTTTTTTCCTTCTAATTTCATCATTTCATGTTGGTTGATTGAGGTTTCATCCATTTTTTTTTTTTTTTTTTTTTATTAAACTCCTCCTTACATAAGCATTATTCATTGGAATAGTGCTTTGTTTCCTTTTTTTTTTTGTTCTCTAATTTGTTTTTTCAATCAATGTTTTTTTTCATCCTTTAATATTATATTTGTTTTTTATTGAGTTATCATACTTTCATGAAACAAGTCGAGGGTTTGACTGGTTAACTCGATTGACTTATTTTTTTTTTAATTATTTTTTTTGTTTAATTTCATTCTTTAATATTGGGTTGATTAAGAATTAGACTTCATGATTTGTTTTTATTTTATTATGTTATTCCAGTCTCATGCCTACAAGAATAGTTTTTAATAGGTTAACCCGAGTTGACTCAGAATGTTTTTTGTGTCTATTTTTTAATTGATTGTTTTTTCAATTTCATCATTCAACACTGGGTCTGTTGAGAATTGAACTTCATAATTTGTTTTGATTTACTTTCTGTGAGGATATCTTGATCTTATAATCAAGGCTGCAGGTTGTGGCATTTGAACATTTGTTAAATCGGGTCTTTTTTTAATTTTCTTTCTAAGAGATTATCTTGGTTTCATGACCCGGGTCACGTGTCATTCAACATTGAATTTTTTTTTATTGGGTTGTCCTCATCTCGTGACTCGGGTCACGGATTTGATATTTTTTTTAACTGACTATTTTGTTTTTTTATTTTCATAATTTAATATTGTGTTTGATTATGAATTAAACTGAATAATTTGTTTCAGTTTATTTTTTATTAGGTTATTCCAGCATCATGATCCGGGGAATAGTGCTTAATGGGTTAACCCAGGTAGATGTGACTCATTTTTTGTGTAATTTTTTTAATTGAAACTTTACAAATTTCATCGTTCAACATTGAATCCAACATGAGCAACTGAGCTTCATAGTTTATTTTGATATGTTGTTTATGGGGTTATGTCAGTCTTATAATCAAGTTGCAAATTTGGTAGGTCAACCCAGGTTAATTCAAGTCATATTTTTTATGAGGTTATTTTAGTTTGATGACCCGAGTCATGAGTTTGGTGGATTGACTAGGGTCATTTTTATGTTGTTCTTTAATTGATTTATTTTTTTAATATCTTCTTTCAATATTGGATTGATTTAGAATTGAAATTTGTAATTTATTTTGATTTGCTTTCCATTGGGTTAACTCGATTTAATGACATGGATCGCGGGTATTACAAATTAACTCAGGTCGCCTTTTATGTTCTTTTTAATTATTATTTTTTCAATTTCATCTTTTAACCTTGGCTTGATTGAAAATTAAGTTTCATAATTTATTTTAATTTATTTTCTATTAGGTTATCATAGTCTTATAACGTGTGTCGTGAATTTAACATGTTAACCTAGATTGACCCAAGTCAATTCAATATGTTGTTATCTTAATATTAAAAATAAAGATGTCATCGTGAAATTATTTTTAGTTAAATTATATTTTTACGGATCGTATGAGTTGCTTTTGGACCTATAAAATGAATTGGGTTACATCGGGTTAGCCCTTGCATGGTTTAAAATTTTTTCTGCTAGAAATTTTTTTTAACAATATTTGAATATATTTTTTTTTATATTTTAAAAAAAAATTTGACCTGAACCACAGCGAAACGTGGGTCAATAATCTAGTAATATACTAAAACTACATGGCATTTCACTTTACATTGAACAATGAAATGCCAAGTCATTTTGCGCTTTAATCCTTAAAAATAAAAAAATTTAAGAACCTTTTATTTTAGTTTTCAACTTACATTTTTTTTGCATCCTCCATCATTAAGTTTTTTTGAAATTAAACTTCATAATTTATTTTGATTTGCTTTTTATGAAGTTATCTCAGTATTATAACTCAGATCACAAATTTCGTTGCTGGCACTGACACACCGTCTACTACGGTAGTATGGGCAATGTAGGAAATGGAAAAACATACTAACCAGGATGATTGCTTTGATGTTGTTGTCGGTCAATGAAAATTCAGTGTCTCCTTTGTCCTGAATACCTAAAAGAACATCGACAAGGTCATGCTCTTCTTCATCAGCGCCCCGTTTTTGCGGCTATCTCCTTCTTAGACCTATGCTCATTTGATGATGCCTTGCAAGATCTTATCCAATCGCGCATGATTCTTCTCGAGGGTAAGTCTCATCCCACTGATCACAGAAAGCAACTTAATTAATTGAAGGATATACATCAGCAAGGCTATAACCTCCTGCTGCCTTATTAACTTCCTTGATAGCTGGTATGAACACATCCTCTCCCTTCCATATCTCTTGAAGTGATGCAATATGTAAGAGAACTTATCATTCTGCTGAAATTGACAGGAGACCATGCACTAGAAGAAATAGATCTAACAACCCTCCATATCGCGAGAGTATACTTTTTTCTTTCCTAATAAAATAAAAGTCATGAATTATTTTTATAATAAATCTTAAATTTTTATAACTGAGCGGAATAGACATACTTACATACTTAACGCTTACTGATTTCAGTAAAATTAATTTACAAATTATTATAATTTACAAATATAATAAATCTTATATTTTTATAAGAGAGCGGAATATAACTCTTGATATATCTTTTTAGTAAAATTAATTTACAAATTATACTTAGTATCCCCCCTCTTCTATTTCCCACTTCCATAGAATGGAGAAGGAAGTTTTACCTCCTGTCAGGACAAAACACAGAAAAGAAAAGGAAAACATGGAAACTTACTCAATATCGTATCAAAATCACTGTATAAAAACTTGCACTAGCAAAGATAAATTATACCCAAAATAGTAACAATCCACTACAAAATTTGTAATGCATAATTGCAATAATTTCTGTGTCACAAGTGAGGTATCTATGACTGAACATCAATGGCTGTCTATGCTAAGAGAAAAGAATTATCCATGTTAGAATATTTTTTCCAAACTACTGCCATACAATGCAGATAACAGGAAAACGATATCATCATAGCTCCCACCGTTCAGTATATTATCTCGCAGCTGGTGATAATTGACCACAATCTCATCTGGCAAAACCGTAGTCCTGCAAAGCGGGCATGTAGCCATGGATTGGTGTAACCATTTGTCTAAACATTCCTTGTGAAACGTGTGGTGGCATTTCAATTTCCTAACCCTTTCGCCTTCCGTAAATTCCGATAAGCATACTGCACATTCTCTTGATTGCGGCCGGCTGATTTTTTCACAGTAATGAAGTGTTGGATTTTCTTTTTCAATGATGTTGAGATATTGTGTGGAAATTATGCGGAAGAGTTTATCAGGATTCGTGACCTCACTTCCGGGGACGAAGGACCGGATTAGAAATAGGGCTTTGAGGAGTAAGAGATTGAAGAAGGATACGGCAATGGTGTAGAGGTGAGGGAAGACATTCAAGAGAGCTGCCATGGCTGGCTGCTGCTCATTAATTTGAAAGTACAAAATGGGGTGGCTGATAAAGATTATATACTAGTAGTGCTACTGCTAAACGTCATGCATACCGGTCCAGGTTCAGGTTATTCCAGGTATCGACTAGTCAACGTACAAAACGGTATGCGATTCAAGTCAGCCTGCGAACCAGTCAACGAACATGAGATCGTCTGTTGCTATGTCCCGATAACTTTACAAATCGGCATACCGAATTATTGGGAAAAGCCTTTTGAACTCTCGAGAATCTATAATACAAGTTGACTATTGTTTAAAGCCCACCATGCAAGTATCAAATTTGCAATTTCCAACCACTACCTAGTATCTTAAATTGACAGAAGGAAATAAAAAATAAAACAAAGACACCGCACCACAACAAGGACTTGATTTAGCTTTTTCTGTAATGTTTTGGTAAGGATGACATAATATTACTTGTCCAATGTGTGAACGAATCCCTTGATTGAAGATTGAAAAGAGGGCAGATATTAGATGTATCATCAAATTATTGGGTTATTATCTGTTCTATATATCTCAGCTATTGTTATATCAATTTTATTATTAAATTATTGTTATTTTTTAATTAAGATCTTTTGTTGGAATACTTAACTGAAAACGTTAAATTTCCTATAAAATGACGTTTTTTTTTTTTTTTTTTTTAAAATAATACAATTTAATTAAATGAAAATATAGACAAGAAGTTATAAAAATAGATAAAATTTATTAATTGAGAATCTTTGAAAACTTAATAGTAGAATTGATACTAAATATATTCTTAATGTTTTATCCTTAAAAGTATATAAAAAAATACAAGTGTGTGCGTGTGTGTATAAATGCTTCTTAGATGCCTCGTAATATTTATATTTTTTCTCGAGGATTTCGTGAAGGAGTTGTCTTGAACCATGAGTTCCTCGGAAACCACGATACCATCGACAATTTATGCACATGATATTCATGTTAATAGAAGAATTTTATAGCAAAACATTAAGGTAGTTGGAAATTATGATGACGTCAAAACATAAAAAACAAGGAATAGTTCGTTTGCAACTCGGCAAGTCAAACATCGTTTCCCGGTTCATCTCGACATGGTGTTTCTTTACCACTACAATCATTGATCAATATTTTTTGGCACTTTATAAAAGACCAATTCCTGTTTAGAAGTTTTAAGAACATTATGATAACTCATTGGTTGTTGGATGAAGCTTATATCTATATTCAATATTCCTAACCTTAGTAGAAAATGTTTTTTTTGAAAGATGTCGTCAAAGTCTTAGAACAAAAGCTACGCAATATCTTAATATGGCATAAAGTCATATGAAGGATAAAGCGCAACTTAAGATAAACCAAAGCAAAGAAAACCATACAAAATCCATCCAAATGAGCTGAAACTAAACGAAAATACTCAAAGAATTCCTAATTAATTATAAATTATATAATTAACATGAATCTAACCTGCTTCCGAACTTAATGTTATTGGATGTGGTTAAGGTTAAATCTAAATTAGGATAAATCTACTAAGCTACTAGATCTAATATCTCTAGACTTGGTTATATCTTTAGAAGTTTTAAAAACATTATGATAGCTCTTTGATTGTTGGATGAAGCTTATATCTATATTCAATATTCCTAATCTTGGTAGAAAATGTCAAGTACCATGATTCTAGCTTGCTTCCAAATTTAATGTTATTGGACGTGGTTACAAGTCGAACCTAAATGAGGATAAATTTATTAAGCTACTAGATTTAATATCCAATTCTTAGTTGTATGCTAAGTCAAATGAGAAACAAGTTTGGATGTTAGATTCAATTCTTACATAGTCTTAAAATAAATATTTTTGTCGAGCTTGGAACTGATCACAACTAGTTAGAGGCATGGAAGCGCATCCTAGAAAAACTACCTCTTCAATTATATATTTCCTAATTAATTATAAACGACGAGCATGCTTCATTATAATTGGGCTCCGTCTGTTGCTATGTCCTTTTAAGTGATCAATATAAAATACATGTCAATGGAAAGTTCTTGCACCTCATGTTGCCGCCACGCTTCACCATCCTGGATGCATCGCCTTCCCCATTGACAACATGCTCATATGTGCATTTCCTTCATCGCTGCATCCAATTGATGGGTGGGTGGTTAAAAATGTTGTCAGCTACAAAATTTTAAAACATAAAAAAAAGAGTCATATTCCACTAATTAATTAAATTAGAGCACTATAAACACAGTTGAGATTCTCTTAACTACTACATTTCATTTTCAATAGATTTTCTTATTTCTTAATTAAATAAACTAGCAGATAAAAAATAATATAACATAGCGGGAAAAAAGGTTATATGGTCAAAGAAAACAAGAGTTTAATTAACTAGCTCAAAACTCTTATTTGTTAGCTGACTAATTTAATTTAGGTTCCGTGTATATATGAAATTATTTTTTAATTTTTTATTTGTTTAAAAGAAGTTATAAATATGATTGATTAGAGGTAAGTTTTGATATAATCAAACCAGCTATCATAAAATCGACATAAACTTTTGATTTAAAAAGAAATTAAAATCTTAATTTTTAATTTATCGATTTAATTTAATAAGAAACTTTTGATTTAATCGGTCAAAACCTAAATTTAAAAAAAGAATTGATCTGAACGACTTAGTATATATAAAGTTTTACATGTAATTGTATAAGGAGTATTTTTATATCTTTAAATTAGAAATATTTTTATATTTTCATATAGTATGTTAGTCCTTATTAATTTATTTGAGGTATTTTTAGTCTATTTAATATACAATAAAGTAACAAAAATATCTTCAATGATAAAAAAAAATTAACATAGCCCGGGCAAGGGTATTTCAATATTTTTATTTTTAAAATAGTAGAATTACATAATGCCTTTTAGTGGGAAAAATAGTGAATTAAAAAAAACAAATTCAGCAGCCCTCTGCTCCCTTATCTTTCTCAGCCTTTCTTTGCCAAATTTCCCTAAGTCTGTTCTATTTTTCTTTTTTGTCATATCACTGTATTTTGTTTTGTTATTGATTTTATGGTTTTTTCAATACATTTTTGGTGATTATAAAAAAAATAATAATAAAAAAAAAACACCACTATATACAGAACACATTTTTCGCCTCCTCACAACCCTACCACAACAAAGCACAACCCAAACCAGTTACCACCGCCTTCTACCGATCAGCTCCACCAAAACCCATCCAAAAATGGCATCGCTATCAACAAACAATGATGATAGTAGTGGCAGTAGAAAAAACACGTGAAGAGAGAAAGAAAACCAAAAAACCCCAGAACTTTCCTTGGCCCGATTTCCCTTCTCAGGTGGGGGTGGACTTCATCACCGGTGTAGGGAGGAAGAAACGAAGAAGGCATTCCTGAGCTGCAAAGAGACAACACGTTAAGTCAGCAGCTCTCGAAGGTGATTTTTGTAAACCAATGCATTGATTTGTCTATTTTGAATGATTTGTTAACATGTTGTTGATTTTATACGTGTTGTTTAATATTTGAGGGGATGGAAACCATAGTTTTTAAATCCAGTTTGATAATTAATTTGGTATAATAATTATATATAGGTTAACCCGAGTTTAACAAAAAAAAATATATATTTTTCTCTCTAAAACTGCACGGCCTCTTTCTCTCCCTCTCCTATTTCTCGTGCCCAACAACAGCACCCGCAGCTCCAATATCCTCTGCTGTCTCGCATCCATCGAGATGAGTCTTGTGTTTGTCTTCTCTTCGTAAACAACTTGTCCTCTCAAAAGCAAGTAAGCCAACTGCCTTATTTAATTTAAGGAGTGAATCACATAAGCTAGAAAGAATCTCCCTAATGCTCCCATGTCCGAATCCGTACCTCTCTAGCTGCTGCAGTAGCAGGCATGTATCGAAGGAGAAGAGGAGTAAGTTCCTACCTTATTTGAAGTCTTTCTTTGCTTATTCAGGTAAATGGCATAAGCCAGGAAGGGGTATTCATTTCAAGAGATAGAGTTTCAGATATTCTTTTCCAGAAGATCGTCTCCTTGAGATGCCAAGAATCGAGGGTAAAGAGTCCTTAGCCCGACTTCTTCGTCTTGACTATTGATAGTGCTAGCACACTTCTTAGACCAGGTCTCACTTGGGTTTACCCGAAACAACTGGTTCTGGGTTGACTTACTGGATCGACCGGTTTTTTATCGGGCCAAAATTCTAGCTAGTTTTTACTCAGACCTGGCCAGTCGGCTGGGTTTAGTTTCAAAACTATAATGAAAACTGTGTTTTTGCATGAAAAACAGGGGTATTAAGCAGTAGAGGATTTATATTTCAAGCTATGATAATGTTGGGATTAATAATTGGGTTGGGAGGATGAGTTTGAATTATCTAACGTGTAATTGTTGAACTTTAATGGAAAAATTCTACTTGTGAATGTGTACATTTATCCCCTATGATTAGCTTGTTTAAATCTTCACAGAGTACTTACCCATTGTTAATTTCAAGGTGTAGCATCCAAACTACGCTCACAAGGACTTTATTGTCCTGAGTTTGAAGGAGATATTATTATATTTAGTTTTCATATTTATTATTGTTTATTATAGATGATTCATGATCATTAAATCTATATATTTACCTTCCTTGTAAATCTGAGTTTGATAGCTATACACGAGTCTTGTAGTACTGTTATTTTGATGTGCACAATACAAAATAAATATTTTGTCACTATCCAAAGCTATTTTCAAAAGGCCATGCTAAAAAGCCTTAGAGACTGCAAAGTTCTTGTTTTTATGATTTTTAAAAACACACAGCTCTAACCTCTCACAAGAAACCATTTCAAGTCCAGAATTTACTGTTATCTTCCAGTTTTGGCATTTTGATGATAGTTGATGTTTCTACTATTTGTTGTTTGATTCTTTGCACAGAATTCTATTTGTAGACAATATTGTTAATTATTTTTGGGTTTCCATACAAAAAATAATATATATATTCGAAAGAAATTCAAAACATAATAAAAGCAAGAAAAAGATGTTGGAATGCTGAAAAAACGTTAAAAGATGTTGAAATTTGACAGTATGCTTTTTATTGATGAGAGCTCTGATGACAAAGAAAATTTAAGTTGAGAAAGAAAAGTCTAAAGTCAGATGTTTATGAATTCAATTAAATTTTATCTAAGGTTTAATTGAATTTATGGAAGGTTTGATTGCAAGAAAAATTGATTTTTATGTCAAATTAGACTTTTATTGGAAGAAATTGAAGTTCTTGGGTCTAATTATAAGTTAAAAAGTTGATTTGGCCAAATCAGGGGTTTAATTGCATAATTATTGAAGTTTGATGGCCAATTAGAAACTTAATTGAAACAATCCGAAACCAAAGATCAAACCTGGAAAAGGCACTAAAGTCAAGGGATATAATTACAGTTTATCCAAGGACTTGAGTACAAAATGGTAAAAACATCCGAGGACCCTATCAAAAATATTCATTTGAATGTTGAAACGACGTCATTTCCTTAAAGCACTTTTTATTGTCTTCTTTAAGAAACCGTTTTCAGCAGTAAATGGCAATGCAGGCGTTGACAGTGAAGTCGCTTCAATCAGGGAGCATGTCTCACGCCACTATGATGTACGACGGTCGTTACTTTGTTGCCGGAAAACATTTGCATCCTCTGGCTATAAAAGCCAGAGGAAGGATTGAGCAGAGGGAGAGAACGACACTACTAAAAAAATATAGTAATTAGCAACGGACTACTCCGTTGCAAATAATACTAAAATCCGTTGCTAAAACAATTTAGCAACAGAATCAACAACGGCAAAAATCAGATGCAGATTTGTCGTTGCTGATTTTTTAGCAATGGATTTATCTGTTGCTGATTTCGCAGCAATGAAAAATCCGTTGCTTACAATTAGCAACGGATAATCTGTTGCTAAATGTAAGCAAAGGATTCTCCTTTGCTCATTTTAGCAATGGATAAATCCGTTGCTAGTTTTGTGAATCAGCAATGGATTCTCCGTTGCTGATTCATGCATCAGTTAAATCACCAACGGAGAATCCGTTGGTGATTATATTATTTTTTATTAAATTAATTTTTATTTATTTATTAAAATGACTTTTAATTTATTTATTTAATTATTTATGGATATTTTAAAAGTTGTAGAATATATATATAACCAACATTAATTAATATTAAAAATAATTATATCATTAATAAAAAATAGAATAAAAATAATATTCATATTATAAAAAATTTAGTTAAACTTTCATTAATACAATTAAGTTTCAATACCATGCACTATTGACATGTGGAACAGTCTTTTGTTAGTGGGGAATATTACTGAATCCTTATTGAATATTTATTTTGTTTGGAAATTCACATGTGATGAAGGTGGAATGAAGTACCATGGCATGTACGTACCTAATTGAACCTAGAAATATTGATTACCCCCTTCATAACTAATTTAAAAGATCCCGTTTACTTTTATTGGTCATGTACAAATTCATGTGGCATGCACAACGCACATGAGTTAGCACGTCCACACTTAGGTAATAAGCCCTTAGGTTATTGATTTCAGAGCCATGGCCTTCATCATTGCTGTGATTAAGCATTCGGTCATGGAGAAAGAGGATAGGAGAATCAGAGCAGAGATGATAGAAGAAAGGAAAGAAACCAAGAAGTAAAAGGAGAACAGGAAGCTTTTATATGAACAACAAACTCTAATGTAACCTCAAAAGAATGGTAAAAAAAAACAAAAACAAAACCAAAACCATCTAATATATGATTGAATAAAAAATTAGCTAGCAAATAGAAAATAATATAAAAATTCTAATATCCACCAAAAAACAAATGCAATCAATTAATAAAACTATGCAAACCTAGCTAGTTGTCCATTAGATATCTCGTGAACACTCAATTACATTAACAACACTCAATTCAACCAGCCACCTTGCTCCTAAACAACACCTAGCATCAATAAGACTACTTGCATAATTTTCAATTAAACATGCATAATTTCCATCAATCACTCTCCTCCACACACATGAATTACCAGCATTGGTCAATTTGCCTAAAATCATTAAATTTATGAACTGTAACCCTAAAAATTAATTGGAGGTTTTGATAAATTTTCAATTAAACATGCACAATTAGGTTATAGATCACAGGAAAAACACTATATTATCGAATTAATAGCCTAAAACCATTATCCAAAGTATTGATTAAAAAAAAATTGTTACATGTGTTCTTGAGTTATAGGTGACATGGATGAATCTACACGACAGAACAACACCTGAAATTGAGAAAGTTAGGTTAAAACTTGTTAGGGTGAGTTAAATTGCAACAGAGAAAAACATAAATCTAAATTAATTACCTGATTTATTAAAGAAGAGAGTGCAAAACCCAACCCGTTTACAAAGAGAAGGGATAAATCAGGATGTTTGATGGTGATAATGATGGGCTGGTGCGATGTTGCCATGGGTCTGTTTTTGGTGGTTTACAGAGAAAGTTTGAAACTGTTAAGATGAAGGAGAAGAAGAAGAAGAAGAAAAATATTAGCAATGTTGAAGACGAATGAGAAGAAGATGAAAAGTTTGGGACAAAGAAAAATCAAATCAATGAAGAGATCTACAGTTATGGCTGTTATTAGGGACGAAGGAGACTGGAAGTTAATTAATTTTCAGCGCTGTTGGTTTTGTTTTCTCTATTTACGTTTCTAATGGTGTTTGGGGGGGTTGCAGGTGTTGCATTAGTACCGACAGCAAAATTAAACGGCTGAGATTTTATCATATCAAAAGTAATCAACGATCTACATAATTTAGTTTTATATTAACATTTAAATTTTTATTTTTTCAATTAGCAACGGAAAATCCGTTGCTAAATTCAACGTAAAGTTTGCAACGGATTATCCATTGCTAAAGTCCGTTGCTAATATTAAAAAAATAATATATGTGTAATCCGTTGCAAATCCGTTCCTAAATTTAGCAACGGAATTATCCGTTGCTAAATTCAGATACAAATGACGTTGTTTTTAGTAGTGTGAGGGAGGGGCAGAGAGGGGAAAGGAAAGGAAAAAAGAGAGAACCGGGGGGGGGCAGAAAAAGAAAGATAAAAGAAAGAAGAGGAAGGAAATAGAGAAAGAAAAAAGGAAGGAAAGGAAACACGAGGACAAAAGGAGACAGACAGGGGAGAAACCAAAGAGAGCAGAGAGAAGGAGAACCAAAGAAAAAAAAAAGGAAAAAAAAAAAGCAAGGGAAGAGAAGAAGGGAAAGAAAACAGAGAAGAGAGGTTGAAACAAAAGGGGAAGAGAGGAGATTTTGGGGAGGCAGATAGAAGTTTTGAGAGAGACATAATAGAAAAAAGAAGAAGGGAACGTAGAATAGAAGCAGACGAAAAAAGAAAAAACCAGAGGTTGGTGCCTCTGCACGGGGAAGAAGAAGAAAAGACAGTAGCACCACCGCTTGTCACCACCAAGAACCACCGTGAGCAATCACCGAATACAGCAACCACGATCCCTTATTCCAGGTAATCTTCTCCCCTTCTATGTCCCCTCTTCTCTATTATAATCTTTTGCATGCAGAACATGAGCAATTCACGTTCAGCATAGTAACTAGCCAATTTTTCCCTCGGGCTGAGTCCAGTCTTGTAGAAAGAAGTTTTTCCTTTTTGGGCCAATTCTGGCCCGATTTCATTTTTTGGGCCGATCTCGGCCCATTTTTCTTTTGGGCTGGGTCTGACCCATCCCATTTCAAAAAAACCATTTTTAAAAAAAGAATTTGTGATTTTATCATAAATTTTTTTTTTTTATCTATTTTAATTAATATCGGTTTGTATTTCTATACCATAAAGATACAAATCCGATATTAAAATACCTGGTTTTTATCAAAACATTGCAAAAAAAAAAATTATAAAAAAAAGTCTTGTTTTCATGCATACGACCAAGCATCTAAAAACAAATCATATCATATTTTCATACAACAAAAATCATATGCATTTTATCTTTAGTAATCAGTTTATTAAAGTCATGAGAATTAGGCCAACATTTCAAAAATTCAAAAAAAATATTTTGTTTTCTTTTAAAATCTGGGGTTACGACCTTATACATAAGACGTATTCCGGATATTAAATTCTTTTATTGACGTTAGAACGGTTAGATTTTATCCTATAAGATAAAGATCTCCTTACCAAGGAGGACTTTTCTTAAATCATAGACAGACCAACAAGTCTTAGATTTTATCAGATAATAAAACAATGCAACTTACCTTAGGTAGGGTGTATTTGGGTGGTAATACATTCCCTTTACACAACCAGTCTCCGTACTCGATCTCTTGGACCAATTAGGGTTTCTAGTAACCAAAATACTAGGTGGCGACTCTCATTCCATTTTTCACTAATAAAAGACAAGCATTCCTTGTCTCCCCACATATACCACATTAGATAATATTTTGAGGGTGGATGTTTTTGAAACGACGCCGCACATGTGCGACAGGTAAAATAATGTTATGTTAAATTGTTTCTCTGATCAATGATAATCTTGTTAACAAGTTCTTGTATCTATCATGGATAAAACCTCCAAGATTTATTATGCATACGTGCGACAGTGAAGAACATTCAAGACATCGAAAGGATTTTCATTCCAATATAGAATTTTCAGCGAAGTGGGTGACATTTATAAGCAATAGATGACAATGAAAGAAGAGGAAAACATATAATTTGTTTAATAGTCATGTTTTACTTTCACTTGTTGGATTTCTAGCTGACTTCGTCACAAGCAATAATATAGCTTTCAAAGCTCATCCACAAGTTATGTTTTCTCAAAGGAAAAGGTAGTAAGTGATTGATTATTAACACTACAAGATTTCACAATTTTACTGATGGAACTATACCGTTGGTCTGTGATTCAGAGTTCGTCGGTAATTTTTTTATCGACAACATCACCAATGGAAATTGTCTGTCGAATTTCCTTTCATCGGTAATACCTAATTTCATTGCTGAATCGGTCGGTAAAAAAAGAACAATTGCCGATGGTTTTATAGATGGAAATTACGTGCCAAAAACAAATTCCCACTTGAAATATACCGACGGATTGATTCCGAGTAAATATTTTTCAGCTCCTGATTACCCTTGGTAACTTTGTCGGTGAGTGTTTGAAATACTAACAGAATATATCCGTCTGTAAATTCTTTTGTATGATTGTGGCATTTGCCCAAGCTACTGTGAAATGCCGATAGAAACACTCTGTCTATAAACTCATCAGTACGATTGGTATTTCCTGCTCTTTGTCAAATGCCGACGGATATAATCCGTCGGTAAAACCCTCGATGATTATTTTTAAAATTATTTAGAATACATAATATAAAATTATATAAATTAACAGTAAAAAAATCAATTATGCAAATAAAATTTTTATTAAACATAAAAAAACAAACAAATAAAGTTAAATAATATTCATTACAAATTAAATATGCTTCAAAAAAAAATTAAATTATCTATTAAATTTAAATAATATTTATTACAAATTAACATAATGATGGAGGAGGAGGAAGAGGCTGGTTGTTATACGATCAAAAAGGAGAAGGCACACATGTATCACCACTCTATGATGCCATGTTCATAACCATTTGGCGAAGCTGTTCATAATTCACCGAGAGTTGTTCATAAGTCGTCAATAGGTGCTCGTATTTTTCTGTGAGCTGAGCCGTGTGTTGCTGCAAGGCCACAAACTCCTTAGATTGGGTGCCCGATACAGACTGGGAGCTCCCAACGGTTAAGACACTACAGGCGCTTGCAAGTTCTCAGCCCGTAGTGTTGGAGAGACTGTACACCCGATTTTTATTAGGTCCACTGGATGATCCAACCTTCATCCACAAATCCGAATCAAAATCCGGATGGGTCGAAGGATCGTCCCCATATCTCTCCCTCAACCGACTATGATAGGTCTCCTAAACATGAAAAAAAATCATCATATTCAATTAAATAAAAATAATAACTCATGGAATAAAATGGCCGAACAAACATATCACAAAGTGTTGAGCACAATTGTCAACGAACTGTTGCACCCCTTTTTGGTGGTTTTGACTCCGCACATGCATCTCAACAAAAAACTTCATTAGGCTTGGCTCACGTCCAAGAGACTTAGCCTTTAATGCAAAAAATTAATTAACAACAAATTAAGTTAACAATATATTTCATTTAAATTAATATTACTATTCGTTCTGCAAGTGCAGCAAACATAACGGAGTCGCTTGTGTGTGTTGTCACTGAGCCATGAATTGGCCGATTCCGATTGCCAGTACTGGACTGTGAGTGTCATGCGAACCACTCAGATGTCACGTCTCAAGATATTTCGGCTATATATCTGACGGGATGTATATCAGTTTGAAATCCCTTCAAATCACCACGTTGTTCCAACTTTGGAGACCATTATCTCTCGTAGTTTTTATCAACAAACTAATTACAACTTCTCATAATTATTAAATATTAATTATCAATTATCAATGTCTATATAAATTAATACATATAAATTTATGGAAATTACAACTCCGCAATACAATTGATAAAAATTAAAACAGACTCGTTAAACAAGCTATTAATTATTTCAAAACAACACATGTAATTCGGTAATTCAATAAAGTTTCAATAATTTACAAACAAATACAATTTTACAAAATCTAAAACAAAAATAAAAAGTACAAAATTATACATTCATATACTATTTTTTTACCATTTTATTTTTAATTATTATTATTATTTTATTTACTGAAAATGATAAAAAAAAATGATGATGAAAAAATAATAATGATGAAAAAACAAGTAAAATGAAATAAATGAAGAATGAATTAAAATTTGGGTTAGGGGAAACATGATTGGAAGTTTTCGGGTTTTAATTAAACTTTGAAATTAATCTAATTAAGCTTGGAAATTAATTTAATTAATCAAGTCAAGGGTTTAATTGAAGAATTGATAAGTTTTGAGACTTAATTAAGCTTGAAATTAATTTAGTTCATCCAATAAAGGGTTTAATTGGAAAATTTATAAGTTTTGAGATTTAATTGAGCTTGGAATTAATTTAATTAATCAAATTAGGGGCTTAATTGGACTTGGATTTAATTAAATTAATGAAATCAGGGACTTAATTGAAGAAATAGCAAAGTTTGGGGTTAATTGGGGGCACAATTGTAGCAAAAGCCAGGATGTTTTATTTACTGAAAAGGACTAACTTGTAAAAGGCTCTGAAATTCAAGGGAATTACAGTTTAAACCAGGGACTTAATTATAAAATTTTCGGAACTTCATGGGCCAAAACGCAAAAGCCATCTCATACACCAAAACGGTGTCATTTGAAAGAGCACTGTTCATCTTCTTCGTATTTAACCAGGGACCGTTTTCAGCAGTTATGGGCAGTAATCATCCGCTCACCTCAGTTATGGATGTTTTAATGTTGTCATCCCTCTACATGCCGTCCGTTACCACCGATTAGACTCTATAAAACAAAGGAACAATGAAGAAATTGGGGCGGGAAAAGTACCCAGGAAGAAGCTAAAACCCAAACAAAAAACCAGGGAAAATCAGAGAAAAAATCAAAGCAAAAATACAGAACAAAAAAAAAAAAAAAACAAAACACAGAAAAGAGAAGGAAAAGTGAAGGGGCAGGAAATAGGAGTATTGGCTTTGCCATTGCTTTCGTCCCTACAGACAAAGGAAAAACTGAAACCTAGAAAACAGAGGAAAAATACCCAAAGCAGAAATCCAGAGAAAACAAATTCACAGAAAAGAGGAGCGAAAAGCAGAGGAACAACCATTGTCTTTGTTTTGTAAAAAAAAAAAGGAACAACCCAGAAATAAATCCAGCCAGCGTCTTCATCATCTTCTTAGTTCCTTCATTATCTCAGAAGCTACTGGAACACCAAAGCAATCGATGAACACAGAAGCAAAGGAAAGCAGAAGAAGGAGTAGAGGAGAAGAGGTCGTGTCGGCCAGCCAGAGCTTCGCCATCGCCTACGTCTCCAACAGTTACAGGTAAGCTTCATACACTCCCCTGCTTACAATTTTAATTCCCCAACACTCTGCAGTTGAGATATAATTAATGATGGCGGGTAAAAGTCGCCTGGTCACTGGCTTGGGCTAGTGACCAGGCCGAACCGGCTGGGCCCAGCCCAAAAAAATAAAAAAATATAAAATATAAAAAACAGAAGAATAAAAAAATTATAAAAAATAAAAAAATGTGTATGCATGAATAAAAATAATATAAATTTATTGGTTTATTCACTGACGCCAGTGTCAGGAATAAAAATACCGGTTTAAATTTATATTATTTTTATTTGTTGTTTTTTATTTTATTTAGCTAGAAAAATAAAAAAATATATATGTGCATGCGTAAAAATAAATTTATTTTTATTTATTTATTCACTGGCGCTAGAGTAGGGAATAAAAAATATTGATCTAATTTTTTTCTGTAGCTACAAATTTTTACCAACACCAGAGTTGGAATTATTCGAGCTCGAATTGTAACAGTCTCAAATCATAATGTCATGAAATCTCCAAACATTTATTTACCAATGTCAAGTATTGGGTAATATGTCTAAATTTATGGGATTTTTTTTTTTGAAAATTTCGGCAGAGTTTCCTTTGTTTTTGTTTGTACCAAGTTATCAACAACACTTCTAATATATATCATTATGACTTCCATCTTGATCCAATCATCCTGGATCACATTCCAATCATCAAACAATAACGCAATACTTATACTTATCAATTAATAATCAACATAAATGTACTCCCAAAGCAACCCAAAGGATAAACAAATTCATCACAAACATAATAAATGCTAACTAACTACATAAATACAACATTAAGATTAAGAGTCATATTATGTTTATAACAAATCTTATCTTATCATTTTGAAAATGATTTGATCATACTAATAACTATACATATATATATTACATCCACTACCTATTACACATTCTACTTGATTTTTGCATCACAAAAGGATTTACATTGAAAGTAAAGACATGAATATTACATTCCAAAATGGTAATTCATAAACAGGAGAATTCCTACATCTAACGATCTGCATCACCTCGTGACATACATGTTTCAACAACAACCATATTAATTAACTTTCTCATTATATTAATCTAATATTAAATAATTACTCTTAACCTTTGAAATTTAGTACTTCTACTTCAATCTAACTTACTCCTATAATTTACATAATCTTTTTAGGACTTAAAAATCCAACTAATTCCTCTTAATTACCAAATACATCTAACACTTCCATATAGATACCAAAAATTCATTTTTTCCTTCCTCGGTTACCAATAGACCCAGTAATTCCATTCGAATTACCTATCATCCAGCTAACCTATTTTGTTAGCTAATCAATCCGGTAATTCCATATGAATTACTCCTTATCCAGTTAACCTCTTTGTTAACCAATAAACCCGGTAATTCTCTTTATTACCCAAAAATCCGACTAACCCATTTCGGTTAGTAAAATCAATCCGGTAATTCCATATGAATCACCCAGTATCCGGCTAATCTCTTTTGTTAACCAATCAATCCGGTAATTCCATTCGAATTACCTAGCATCTGGCTAATCTCTTGTATTAGTCAAACAATCCGGTAATTCCATACGAATTACCCCATATCCGGTTAACCTCTTTGTTAACCAATAAAACCGGTAATTTCACATAATCATAACTCAAATTATTCATTTGCTCCATTCATTTAATATCAATTAAATAAGCAACATAGATAATTAGAAAAACTAAAAATTACCTACCTTCTGTTCGGGATGACCCAGCTCCTCCTGTCTGATAACCAGCTCCAGACACAGCTCCTGAATCAATCAAGTGTCATTATATCATTAGTCCATCAATATTTTTTTTTTCTTATGTGCCGAAACATAAAGCACATAATATTTTTATTTGTAATTTGTTCTAATAAAAATTCATTCTCAAATATAACATCATTATTTTACATACAACCTCATATTTAACTCAAGTTACTTCTTTGTTTTCTCTATGTTCATAATTCCTCCATCAAATAATTCTTCTATTCTTTATACCCTCACATCATATTATTTATTTTATTTAAATACTATATTCAAACACAATCTAGGCATCTTGTCTTCATATTTTCTTTTAACTAGTTTATTTCTCTTTTAATTTGAATTTACATATTATTATTATTATTATTTTCTCAACTTAAATGCTATCTCTTCATTTAGTCTTTCTGACATTTTCATTTATCATGATTAAACATGGTTTTTTTTCTAAACATTAACATCAAAACTCATTCTCCCATTTTTATTTTTTTTCCTTCATTGGCCGAATGTGATGTTTCTTTTTCCTCCCCCAAATCTTTCTTCATTTACTTGTTATTTCAACTTGTTTTCATTCTATTCCTCTTCAATTTCATCATTTTCCCTTCCCCTCCTAATTCCCCCAAATTCACATAAGAACCCTAAGTTCAATAATCTAGGATTTAAGGGAAACTAAGATAAAGTTCCATGAAATTACTTCCTAATTTAATCAAATAAGCTTAGGAAAAACATCTAAATCAACATTAAATCCAAACTTCTCATGCTTACCTATTGCTTTTCTTTCAATTTCTCTTCTCTTCCAAGGTTAGCTGAATTCCCCTTCTCAAATCCTCCTTCCTTCACTTGATTTAGTGTTTTATAGGTTTAACTTGCAAGTTTATAAAGTTATTCTCTCATGTTATGCTCTGTTTTTTCTTTTCATCTTTTTGTTTCTGCCCATTCGGTAGTTAATAAAAGAGAAGGAGGGCTTATATATTTTCTTTTCAATGGCAAATAACTATTCTACCCCTAATGAGTATTTTTACCTCTATTTGACGGTCCTTATTTTTTTGCTAGCACTACCGAGCTCCATTCATCTTAAAATTTTAACCAGGTTTTATTCAGTATATTTTAAGGTTCCTCATAAAATTTCAGCTCAATCCGATAGTCGGATTAAAAATTACGTCCAATAACATAAAACTAGTCGAATTGTGATTTTTCGTTAAATTTCCGAATTTCTCTAAAAATTCTGAAATTTTAACCCAAGCTAAGGCATGATATTAGAACACTCCATGAAAATTTTCAGAATTTTCTGAGCACCCAATCAAGAGTTACGAATTATTTTGTTTTACCTAAAACTAGTCAATTTATGATTTTTCGTCAAATTTCCGAATTTCTCTAAAAATTCTGAAATTTTAACCCAATATAAGGCATGATATTAGAACGCTCCACGCAAATTTTCAGAATTTTATGATCACCCAATCAAGAGTTACGAATTATTTTGTTTTACCTAAAACTAGTCAATTTATGATTTTTCACCTGGAGGTTTTACACGAATATTCACTGGCGCCAGAGTCAGGAATATTATAAACAAATCATCATAGCATAAACTAATAAACATTTAGCAATTTAAGACAAAACTAGCAATGCAGTATGCCTTAGGCAGAACGTTTAAGGGATGATAATATCTTCCCTTTTACATAACCAATCCCGAGCCATAGAATCTCTGTTGACCAGTTAGGGTTCCTAGTGACCATAATACTAGGTGGCGAATCCTGAAACAAGACAATTTTTTCTAAAAGAACCAGATGCCAGAAATCTGTTCTTTTTCTATATTCGAGAATTTATATTTAGGGCCGCCACGATGTCGGGTGTGACAAGATAAATGGTAAATTTTAAATATACATCGTATCAAAGAACCAATTCAACTCAAAAGCTTATACTGTTAAGTAAAGTTCTAAGATATGAATTACATTATTCTCTAACATATCCCTTTAAATAAAAGCTCTTTGGACTTAAAACTTGCACATGATCATATTACCTTGTGCTTAATTTTTATCAAATAAATAGGGATGGTGAAATTCAAACTCATGACCGCTTGATTATCAAGACTCTGATATCATTTCAAAGAACCAATTCAACACATAGACTTAAACTATTAATTAAGGTTCTAAGATATGATTTATATTATTTTTTAACATATTGAATATTGCATCTAGTTAAACTCGATCAAGATAATTAATTGGTATTCAAATTCGTTTTGATTTATCTAGGATATACAAGAACCCTAGAGAGCCATATTGATTTATCAGGGTAATTAATTGGTATTCAAATTCTGTTGGACGGAATTTTTTTATCGCTAATTATGTCAAAAAGTACTGAAGAAGATTTTTTATTTCTATTTTCCAATTATTTTTATATTAATCCATCTACATTAAAAACAATTATCTCTTAATCAGTTTTACCTCTCTTTCCATGCAACTTTAAAGACTCGTTGCTATGTAAACGACATTATGGTTTAGGATTTAAGGCAAACAACCTCCTCTCTCATCCTCTCTCTGCTTATTTCTTTAATAGCTCTGTTACCATGTCATTTTCTTTTCGGGCAAAACTCTTTAATTCTCATATTAGATTAATTATTGGAGGCCCGTCACCATCTCAATTAAGGTACATTGAAAAATCTAGTTATCACCATCACTCAGCCGTGTAAAAAACAAAACCAACTATAATAGGTGGTCTAGTAATAAGAGTTTGGTATCAAGAAATTTATTTTTTTTGTGGTCTCAGGTTCGAGTTTTATGGTTGCTAATATTAATAGTCATTAAAGACTTACCTGGTCATTAACTTCAAAGCCGTGAGGATTGGTCGAAGTATGTACAAGCCCCACATGAATAAAAAAAAAAAAAAAAAAACAACGGCATTCTTAAAGGTTTCACAACCATATATATCCGATATGGTATTAAAAGACTCAAATTTCATCAGGTTTAAATAAAAGGTTTAGATAAGCTGATATGGGATGCTTGGTACCTGGTATAAAATAATCGTTTATCACCATTAACAATTTCATTCTTATATTTTCTAATTAATAACAAGGATTTTATATTCTTAGTTGCATATATAATTTGTTAAACAGGTTATGCTACCCACAAGTGTTTCGGGTTCGGCTATGCGAAATGAGTTGGTACCCAATATGTCGCCCTCGTATTGCTGCAGACTGGAAGAAAATTCAAAAGATAAGCCAATATTAGAGTAATTTTTATAAGGATATTACTAGAACGTATAGAAAGTTTTGAGGTAGATGGCATGCAACGGACATGGAGCTTCATCTAATTTGCACCAGAAAATTGCAACCCATTTATATTGAAGGGAACTCCCTAATATGAATGTATATACATTTGCATACATCCAATCATTTATAAATAACATATATACATACAATAAGTTGAAAATATAGATCTCTAATAAGTCTACAACACCTGATTTCGAGTGATTTCGAGCAAGAAACATGAAAGATGAAGAACGTGCTCATCATAATGCTTAATTTCAAAAAGAATTAGAGTCTCTGAAAACAAGTATAACTTATCTTACTTGTTTATTTGAGCAAACATTAAAAATAACTCTGATGAAAATGCTTCTAACTGATCAATCACCTTTAATCAGAATCCAACAATAACTCAGCCCACGGAAATAATTTGTGAACATGATCAGCATGGATATGCTCGGAATTTTCCAAGACCTACTCAAAGAAATGTTTCTACAATAAGAAGAAGACAAATAACTATTGTCATTCACACAAACAACAACAAAAATAATGTGGGTCCGCATCAAAATCGAAACTTTCTCCTTTTTCTTTCCCATAAGATTATGGATATTCTAAAAAGTTTTGCAGCATAGGACATTGAAAAGAGCTTCTTTTGATTTCAACAACAAATTTAATTACCTGTATAAGCATATATACAGCAGCAAATTAAAATTATAGGAGAAAATCTAAAGAAATTCATCCACTAAAGTTCATATTGAAATGCATCTATATGGTGGTTTATAAAATAGAATTAAGAACAAGTAATTTGTCCAACACGAATTACAGACTAAGAGATTCTTTGCAGACCATTACCATATGGTGCAGATAGAAAACAGGGCATCTCCTCGTCACTCCCATCATACCCTATCTGATTTTGCATCCGATCATACTTGGCTACAATCTCATCTGGCAAAACCTTAGCCCTGCAAAGTGGGCATGTAGCCAAACATTGCTGTAACCATTCGTCTAAGCAATCCTTGTGGAATCTTGTTGCCTCGTCAATGTTTCACTGTAAGAAATAGTTGGATTTTTTTCTTCCATGTGTCACCAGGTAACAACATAGAAACAAGACCGAACAACAACAGAACACAACACATGACCATCAGAACATACACTCTCCTAGGTTCTCTTTATCATGTTAAGCATTCTTTCCCTTATATTATTTATTGGCTTAATGTTCAATCTTGATAGAGAACTTTCGTTTTTTTTACAGGAGAGCATCGAACAACTGAGCCCATATATATATATATATACACTTTAGCCTAGAAACAACAGTGGAAAGCTCAAATCCAATCTAATTTTTTTTCAACTTCATTAGTAACATACATATGAATCTAATATATGTATTTCATGAATTTAATCTTTCTGTGATCATGAATCATTTTTGCTGTCTTTCATAGAAATTGGCCAAATGACCCCTGATCAATGAGATTTATTTTGGATGTAAACAATATGCGATTAATAGAATCTAAGGTCGTAATTGCTTATTTCTAAAATCAATAATGTTTTGGTAATTCTTTTGAGAGAGCAGAATCCATTAAAAATTGGTAATTCGGCTGAGACAGCAGAAACCATTCAAAATTCAAATACCACTTCACAAGATTTGTTTGTTAGAGAGCAGATAAGAATGTGTGTGTGTGTTTGAACTCCATGTAAAGCTGTACAATTTTATACACGTAAACCATCAAACGAAGACGAAGTTGCATTCTTCTCTTAGAATTTTCTTCGTCTAAACTTGATACAAAGTTTAATTAGGCTGTCTACCATACATGCAATTTGAAGGTATTTAGTGATTCAGTTGCTATCACTGATTAGGTTTAGAACATTTACATAGTAAAGGATAGGCTGACACACTTCCGCCATAGAAAAAGCTCGCTTCCAATTGGGGAAACGGTCTGTAACTTTATACGTGCATGTCATTTGAACCCTATAAGTGAAGAGTATTATATTATTTTCCGTTTATATGTCTTCAAACTGAGTTGGGTCATTTATATAATGGCAATATAGTTTTATATTCATCAGGGAACCCACAAATTGGTTCATTATCCAGTCTGTCTGATTTAGGTATAATGTCTGCAACTTCAACGGCTTTTTGTGAAAGTTCTCCACCACAAATGGCGTCTTTCTCTCCATTATAGCAACACTAATTAATAAGAAAATTTATCTTGAAGCACTGCATGTAAGACTTTATTATAGACTATAGAGACGTGGCTGAGCAATAATGGCTGCCATTAGCATAAGTTATGGTGACCGTATTCTTTTTTAGCATTATCACTGCTAAGATTATAACTTAATTAATGATTTATAAAAATCATATTGTAATGTCATTTGCCGAGTTCTTTTGTCACTTCTACAATCTTTAATTAGGCTTATTAGGTTACTTCTTTCCCCATCATGACTTGAACCACAAATGTTAGTATAATATTTACCCACCATACCATATATATATAACACCGCAAGTTGCATATCAAATATTGTTGTCAATATAATCTTTGTTTAATTAATTTTGTCTCATTGAATTCCAAGCGAACTATTCGAACAAGAATGCTTCGTTTTGTATTTTTCACTGCCATGTTTTGGACAATTACAGATGATACTGATCGATTAGAACTATACTTCCAAGTTCCAAGTATCTTCTTTGGTTAAAAAAAAGATATGTAGCACACCCTTAGATGGTATCTACATTAACTAAATTGTTGGTCGTGTTATGCTGCAAGTTGAATTAAAAAAAATTTAACGTAAAAATAAATATCCAAGCATTGCTAACCACAGTTGTCAAAAAAAATAAAATAACACGACACAAAAAATACAATATAAACTTGAATCGTAAAATCATAAGTAATTTTTTAAAATTAATTATATATTGATAATTCCAGCTAAGAAATTAAATTACATTAAAATTTGATAAAATGAGTCAACAATATTATAATCAATGAGCAATCTAAATAAAATAAAAGAGTTAGATAATATGAATCAATAAATTAATGACATAGAAAAATAAAAAGTCTTAGAACAACACTTCTCAATACAAGGGAATTACTGAATGGTAGGAAAAACACATGAACTTTAGGAAAAACACATGAACTTGGTGACAATTTGGTTGTTCTCGTCACAATCAATCCTAATAGACCCCTTTTAGGTTGCAAGCTAATGAGTAGTAATTTACTAACATATATTCAATAATAAAATACACTCCTAAACAATGTATAATGCGCTAGAAAAAATTCAAATTAAAAATAATTAATAAAAATTAAATAAATAAATAAAATAGAATAATTCAAAAGTCTTTATGTTAAAATTTCTCCATGTAGCCCGAATATCCAATTTTTGCATATTTTTGGCAGATTTGAGTCTTGATTTCAAACATGTCATTCTCTCTTATCTAGATAAATTATTGGGCCTATGATATATGGTTTAAAAGCTTCAGATATCTAGTTTTCAGCCCAACTTTAATCGCAGCAAAATTTCATTGGTAGCTCCAAATATATCTTAAACAGTACATGAAAGTCTAGTTTCATATATTTAATAAGATTCATCTACTAACTTTGATCATTTGAAATATTATATTCTCAAACTCCATTTGACCTGAAAATCTACCACAATATATTTTAATGTGTCTAATATTTTCCTGTAAAATTTTAGCTCCAACCAATGTACGGTTTGAAAAATATGTTCAATCTTGCAAAACTGGTTAACGGATATTTTAAGACCAAATTTATACCTGACTTAGTTCATATCACAAATTTAGTAAAATTGTAAAATCGGGCTGAGTTTATTGATTTTACTGATTTTGTACGAGTTGAGTCTGATTTTACTAATTTTTGAGTTTTTAGTCCAGTTTTGCACGTTAGATACATGATGACTCGTAAAATCATATGATTTTACGAGCTAACTTGCAATATGATTTTACGAGTTAACTCGTGATTTTAACAACAATGTTGCAAACATTTTTCTAGTAAAAATAAATAAATCGTATGTGGGTTGATCCGATGTGACCCAATTGAATTGGCAGATCCAAAAATAACTGGAACGACCTGTAAACATATAGTTTGACTCAAAACATTCAAGACGACTTTCTTTTCAAATATCGAGACAACAATATATTGGATTGACTCAAGTCAGCCCATATAAATTAGCCAAATTGATGCCTCAGGACATGAGACCATGATAACTCATATAAAGAAAATAGAAACAAATTATGAAACACAAATTTTAAATATCAATCCAATAATGAAGAATAAAATTGAAAAAAAAATCAATTAAAAACATAACAGACATGAGTCACCCTGAATTAACCTATCAAATCCACACTCTGAGTCATGAGACCAGGATAACCCCATAAAAAATAAATCAATATTAATGATGAAGGTTAATTCTCAACCAACCCAATATTGAAGGATAAAATTGAAAAAAAAATAAAAATAAAAAATGATCCAAGTCAGTCTCGGTTAACCTACTAAACCTGTGATCTAGGTCATAATATCAAAATAACTTCATTGACAGTAAATAAAAAAAAAAAACACTAAGTCGACTCAAGTTAAACTGTCAGACCTGTGATTCAAGTCATGAGATTAAAATAAGCACCTTTCATAAAGCAAATCAAAGCAGATTATGAGTTATAATTTATAATAAATTCATTATTGAATAATAAAATTAAATATAAAAAATTTAATTTTAAAAAAAATACAATAAAACAATCCAAATTTATGGGTTAAACCCAATAAAATTAAGAAAAAAATAGATGTAGAAAACTGTATTTCATGGGGATGCACTTTCACCGCCTTTTTTATTAAAAAACTAAATTAATGTAGATGAACCATTTTCTACATGACTTTGACAGATAAGCTAGCCACTTGGCCATAATTAATTTATTTATTAAAGGATCAATTAAATTCGTGGCTGCCAAGAAAATTTGACCCCATTGACGTCCACCTACGCACCCACCATTCCTCTCCATAGCTATGACGTGGTGCCTTGGTGGTACTAAAATGGCATGCCACAAGTGAAGCACTGTTAAAAGAAAAGCCACTATTTAATGTAACATTGATCCACTGCTTCTCTTAAAAGAAATTTCGTGCATGCAGCACAATTGTTTCCTTCTATCTGTGCTCTAAAACCGCCTTCTAACGTGATGATAATGCAAGATTAGTCAGCTGTGAAACACATACTTTAGTGTTGGCTAGCTCACTAAGGCCTCGTGAAACGCCTATAAATACCCAACATCTCCATCCCAGCACCAAACACATTTAGCTCTTACCTAGTTTCTTGTCTTAGCTAGCTCTTCACTTTTCAAAGCCAGAATGTCTTCAATTGGAGTTGCTTGTGCTGTGGTCTACGTGAAGCAGAAACGCCAGATGGAGAAAATAAAGAGAATGGAGGAGGAGAGAGTGAGAAGAGGAGAGAGTGTCGTTGGAGAGGAGAAAGTTGGTGGTTCTGCTTCAACAAGTGGAAAGTGCAAGAAGAAGGTCCATCCAGGTAATTTTCCTGCCTCGGAGTCTGAAGCGAAGCAAGGAGAAGCGAGGGATAATGTGGCATAATTACTGGGGACATGTTAGTGTGTGTTTCTTGTGTGAATCTGTGTATATTTCTGGGTTTTTTCCTTTTTGCTTCTTTTTAACTGATCTTCAACTCGTTGTATTTCCTAGTTTCTTGTTAGATAATCACTTGGGCATCGCTTGTTATCCAAAACTCAACTTCGTCATGATCTATATGGTAGTTTTGCCCTTGTGATGGGCTTTGCTACGTGGTACTGTTAACCCTTTCCACTGCCAATGATATCGGCATTGGAGCACAGATAATGGTTAAATCTACTAGTTCTGTCAACAAAAAAAAAGGAAAGTATACTTCCGTGCTTGGTTAAAATGCCCACCTCCGTTTGCCAGGAGGCAAATATTGTTCCCGTTTTCGTCGTTTTGGCTCTCATGAATGTTCCATGAACTCAAATTTACACTCTAATCTGACAAAGCACTGGTTATCCAAAAAAAACATAAATAATTTGTGAAGATTTTACACTACATTAATTCTGCTAGTCACATTTATAAAGATATCCTGAATCTTAGTATCACTATAAATGTCTCAGGATGGTTTATGGGTGTGATGGCTGTACATTGCAGGACTTCAGCTATTCAATTCAAGTTCAAATTATTGGCTAAGTTTAAGGAGATTAGCAAGCTCTTTCAAAAACTATCTCTTGTTTTACAAGTTCAAACTTGCCCCCCTTCCTTTTAGCATGTGTCCTCAAGTCTTTGGTATATCTACTATTTAATGATTTATTTTTTGGAATGATTCTATGTGAACCTCTGATTTCTTTGTAATTTCTCAATTCAGTTTTTGTTCGAGTAATTTTATTTAAACAATATATTGTTTATCAAATAGTACAATTTTGTATATGAATACCTAGCAAAATATAATTTTCAATTTGCAATCGTAGTTTGTCCTTGCCAATATATTTTTATTAAATACTAAAAAAATATTAAAAGCTTTAAATTTTATTCATTCTACATTTCTAAATGGTTGGTGATGACAGCTCTTACTACTGGCTATCTAAAAATAAACCTCAAAGGATTGGCTTTAGATAAAAGGTTTTTTTTTTCTTGACATCCTATCTTTCTAGGTCCAAATATTGAATCATCATTTAAGAGTATTTATTATTTTTTAAAAAAAATACATCAAACTAATATAATGAGTCCTTAATCAAGAATGTAGGATATTCCATACCGTCAATAAAAAAACAAGTAGTTGTCTAAATAACTAACAAGAATTGCATATTGTGCAAACGTTTTGATTCCATTATTACCTCTTAAAAATTTTAAAATCCTATTCTGTAAGCTTTCTTGGATAAAAAAAAGCTAATATTTTTCATTTTCTATCAGTTGATTATATTTAATATGTATGTTGTATAATTTTTTAATTTCATACCATATTAATTATACATTTTAATCCTAAAAAATGATTTCTAGAACTGTTTTCTATAGAAAATGCATCGTAACAACATCTAGAATTGAGAAACTTGTTTATTTTTACACCTCTTACATATACATCTAATACCACATCTACTAATATTTTTTGGATTAGATAATGTGTAATTAATAAAACCCTCAACCTTATTACAATAATTCATTATACACAACCCTTCGAATGAAACTCGATATATCCAAGAACAATCATTTATTACTTATATAAAACCTATATAGAATATTAATGACAACATGTATTAATTAATAATATGAACTAATCAAATTATTGGTGCCCAATTAATTAGCTATTATTGGTTTAACTCAAACCTAATCAATCTATTTTAATAATACTCTTAATTCATTATCAATTTTCTTCAAAAAATTTAAATTCCTCCAAATTTACAAAAACTTTCAACTTAACAACAAAATTGACAAAATATGGAATGTGCCTATTAAACACACCATTATTTATTTTATTACAAAATATCTAAGTTATAAAATCAAACTCAATTTCATCAAATAACAAACAAATATATATTATTTTTTTAAAAATCTCAAACGAACCATAACATATACAAATCATACGTTTATGTAACAAATTTTCATAGGAAAAAACTATAAAATAATTAAACATATAAACAAACCACGTATACATTATCAAAATGCTAAAAAAAATATTTTAAAAATGGGTTAATAGAAAAAATAGATAGTTTTACTTTACTTGATGTGGTAAATCTTCAAAATACAATTGAACCATAATAGATATGCTAACAGACTAAGTGTTGGGTGACCGGATTTTTTATGATGGGAGCTTGATTTGTAATAAAATAAAGGGTGTTGTGTATTGTTTCCTGCAGAATAAAAACTTAGAAGAAATAGGGGAGGGGGGGTCATCTGTTAGATTATACTATAAATATTATCGATGGATTCACCAACATGTATTATAGACCGGGTATATTTTCTCAGTAATTTTATTTGTAATAATGACAAATATTTTTCCTCTTTTTTTTATTATTTTATTTTCAAATATAATTACCTCCGTATTCATCAAATTCATCGATGAAAATTTGTTGTTAATGTATACCAAAAGAAATTAATTATAATAAAATATTTTATCGATAAATATCATTTTGCAACTTATGAATGGTTTTTTCCATCGATCCCCCATATGAGGTGGAGACCTGTGTGCTGGCTCGCTGATTCAGGAGCATCTGTGTCACCGTACCCACGAAGATCTAGTGCAATGCAACGGTGGCCGAGGGAGGAGGATGGAGAAGAAGGTGTCGTCATGAATACCAAAGTTCAGGGAACCCTTGCACGAAGAGGATTACTGGACCTGTCCCTATTGATGCTGCGTGCCGGTTGTGGTTACAGTCACGTTCTCTATCTTCTCCATTGTCCTTTTCGTGTTAGTGTAAGTGGTGGTTCAGGAGGCTAGAAAGAGAAGGAAGATGCAACTAGCTTTCGAACGGAAGCCTAATAGCGAGAAGGAAGGAGATGAACACCGGTACAAATTACCAGCCAAGTGCGCATATGGGTCCTATATATTCAGTTTCACCGTTGTTTTTGGTTTGTGTTCGTGATTTTTAAAAATTGTTTTCAAAATCTTCTCTAGCCATGCCAAGTTTTATCATTTTTTTTACATCCCCATGTTAGTTTCTGGGCCATTTACTTTTTTTAAATTCATGCCTTCTAAAGCGGTGAACAAAAAAACAACGATACCCCATGAGTCCTAAAAAACACGAGCAATATCGCACATCCTGCCAAAGTGTGAGTTGGTAAATAACCAATTAAAAAATCAAATTGTTAGTTTTTCTGCCATTTATTTTTTAATTCATGCTTTTTAAAGCAGTGAACAAAGCGAAACAAAAAATTAAATAAAGCTAGCGATACCCGATGAGTCGACAACCATATTGCTAAAACAGTGACACCTACCTGCTTGTGATCTTTATCTTGTTTTCACGGGAGGGTACTTTTATTAAACAACTAGATAGATGAGTCTAATTTTTTTAACTTAAAAAAAAATATATACTAAGGTGATGCAAGTATTTTTTTTAAATAAAAATTATAAATTAGGTTATTGACTTCATTAAATTTAAAAAAAACTCTACTAATTTAAATAATATTAAAAAAAATACAATGACAATATATAAACTGACAAAAAAGATTGACAGTAAAAAAAGATTAAAAAAAAACCTGATCTGAACCCATTCGAAGTTAGCATGCCAAATTTTAGACCTTGTCATAATACCGAGGTAATCTCATTGAAAACAAATTAAATATAACTATAAAGCTCAATTATGAAATAATATCATGTTGAAGGGTAAAACTGAAAAAAAAAATTTAAAAAAAGCAATGAAAAGAAATAAAGACCTAAGTAAACCCGTCAACCCTAGGATCGTGAGTATAGGATTGGAATAACTTCATAGAAACAAAAGTGATAAAAAAAGTACAAAAAATAATTTCTAATAAATCAAATATTAAAGGATTAGATTAAAAAATTAATTTTAAAAAAGGACCTAAAAAGGATCAAAGTCAACTCATACTAACCTTTGACCCTGATCATGAACCCGAGATTAAAATACAATGAAGCAAAATTCTCAATCAACAAAATAGCAAGGATGAAATTGAAAAAAAAAAAGGATAAAAAAAAGGATTTAAAACAAAATAAATAGTAATAAAAAAAAATAAGGATCAGATTTGACATAAAAATAAATAGAAAACAAATGATGAGGTATGAAATAAAAAACAAAAATCAATTAGAAAAATGAAAAAAAAATAGCAATCATAAGAATAAAGATCAAATTTGATTTAGAGATTAAATGAAACCAATTGTTGGGGGACAAAATAAAAGAATCACTAAAAAAAACAAAAAACAAAATAAATAACAATCAGAAGAATAATAACCAAATTGAATACAAAAAAAATCACATGATACCGTATATTTTAACAAGGAGAAGAGAGAGAAAATAGAGGATAAAAGAAAAAAGTTCATCACAACCTAACTGTTGCACCATTGTGCACACGAGTCGTGTTAGTGTATATGCCCTGTAACTAATCAGTTAATTACATATAACACTGATTTTATTCATGTCAAAACATATTTATTATTAACTAATGCTTTCTTTATCTTTAATATTCATTTATATTTCATTAATGAATCTATTATTTGATTAATGAATCTAAACTAAAGATAAACTTCATAGGACAAAAAATATTTTGCAAAAGAAATTATAAAGTTGTTATAATTATGATATTTCTATTAAATCAAAACATTATTCCTAAATATTTATAGTCAATGTCCTATTAAGACTATATATTAATTAAAGTTGTTGAGACCGGTACATATTATGGTTTTTTATGAAATGAAATAATTGCTTTCATAAGCTAAGACATGAGAGATACTTGGAACTAATATGTATGTACTTGTCAGATGATATATATACTGAACTGACACACATGAGAATTTCATATGCAAAGATTACTTATGTTTATGGAAAGGCTCATGTGACAGTTGTATAAGTGATTCTTAGACTTTAGATCACTAAGTTATCTTATATATGTAGTGTTATGCTTTGATTATGATTACACATTGTTCTAATTAAGGTAATAAATGAGCAGATATTAGGTACAGGATAAACTATATGAATGTATTTGAATAATCAAGAAAGGATTCATCATTCTATGTGAATTAGAGAAAGTGTTTCATCTGTTCTCAAATAATATTGATTGTGAAATCATTAGCCAAGATGAAATGAGATTTGAAAGGTGTTTTAAATCTTATTCAAAGAATCAATTACTATAATATTGATAGCAAAACTAATTTAACAAAACAGACATGCTACATGCTATAATGTCTAAATTAGAGCATTCTTGATGAAGACATAATAACTACACTAAGAAATTGGTCATAGAAAAGTTAAGTCAAACCACTTATGACTTTCATAATATTTAAAAGATCATGACAAGTTGTTAGATGTTGTACTTGATCTTTAAATATAGATCAGTCAATTATTGAATTGATAATAAATTAAATTGTTTAATTTATTTAATCTTATTTTGTTTAGGATTATGATTTATATTTAAGTCAATTTATTAGAAAACTCAATGGGTCACACATATAAGAATCATTGGTCATAGATTAAAATGGAATGATTCATCAAATGTGACTTGATTGTAAATAAGTTTTAGAAATTGAAGACTTAGAATGTAATTCATACAGAGAATTACAATTCTAGATCTAGAAAAAAATCAAGCAGGGACTTGATTATATAAATATATAAAAATACCCTAAAATAATATATGTGATATTATTTAAGGGGCAAACTGATATTTTATCATAGGTTTTCGTATAAATAGAATGTTATGTCTCTAATTTATAGTTCAACACAATACAGTATAGTATAAAAATAACACTAGATCTATCTAACAGGATTCTTAGAACTCTTAGAAAATTTTAAATTTATCGTTTTCATTGTGTGTATGTATTTTCAGAAACCCAATAGTGATATCAAAGTCATTGTTAGATAATTAGGGATGTTAATTGTATGTTTTAATTTTTATTGGCATTAATTATGAATTAATTTTATGTGTAAAACTACTATTTTTTTCAAAAGTAATTTCTCTCACTATTTAAAAAAAAAAAAAAAAACTGGTAATGTTCTGATCAGATCTAGCTGGATTTTTTTAGATCTAACTTGACTTGTAGTTAAGAAAACAACCATTAATTGCGCTAGCACTACTGATACTACTAATTGTGTTGTGAACATAGCCAACTCTAGTCTAGCTGGTGTGGCAACCGTCAAGGGTTGTTGTCACATCATGCACATCTCTTAAAGCAAGGGGCGACATTGTGACAAGCAGCAACCTCGCACTTTAGAAGGTGTATTGCAAGGGTTGCTACCCCTTTTTGTCACTAGGAGTAACAGCTAAAGGCTATCGTTGGTATGGGTGCCCCACTCCAGCAGTAGAAATTGTAACAACTACATACCAGTAATGGGCTGACAGTATTGAGAAAAAGATGAGGAGAAAAATTATAATTTTACCCTACAACTTATGTCTATTTACAATTATGTTTTAGGGTAAATTTATGATTATGCCCTTATCACTTATACACAATTATAATTTGGTATTTGGGGTGAAATTACAATTCTACCCCTGCATATATAGAATATTGATTTTATATTTTAAAAATTAAAATCCTAAATTAAATTAATTGTAATATTAACTTTTATAATTAGATTAGGATCAAATTAATTTTTTTAATTAAAAGTTGATGATGATGAGTTGTTATTCTTGATGAGCCTACCAACTACATGGAAGCATGAGAAATAGCTCAAGGCTATTTAATCTAAAATGAATTTCATGTACACCAACCAATTATATATTATAATTAATCCATCTAAAGGGATAAAACTCATTAATGTAAATGGGTTTTTAAAAAAAAAGACTGACATGAAAGGCAATGTAAAAACATACAAAGTTAGACTAGTTACCAAAAGTTATAAACAAAGACAGAATATTGACTTTGATTAAACCTTCTCACTAATAGCTATGTTAAAACTCATAAGGATTTTGCTTATTATACATGCATACCAAGATTATGATATTTATATATTTAATGTCAAAACTGCATTTCTAAATAGGAATCTTCATGAAGATATGTATATAATACAGCCTAAAGGTTTTAAATCTAAAACATTTGCCAAAAAAATATGCAAGCTACACAAACCCATTTATAGACTTAAATAAGCTTCAAGGAGTTGGAATATCTATTTTGGTGAGATAATCAAACTGTTCAATTTCATCAAAAATATGGATGAACCCTGTGTTTAAAAAAAAGGTTGGTGGGAGTTAAGTTATTTTCTTAATATTTTATATAGACAAAAAGCATGAAGGTGTCTTGTGGAATGTTATAACTCTTATAAATTGTACAAAGATAGAAGAACTTCTACAAAATACATCAAAGCATGAAGGTGTCTTGTAGAGGTGGTGGTACTTGATTCCAAAAAAGATCAAGATAAGACTTAAAATTATAAGTAATGTTTTTATTAAATATGCCTACAGTAGTAATGCATATAAATTTCTTGTATACAAGTCAAGTATTGAATACATTTATCCTAATACTATTAAAATCAAATAATGTTACGTTCTTTGAAGATATGTTTTTATTTAAGAAAACACATGAAAATCATTTACTTAAAAGAATAACTGAGTTAGCTTTAGTCATTGTCATCAATCAAAAGTGTACATCTATCAAAAAAATAAAGGTTGAAGAATAAACTAATTAAAATATTTTTAAATAATTAGAAGCTTGCTATTTATGAATTGTAAAAGACTAAATATCATATACTCAATTAGCAAAGTGAGTAGATTTACTAGTAATACAAGTTTAGATCTTTTAAAAGCAATAAAAAGGATACTCAAATATTTACCTTTGACTACAGGTTATCTTATATTAGTTATCTAGCAATAGTAAAAGGGTATACTAATGTTAATTAGATATCAAACACTAAGGATTCAAAATCCACTATTAGATATATTTTCACATTTAA
Organism: Populus alba; assembly: GCF_005239225.2. NCBI lineage: Eukaryota > Viridiplantae > Streptophyta > Magnoliopsida > Malpighiales > Salicaceae > Populus > Populus alba. Next base: position 11,563,040 of record NC_133290.1, read on the forward strand.
GGAAGCAATTGTATCATAAAAATCCTTTAAACAAATGTGTATTTTAATACCCATGGTGAAATTCAAGTGTATTTCTCTTGAAAAAACTAGAGAGAAAGGTGAATAGATTTGAAATTACTTAAAAGATAATTTATGTTGGTTAAAAGTAATAATAGAAATGTGTGTACTTTATTACAATTAGTCTACAATTGAAAAGACACAAACTAGCTAGTATAATAATAATAAGTCTAGGTGTATACAAAGATAATACTATTAAAAACTTACTCGTGATTAAATCTCTTTTACAAGTTTAGATATATGCTTGCTATACATGCTAATATATATTTTTTTTAATTTCGATTACAAGTATACTTTCAATAATATAAATGGCATGCTTATAAATTAAACATTTTAATAACAAATCTAAAATGTTTGGACCAAGGTTGTCAATTTCATTTCAGTAGATGTTTTATTTTTTTCAATTGGTATTGAATGTTTTGGTTTTAGGGGCATTTTGGGGTTATACTGCTCACACATGTGTATATATGTACATATATATATAAATATAATATCAAACAAATATAATTTTAAATTTTAAAATATTCCTAAATAATCAAGATTGAATAGAATATTAAAGTAATTCAACTTAAATAAAATATCAAAATATTATGGAAGTAAAATGTTTTAACACAAAAAAAAACATAAATCAAACATCATCTTCATCATTAACATAAAAATAAGGATCTTGATCTTGTGGTGGTATGTAGGGATAGTCATCAACTAAACATTTCAATACTTGATCATTTTCACCTAGCTCATTCTTGTCATCAAAACATATATCTTCATCTTCTAAAGTTAAAGTAGATAAAGGTGCTTCAATAGTCTCCCAACTTATATCCTCTCTACCAAGAATGCTAGGTTCTTTACAAATCCATTCATTCAATAGGTCAATGTTATCAAGGCTAATGAGATCTAAAGCATCCCTTATTTTGCTCAAATTCCTACAAAGTATAAACATGAAAAAAATAATATGAATATACACCATATATATTAGTGATAAATCTAATTTTAAAAAATTAATATCATTATTAATGAAAATAGGAGTAATCATTTTCAATTTTATTATTAGTATCATTGTTATTGAAAATAGTAATGAAAAAAAGATTTTTATACATACATGGTTTAATTAATCAAATTGAACCGGGTTCAATTTGATTCAATAATTTTTCAAACCCGAAATGAAATATGTGAAATGAAACCAGAATATTCTAGTTGAAATTTAATTTGAAAATCCGGAACGAACCGAGATTTAAAATAAGGTGAAAATTATTTTATTTTATTTTATTTTAAAATTAATATAAAATATTTCAACAATTCCCAACAAAACAGAATGAAATTAAGACAACAGTTTTCATGTTGACATAAACTTAGAGAGATTGAATATCATCTTTGATTTTAGTAATGTTAAGATTGGTCAGAGCGGATTTTTTTTCTCTAAAAAAGGGACGTCACGGTGGTGAGCGTTGGTTGGTTGATCGGAGATGATGGGAACTGCAACTAAATTTTTGACTAGGAAAGAGAGGTAGTTGTTGATGAGTATTAGGCACGCGTCATATATTTATTGGTTACTCATTATTACAGGGACGGAGATGTATTTTTCACATTAAAGGACAAAAACAAAAGGACCATATGTATTGAACAGTGCAATTTAATTGGGAATGTGTTTATTGTTATTTTTTAAATTGTTTTTTACTTAAAAAAAACATGTTAATAATATTTTTTATTTTTTAAAAATTATTTTTAAGATCAGCACATCAAAATAATTTGAAAACATCAAAAATATATTAATTTAAAGTAAAATAAAAAATAAAAAAATTTTAATTTTTTTTGGAAATACTTTTGAAAAGCACTCCCTAGGGATGGCACTGAAATATATTTTTATATTTTTTATAAAAATGCCAAATCTGTTATAATGTGTTAGACATTTTGCTAAACTATCCTAAACTTAAAGAAATCTTATTTGAGGGCAGCGGTTGAATTGGAATTTCATAAAATTTTAATTTTTTTAAATTAAGTATTTTTGATATTTTAAATTTTTTTAATGTGATGTTTATATTAAAAATAAATTTTAAAAAATAAAAATAATATTATTTAATATATTTTTAAATAAAATATGCTTTAAAAAACTGGAATCGATTTTCTTCTTTTCGTAGCAATCTTCTACCATAATCTTCCGCTTTTTGCATTAATTTTCTTTAATAATCACAGGCATAAATGTACAGGTCAGCTGTCACATCAAAGTTCCTTACGTGTCTCTCCTTGAATCAATCTCTCTCTATCACTCCAAATAAATAAATACATAAATAAAAAGATTGAAATGAGAGAAAGAAAAACTCGAAAGGGCTCAGGCCCATTCACCAAGGCCCCATTAGTAACCCAAGAGATTGGGTCTCGGCTGCAGCGAATGTTTAATTTAATTAAGAAAAAAGAAAATCTCTATTTTAGCACTGTTTTGACCCAAAATATCTAAATAAATTCCTCACAATTTTGATAGGGAAAAGACACAGTTACTGACACCTACATATAACCCAAAATTAAGCAAATCACCCACAGGGAAGGGGCATTTTTATTTTAGGTCAATCTAGTTTTTTTCCCCACTGGATGCCAAGGATATTCTCATAACCTATATTAATTTAATCTTGTGACTTATAAGAATTTTAATAATTTAGATTCTTGACTAAAAATTGTTTTTTTTACTTAATTTTTTATTTATTTATGCAAAATAATTTTCTTGAAGAAACCATGATTTGTTTTTTACTATCAATATGATTATTTGAATAAAAATCTTAATTAACTACTATCTAAAATATATTATTAATTAATATAAGAATTTAATAAAGTTATATATTTATAATATTTTAAATCAGTTTATTTAAAAAAAAATTCAAATTAAAAATAAAATTAAGCCAACAACATGGACCCTTAAAAAAAACGGCTTAGGTGTGTGGGCTTACTTACTAAGCCCATATGTCTGGCCTTTATTAAAAAGGCTAGGCCCGTGCCTTTTTTTTTTCTCTATTTTTTTTAAATGGGCAACAGGTTATCTATAGCAGCAAATAACATGTCACTTATTGTTATGTTTTTTATGAATAAAAAATCAAAGTTCAAGTTTTTAGAATTTAAGAAATCAATTTTTAAGTTGTTTTTACCAAAAAAAAAACCTCAAAATGTTATAAAAAAATCTTCAACAATTTATTAACCCCAAAACACTTTAAAAACCAAAAATCAACTGAAACAAAAAAAAATTAAATGAACTCCAATCTAATTTTTCAAACATATTTATAAGAAGAAAAAATTACACAACATCTTGTAGTTTGGTTTAAATTACAATTACCTATTATAGTTTAAAAAATTACCATTTACATCTTAAACTTTATATACAAGCTAATACTTAACATTCTTCCAAAAAGAAGTCAACAAAAAAGTATTTAATTATTTACAAGATTGTCAATACTTTTTATTCATATACTATAGAGCCCTTACAATATTAATATAACAACTTTACTATCAAACTTTAATTATTTTCTATTTTTTGATTGAAAAGCCTTTGTAAATGGTAATTTGTATCAAAGAACATGATGTTTTATGTAACTTTACCTTAGAGGAAAAAAAACCATTATTATTGAACTCTTTCTATTTAATGGAACTCATTAACATCAAAATATGCTATTTTAGTTACTGAAATATGGTTAACTAAATGTTTTTTTTTCCTCATCCACTATTTTTTGATATTTTTTCTCTATTTGCTCTCAAACTTAAGAACTAATATGTAAAATGAATAAAGTTTTGGACTAAAACGAATAATTTTTAAACTAAAAGGATAAAAAAAAGTTTGGCAAAATTTTAAGATAAAAAAAATTGTTCATTGAGATTCTCACCTAAGTATATTTTTATCAATTTGAACAAGAATTAATAATAAAAGGATAGATAAAAAAAAATAACATTATATTCATAGATAAATTAAAACATTTAATTTTTTTAAAGATGAATTGGATACCATGTCTAATATATAAATAAGTTTAACGTGTGCTTGAGAATGAGGTAAGATGAGGTGAATTTTGATTTTTTTAGAGGTACAACTTATTTAAACACAACTCACATCTTACTAAAAGCTATAAATACATGCCTTTTGGTCTGTTTTTTTTGGACCTCATTAAAAAAAAAAATTTCAAACTCACATCACCACACTTCCAAACACACATTTAGTTAATTATCTTTTTTACCCCATATTATTTTTTATATAATATTAATTATATACATATTATATAATTAAATGATTTTTTAAAATTTAAAACAGATTGAAAAATCATTTATTTTATAATAATACAATTAGCTCAATTAAAAATATAAAAGATAAATAAAGCATCAGACTCATTATAAGAGAATAAACTAAAAGAGGGGGAGTCTAAACAATGTTTTTATTGTAGCATAAGACAAATTTTACTATAGATTCCAACAGTAAAATTATTATTTTTCCCTTGAATCAAATAAAATATATCCTGGTTGATAGGGGTAAAATGGTCTTTTTTTTGTTTTTTTACGAACAGTAAAAATATATGTCAAAGTTTTTGTTTTTCAATTTTTGATGCACAATTAAATTACTTAAATGCATTTAAGTATATATATATAAAAAAAACCCTTTGGTTGAGGGTTTTTTTTGCATTTTCAAGTTGATTTTTTTTGTTATTTACTGATTTATTAAGGGTATTATGGTTTTTTAATGCAAATGAAATAATATTAAATTTAAAAAAGTTAATGGCACGTGCATTGTAAGTGTTAGCATGTGGAAGGTGTCCGTATAGTTCAATCAGTGCATGCGACTCTTTCTTATGGTGAAACTTGCCCTTCTGTTGTGTTGTTGGATGCATTATTATGTCATCTTTTTTCTGGTGTGACGTATGTCAATATCAAGGGAAAGATTTGTCATCAATGGGGTTTTTTCTTCTTCTTTTTTCTCTCCCTCCTCACTATATATTGGTCTTCTTTCTTTGTTCTTGACATTTCTACTTTTACCCTGTTTCTTTTAGTTTCTAAATTTTATTCTTGAGTTTTTTGTAAAAGTTTTATCTCTTTTCAAATTAGTCTATATATATATATATATATATATATAAATTTAGTTTTTATTCTTTTGATTTCTTGTCTTTTTCCTAACCCTTTTATAAAAATTTTATTGGTGTTCAATTATGTCACTCAATCCAAGTTTATAGTGTGTTGCTGTTTTTAATTTGGTCCTCACTCTTTTAAATTATTTTTTTTTTATGGAGTTATTTTTCTTGTCAATTTAACCCTCTAATTAAAATTTTATGTCCTTTTTCTTTTATTTTTTAATTTTATTCTTGATCATTTTGTAAAAATTTTATTTCTTTTAAATTTAGTCTTTCAATTCCGATTTGTCATTTATTTATTTTTTTCAATTTGATCCTTATTATTTTGATTTTTTAATTTTTTTTCTTGAAATTTTTATAAAAATTGTATTAGTTTTCAATATATTTTTCAATCTAAGTTTATGGTATGTTAGTGTTTTCAATTTGATTCTTATTTTTTTTATGGCATTATGTTTCTTTATAATTTGTTAGTTTCCTTTTATTTTATTTTCACTTTTATTTTTTTAATTAATATTTTAAAGATCATTTTGTGTTGTTATTTTTTTTTCTCGTTCTATTCTTTAGTATTTAATTTATTTGGGATTATGCTTCTTTATTATTATTATTATTATTTATAAATGATACTTCTAATTTAATAATATGTATCATAAATTTGAAAAATTAGTACATATTTTTATTTTTTTCAGAAAAAAATATGGGCTCATGGTACGGTCTAGAATAATAATAGTGTTTGATATTATAATGTAATCATAGTTTTGAGATTTATTGATTTTTTTTTAATTTTAAATTAATTTTTTTATATTTTTAGATTATTTTCATATACTAATATAAAAAATAATTTTTTAAAATAAATTATTTTTAAAATAAAAATATTTTAAAAACAATTTCTATCAAAGCATTAAAATATAAAGATAGACGGAACGATATCTCTTGATACACAGAAGAAAAGTAGCTACTTCTCCATTATTGCAGTGCCGTATCAACTGTCAGAAGTGACACACGGACTCACTTCGAAAAAATTAATAATATATGTAAAAATAAAAACAGCTTAAAAATGGCAGCCTTGTTCACTTCACATTGTGCAAACAACGAAGACGCACCTTTTACTTCTCATTCACTTCCTATAAATGCCCTCAAAATCTTTCCTTTTCAATCTAAATTTTTCAACTGCCAAAGCCTGCTACCTATCAGAAAAACCACCCAAGTGAGTAGTAATTCAATGGAATCTTATGGCCAACAAGTGATTCTGATCACTGGTTGCACTCAAGGAGGTATAGGCCATGCCTTGGCTCGTGAATTTGCTAACAACAACTGCCTTGTTGTGGCCACAGCCAGGTCTTTGATTTCCATGAGAGACCTTGATCAAGATAAGAGATTTTATCTCCAAGAATTGGATGTTTTGTCAGATGAAAGTGTGCAGCATGTTGTGTCAAACGTTGTTGAAAGATATGGTAGAGTGGATATCTTGGTTAACAATGCTGGAATTCAATGTGTTGGCCCTCTTGCTGAGGTTCCTTTATCTGCTATGCAAAACACTTTCAATACCAATGTCTATGGTAATCTTCTTCTTCTCATCTAGTTCTCCTCTTGTTTGTTTCATTAATCTGTGTTTCTTTTGATGTTTTCTTCTTATGCCTTTTTGCCCTTTTCACTGTTTTGCTCTTTTTTGAATTGATGTGTGCATCTGGATTTCGTTTACTGTTTTCGTCACCCCCTTTGTCTAAATTGCTGGGTTTCTCTGTCTTGATTTGTTTATACGCCATTTTGTAAATGGGACTTTGGAGTTCTTGTTAGGTTCCAGACTGTGCAAAACATAAATACTCTTAACATATATAGTTAATCATGAGAAGCAAGGAATCTTGGGTGTTTCCTCTAGAAATGTATCTTAATAGAGGTCCCCTCTCTCTCTAATTCTTATGGTGCAGATTGATAGGAGTCATGATAGCTAAGATGGTTTTGAATATTTGGTTTGTGATTTGTACATGAACAGCATAATTAGGTTGAATTTCAACTTGAATATGTGAGATCTGGAATTGGTGGTTGATTTTATGATCTTATCCCCTAGGTGCTGAGTAAATATCCAGATCTTTTTCTGCTGATTCTTTCTGCTTTTGCCAAAAACCCAATCAATTAGAATCTGATAACCTTAAAACTATGGAATTGGTAACTGCTATTCTGTTCTCTTAAAGTAGTCTAAAAATGGCCGACGGGGGATTTTCAATTATGAAGATCAGTATCAGCAACTGATTTATTCTTTTATATATATATTGATATCAAATTGAAAGAAAACCAGGAAGGAAATGGAAAAAGTAAACAGAGTACAAGCTAAATGGAAAAGAAAGCAAGCTGAAAATTTATTCAAAGTCAAGCAACAAGATCACTTAACCTATTCAACTGATTTCTTGCTAGGTTGGCCTAATGGGCCTTGAAATTCTATATTGTTGTTCATATTGGTGATTCTTCTCTGTTTCCCGTAATAATTCTGAAATATTCAGCTAATGACTGGAAATTTCTTCCTCCATCTAAGAACATTTGTCCTAACCACATTTTGAAGGATTTCAATAGCAGACTTGAAATGTAACTGGTTTTCAATTTCCTAGGTTCTCATTTTTTTCATTGTAATATGAGGTACACGATGCACTAATGATTATATTTACTTCTATAATCTCGCAAATCAAACAATGTCAGTATACAGTTTACTCTTTTAAATTGCATCCTAGGACTCTTTTTGTTTGGATCTTGTTATTGATTCTGATGCTAAATCCTGTTTGTGTGTGAGCGAGCAAATGTGGTTTCTGGTGCCTTGGTTTTTTTGTCTAACCGTGATAGTCTTGGACTCAAGTAAAGTTATGCATTTGGACCGTGGCAGTGTTGCCTCACATGATTTAACTTATAAACTATGGGACTGCAGTATTCTGAAATAACAAAAGAAAGACAACAAGCACAAAAACACAAAATCATGTTAAAAAGGGTCTCTGCACACAAATTCTAATTTGAATTTTTATTGCTATATATTTTCTCTTCAAGAAGTCTATCTTTCCAAAATATAGTTTTAAAACCCGGCCTGACTCGGTGGGTCAACCTGAGACCTGGCTGATCCGGGACTAGAACCGAGCCAGGTTTAAGAAAAAAAAAAAGGGAAGTCAAAAACCCGGGTGACCTGACAGGTTGATTTGGTGACCCAGTTGACCCGGTAAGACATAGTCAAAAAGTCGGTTGCAACTCGTTGACTATTTTTTTTTTTATAACCAAAACGACATCGTTTTGATCTATAAAAAAAATTAGGGTTGACCCGGGTGGCCCAATCAAAACCCAGTGACACAGGAAACTCATGACTCGGGCCTTGGTCCAGGTCGATCACCAGGTCGAGTTTAAAAACTATGCTCTAAAAGGTTTACAATTCCTAAATAAACCCAAAAACCTACCTAAATAAGATTGGAAACTAAAAGTCCAAAGGAAAAAATAATAAAAATCCTAAACACTGAGAAATAATAAAAAAAAAAAATCGGGCCAAACAACATGTTTTTGGTCTAATTTATAGGTGTTCCGAGCCTTAGGTGGTTATAACTATCCAACTCTCCTATGAGGTTGGGCATTTGGACCCTCTTAGTCAAATTTGAGCATGGTCTCGGGTTGAAAGTGATAGGTCTTTTTTACTAGACTAATCACTTTGCGTAACCAAAGTCTTTTATTGGGCTTAGTCCTATCTCATTGGTCCATAAATATCCTTGTAAGGCTATCCGTGTAATCCAATCGTTGCAGATCCAGAACTGAATGATTAGAATGCCCTATATCAATTTTCTCAAGTTGGAAAGAACTCATTCTCGAGTTTTTTTCATCCATCCAACAACGTTGTCATTGTTGCCAACCATTAAAAGCAATGTTGGCATTCTTGTGCTCCATTGACCAATGGTGTGTTGGCACTGTACAAGTAGTCGACTTAGATAAAGTAAACCGAAGTCAATGACTTGTTAATTATACCCTTTCTCAAATCATTTTGATTCTCTACGCTATCCTTTTTGTATTCCATAAATTGGGATAAAAACAATATATTTTTACCTTTGCTCTTAATAGCCACCATCTCTCTCCTATGTGCCAATGCTTCCCCTTTATACTGAGAGTATATATGTTATGTTGTTTGTCATGTACAACATTCCTGTTATATTATCATGGTTTGCCTAACGATAAATGACATGCATCAATAGATACCGTATCATACCGTACAATATCAAAATATCTTGTTTATAGAAAACAAAACAATAGAAAATGAAACAAGATAATGTTTGTCCATGATTACCCTGTTGTCTCGATTCATCCTGTTTAGTTTGTAGGGCTTGAGGTGTTTTTCTATCTCGAGTCACAACTCTCTATAACCCTAATTGACACTACATTCTCATAATTACTATTGTTTATGATCAGGTGACACACCTTACAAATTGAATGGAAGAGGCTAGTGCACAGTCAATCCTCGCTTGAACCACCATTAGGAGTAGGCAAGCTCATTTGGATGACTAAGATATCACTGCCATCATCTTGCAAAACCTTCTCATTGTCATATGAATCATCATAAATAGAATCACTTGCCTCCCCATCATGTCATCAAGTTGTTCTACTAACAAATTCTTACCCAAATGACTTTCTAAGCTAAATTTGAGTGCAATTCAACAGTTGAATAGAAAGTTATATGTGCATCTCAGGCCTTTTCTTGGTCTTAACTCTGTTATATTAGTTAACAAATATTCATGCAAGGCTATCTACTCAGCCCAATTATGACCGATTCCTAATTGATTGATTAGAACCACTTGCATCACCAAATTAGCAGGATTCTGTTGCTGCTGCTGGTAACTGTTTTTCCTAATTTTGACCATTTAATTGTTTGTTTGAACATCTGGAGCTGCTTATCCCTCTTCATGATGCATGATATTCATGGCACACTCTGGACATTGACACACAAACAATTCCTCTGATATGTATTTTGCGTATGTACATGAATTTTGAGTGATCAGGAACAACCTTGGCACATACACTCCCCATTCCCTTTTTTGTCTATGAACATTTCCAGGGAGAACAATTATGATGCTCAAGCCAAATATCTTGATGCAGCATCACCTCCAATCCAGACAGATTCACTATTGTATATGTCACTGTCTGTGATTCACCACTTAGATCTGTTTCTGTTAAAGCATGCATGTTCTTAGCAGTAATTCTTTATTCCATTTTAATAACCATGACTCACAGCTATGAATGATGTAAATTTAGGATGCACAGGCACCTATTTCTTTTACACTGAACTGCAATGCTTGCTGTTTTCTGTAGTCAACTATTTTGATTATACATTAAAAATAAAACTTTCCTGGTAGTCTTACCATTAGGTTTGAACTTGGGTACACTTATCCCAAAAAAAACACCTGAGATATTTTGGAAACTTCTGAGGTTCTGCTACCTCATGAGTTAAGTTAGATTCTTCAGTGAAAGGTCTTTGTTGGAAAGTAATTCATCATAAGATTAATTGAAGTGTAATATGTGATTTGATGCTGGCAGTAAATTTTCAGGGGAGAATTATGAAGCCTAAAGTCAAATACTGGCGATAAGTAGACGTCATAAATTGATATCTCATTATTCTTGACATCCATGAAACGTATGGATAACCTTTTGTTCTCCATGGTATGAGGGGCTGCCTTGAGCAGTAATATATTGTGAAGGTCTATGCTATCTACTTGAGTCTTGAACGGGGCTCAAATTGGTCTTATAACTATTTTATCTCTGTGGTACAGCTTATTTTTTGCATTTGTAGAGGTTTGTGTGAAGCGAGCTATTCCATAACTGCACCTTTTGGCACATTCAGTTGGATTTGCAGACATCCTACAATTTCATTTCATTTAATACTGGAGTTACTATAAGAGCATAACAGCATCAGTCATTTAAACCTTATTCTCCACCTTTTGGTGTTATAAAGAAAGAGTTTATTTACCATCTTCTTTCCTCACAGAGCACTAGAGTTCAAATGATTTTGTACTTTTGTTTTCTATTAAGCCGGCAAAGAATTTTCTTTTCTGCAACTGCACAAGGAGGAGCCTCCAGTACCTTGTAAACGTGTTAGTTAATAAACTTCTAAAACAGCACATATTAAAATATCTGAAGACGGTCTATCAATACGGAAATTTCTTGGGACGACTGTATTGATGACAATGTGCTGCCTTGCATTCTTGTTGTTCAGAAGCTCCAGTATTCTGTCTGGTACACTCTTAACACATGGTGCAGCCTTCATGATTCATAAACAGAGCTTCCTGAAAATACAGCGAAGACAAGTTTATTGTTGTAAATCATGGATTAATCCGTGTCTTGCATCTGAGTTATCTATGATGTGTTTGTATGAATTTCAAGCCTCTCCCAGCCTAACTGATCCTGCTAGCACCTAGCATGCTATTGATGAAATACAAAGATATTGTTTTTCCTGTTCTTTTTAACATCAAGCATATAATGTAGGGACAATGAGGCTGGTACAAGCTGTTGTTCCTCACATGGCATCTAGCAAGAAGGGAAAAATCGTAAATGTTGGAAGTGTCACTGTTATGGCTCCTGTTCCGTGGGCTGGAGTCTATACTGCAACCAAAGCGGCTCTTCATTCACTAACTGATACCTTGAGGTTTGTATCTTTTGAGATACCTATGTTACCTACCTTCTCCTATTAAATGTCTGGTTCATATCTGCATAAAATGAATAATGCAAAAGTGTTTCAAAGAGTACGGACCACCCTTCCAGAACCTGAAGCCTACATGCACACTTTTAAGCACACAAGCATTTAGACACGTATCTGATGAAACGTGCAGGACTCTTTGGCTTAAGTCTTCTAATAATCAATTAATGTGCATGAAGAGAACTGGATAGCATAGTTTCATAAATTACTACTGCGAGACAGCCTTTTGGTGCACTTAGTGTGATTATTCAGATGAATCAAATCTATAATCCATTCTCTTAAACTTCAGTTCAGCATAACTTCTGATTTATCAACAATGTAAACGAATATTTATTTCTGCCACCTTCAGATTAAGATAAATGGACATTTTTAGAACTAGAATCTTAGTTCTTTTGTTATTTGATACATAGTAATTATTTGAACAAATTAGACTATGATTCATTTATGATCCAGAAATTAATCCAAAGCTATGTTTCTTCTAGTCGAATAAGAGGAAAAGACATTGATGGTTCTGAATATTTATACAACATGGGAAACTTTTCTATTTTTTATGCCGGCGATGCTAATAGTAAGAAATTGCCCATTTTAAATGCAGGCTGGAACTCAGGCCTTTAGGGATTGGTGTGATCAATGTTGTTCCTGGAGCTATTAAATCAAACATAGGAAATTCTGCCGTAGCCAGCTACAACCAGATGCCTGAGTGGAAGTTATACAGGCCATTTGAAGAAGCAATACGGGAGAGAGCGCATCTTTCACAAGGACTTAAGGCCACTCCCACGGAAGAGTTTGCGAAGAAGACGGTCGCTGCCGTGCTAAAGGAAAACCCTCCGGCATGGTTCTCCATTGGCCAGTTCTCCACTGTGATGTCAATCATGTACCATTTGCCACTTTCTGTTAAAGATTTTATCCTAAGGCGAAAATTTAATTGCTGAGTTCTGCATAATGTAAGTGAGTTGGTCAGCTTTGCATGTCTACAAAGCCTCGTAATTGCACATTTCCCCGCCATGATTCTTGTAAGCATCTTCCTCGTCGTCCCTGCTTATTCTTACTTTGGATATTTGATATAATGTCTCCTCTGAGTTGGAATAAATGTGTGTATATGTTCTTATGACTTGACTATGAGTGTGCTTTTATAAATTATTATCCATTAAAATATTTTGATTTTGTTAGAAGATAAAAGTATTTTTGGGCAAACAACATGAATGTCAAGCAAGATTACGTCTCCCAATAGATGATTTTAAAAGTGTATTTTCACATCCAGCTGCTGTATATATTTAATTTTTTTCTACTTCTGATATTGAAGTTGAATCTGTTTATTTATTAAAATTAAAAAAAAAAATTAATTTTTAATTTTTTTTGAATCATTTTAATGTTTTAATATTAAAAATAAAAATATATATTATTTTAATATATTTATAAATAAAAAACATTTTAAAAAGTTAAATGGAATAAAGTTTTTTAATTATCAGCCTAAACCTTTGAAGATCACCCATTACTGTATATAGAAACATGAATTCTTTAGTATTTTTAATTAACTTATTATACCATTAAAACAATATTATCATTGTAATTCATCTCAATAATATATAATCCTACCCTACCTTCTAAATAATAAAACAGCATAACATAGAAAAATTCTTAAAATATACCATTATATTAATTCCTGAAAATAGGTTAATCTTTATTTAAAAACTATATATGACTATTTAAACACTACCTAAAATCTTAAATAACACATAATAAGCTTCTTTCCAAGACTAATATAGTATTTTATTAGTATTTTACTTTGTCTAATAAAACTCTATTTGAAAGTTGCAAATAAAAACAAAAAAAATAATAGAATTGTATTAAATTATTAAATATTCGTAGTATTTCTTTTGTAGGAGATCCTTGGTATAAGTGAAAGGATTCATAAAAGTTTTATGACTCCTTTTTGCAAGTTCTGATAGCATTAAAAAAAAAATCTTTAAACAAAATAATTTATACAATTTTTATCCTATGAATTGATTATATTCATATAAATTAAATTAAAATTTTAGATTTTATTGAAAAGACAATATTAACAATTATATATTGAATGACAATTCAAAGTTTTATTTTTAAAAAATTATAATTATGTTATATAACTATATATAATTCATTGAAAATTTGAAAATTTTCTTTTTTATTAAAATTCAAGAAACATCTTGTACATATTATTGAACAATATTCAATAGATAGTTGAATAATATAGGGGCTTGCACTGTGACGCCACAGGTTGACCCAAATTTTTTCCAACGTAAAAAAAGATGATAAGACAAAGCATGCATTCCTAAACAAAAGAGTCATTGACTTTATTTTGTTTGAGAAGTATGAATAAAAAAAATGCAATGAGGAAAAAAAATAACAACATAAAAAAGGCTAAAAAATTTTGATTCAATCTCATTCAGGTTAGCATATTAAATTTATGACTTGATCATAATATCAAGTAACTCAATTAAAAAATATAAATAAAAATATAAAAATTAATTATTAAACAACTTAATGTTAAAGGACAAAACAAAAAGATTAATTAAAAAAAAAAACAATGAAAAAAAATCTAAGTCAATCCGATTTAATTTGTTAATTTTATGATTATAGATACAAAATTGAGATACCCTTGTAGAAAGGATATTAGAAAAAAAAAATTCTAATAAATCAAATGTGAAGAATAAAAAAATAATAATAATTTAAAAAAAAAAAAACGTATGAGCTCTACTAGTTCATTGATGGGCAGGTGTCGTAGTGAGAATGAGCAGCGCTGTATTGACTGTCTTTGAAAGAGACAGGGCCTTTGTGGAAGATAAAATGGTGCGCTCAGATGTTGACTATACCCCAATCAACCATCCCTGGAGTGTTAAAATGCGTAAGGTGGCCATCTTTGCAAGATGTTCAGGGTAGTTCTAAATACAGATGATACTTGCTAAGATGGTGGCCAGGTCTAGCTGACGCTGATAAAAGGTGCAGTTGCCAGGGTGATTTTGTTTTTCAAACGAATGTTTGATCAGCATTGCAGCTGAATAAAATGAGCTGTATTTGCTGTCTAGATACTGCGTGGTCTCCTTTGTTTCAACGAGTATTTTATGGTTTCCAGTGTGTGCATAATGGCTGTTGACGAGTCTTGAGATTTTCCATCCGTCCTCTTCGCATGAGTGCACAACAAAAACTTGAAGGGTTAAACAATCTTGCTCTAACTAAGAATCTGTGCTTACCGGTCGAGATATCTGTAGCTTTTGTCATATTTCTGGGTGCTGGAACCTCGGCAAGATGCATAAATAGCGATTAGATAGTGTATGATGTGATGTGTCATAATAGAAATCAACTAGAGCTTATGTCAAAGATTACTTTCTCATTACTCGAAGTCCTACTCATGTGAAAAGGAGGAAGGTCGCTAATTACAAGCAGCGTACCTACGTAAAGATCAATTAAACTGGCCTCCGGCTAAAATTAACAAAAACACCATTAGTATGATTTTTCACTAAGAATGAGAAGGGTGGCCATAGTACACCATTCCATGTGGTCGCAGAGGCCTGAAATTAGGACCCTGGGGTTGTTGGGTTACAGACATTGGTTGTTGCTGGTTTATTGTGGCCTGCTGTTGTGCCAATGGTAGCTGTTGCTGCTGAGGTATTTGTGATGGTTGTTGCGCCATGGACACCATTGGACTTACCATATAGGGTGGGGGTGGGGGTGGTGGTGGAGGTGGTCCTGGAGGCAAGGGAGAAATGTTACCATAAGCATATGGGGTCATAATCCCTCCTGCTGGCTGTAAATATTGCTGAGAGGATTGGTTGGGAAGCATGTGAAATTGAGCTTGAGCACTTGGAGTCTGATTCTGCATTGAAGGTTGGGGCATCAAAACTGACTGATACGAGTGTGTTGTTGGAGCAGCAAGCGGTTGGGCTGGCATAAAAACATTTGGATCTGAAACAGGCAACGAGTTTTCCGGTTTTGATAATGAATCGTAGGCCTTTGTTAATTGAGCATTCTTTGCTTCTTCAGCAGCAAACGAAGAGAGAACAGAGTGCATAATCATTTGAGAAGATGAGGAAGCTGCAAGCTTTTCTGCAACCTCAGCAGCAATATCAGCAGCTGTCCTCCTAGGTGTTTGTCCTCCTTTTGCATTTGAATCAACTGATACTGTTGTTGCAGTAGATGCTTTTGACACATATTCTTCACCATTAAGCCGCCTTCGCATGTTGCTGGCTTCCTCTACCTGTGTCTGAGCAACCTGAAATTGACCAAAAATTTTAATTGAATAATACAAATGCTTCAATAATCATCAGATATAGATAGCCCTGATGGGGGCAGACATGAGTCTAGATGGCCAAGGACTTGGAATTAAGATTTCAGAGCAGCAATGCTCAGTAAATTAATCAGAACTCATTGAACTGATTGCATCTATAGGGCCCACGTTACAAAGTGGCTTCAAAGCATACTGGCCTTGAAAACATCCAAAATTGTGAAAACTCGTTCAATATGTCAATGTTACGGGGATGCACAGGCCAATGTATTTCTTTGACAGAAATACAAAAGGTGTATTAACTGAGCTTCCAAAACAAGGTGTCAAAAGAGAATGCAAAGACTGATGTTCTTTTAGAACAATACAAAATCAAAGGTTTATTGGTTGAATCAAGAGCTATAGGCAACAGTAAAAAATCTTTTTTCACATTTTATATGTTGGAATTTCAGAGTACAAAAGGATATCAAGGATATACCATTAGTAAGTCCGCTCAAACTCTTAATGACACAAGGTATGAACTTTTATCTAAACATTAATAAAAATCCATTCAGATATTGTTGATAAAAGTTCACCCTAACTCAACAAGTTTATAGGCTAATATTTATAATACAGATATTAATCTCATACATCTATATTTCCAGAAATTTACGGCTGCCAACTAAACATGAAAACAGTCTCAACTGATGTTAGCAGCCAAGAATGTATAATCAGATAACTGCAAAAGCATATAGCATTCATAAAGGCTGACAATGAACTAAATTGTGTATTATGGCATAATTTATTATCTCTATTTTATCAGCAAAGATGATCACGATTGACTGAGCAGCATACATGCACATTCTATGCATATGCCCAGTGTTTATCAGAACCCACCATAAAATAATTGAAAAAAGAATAATTATTCAAGGTCCAGAATGAACAACATACGTACCTGCATCTGAGTTTGAACTCCCTCCAATTCCGATTCCTTGGAAAAACAACAAATAAATAAGTCACAATTTAATCACATAGAATTCCACAAACTTGCGCATCTCATTCATTCAAAAACACACTGGAAAAATCCAGAGAAGAATACAAGCAGGGTAAGACATCCTCCTCTACAGGAAAAGAAAACTAATAGAGAAGAGCATTTCAATTGCAGAACATCTGCTGGAGAAACTCCATTCAAAAGCCCCTGCAGATATGCTCTATAGAGAGGCCAAATAACAATTTTATCACAGATTCTCTAGAGTTCCTCTCAGCCCAAACACTCCATATGATGACAATTTATGCATAAGTTAATAATTTACATTTCAACAACTACTGAAGGTGATGATAAAATCAGATACCTGTTCGTGTAGAGCTTCCTTTAACAGAGACACAAGTGCTACTCTACTTGCTTCAATTGATCTAAGTTTCTCAATGCTTTGTTTCAAAAGATTCTCTTCATCCTCTAGTTCCTTGGCCAAAGTCTTTCGTTTTGGATCCTTATCTGAGCAAAAAAAGTTGAGCTTCAGAGACCCACAAATTTTCAAAGTCAAAACTCAAGCTGTGAAAGCATTTCCAAGAAACCACTTTAATCTGTTTCTATATTAACTTCAAGTTCATCTCTCTTACCATTACCAGTACAGGCAACATCAACATCTTTCTCCATCTTCCTCACACGACGAACTGAAGATTTGCAATTACTCATCTCTGTCTCTTCATTGGGTTGCTCACTAACCACCAAATGAAATGCCGATACTATTTTTTCAGCATCACCTCCGATGGACAATTTCTAGTTTCCAGAGCAACGACAAAACAGTGGCACACATTATCAAGAAAAAAAAGAGGTTGACAATATAGAACTAGTGCATGCCTCCATAAAAACAAATGGAGGAGAAAAGGAAACAATGAAAGGTCCTTGGTCTAACCGTTCTAGTGGATCGTGAATCTCGTTTTGTAATTTTGACGGAGCGTGAACGTTTTTTGTTGAGCTCCAAGGGTGGAGGTGCATCTTCTCCAAGAATTACCTCTTTGAGGCTCCGGGCACGTGACCCAAATACTTTCCTTTCTTCCCATATATTTACCTGGTGATTATGCAAACAAAAGTTTAATTATCCTAATGCTCCAACTTTGTTGAAAGACACTACACCATTAAGCACATCAATGGCATCTTAAACTTCTGTCAAGGCTCAACTAACATCTTACCAATCTAGAGACTGCCTTCTTCCCACGGTCATCACCTTTCTCAACTACATTTTTTAGCGCAGCAGGAAGAACTTTCCAAAACTCCTTAACAAATTCGTTTCCTTTCCGCTTACTGTTCTGTAGGATGTCATTTGCAAGATACAATAGAGGAACTTTCTGGAGCATATCTGAGTTGTGGAACTGTTTATCCCATGTCTCTACAACTGATTCTGCTTTGCTTCGGTGAAAGATGCACCAATGGGACAAAGCTATACAATAAAGTTAAGGTAACATCCATTCCAAGTCAATAGATAATCAAAATTCTCTGTAAGAAACAGGGATAGTCAGAGATGGACTTGCCAGAACCATTTCTCTAACTTGATGAACATTGAAGTAGAAATGCCAAATGAAAAGGAATCAAAGTCAGACCTCAAATACATCAAGCAATGACTTTGAAATAGATCCAGAAACTCAAAACAAACATAGGATAAAACTATTAAAATCAGAATCAGTTCTATCACAGCGGACAGTATTGAAGGCAGGCAGAATTTTCCCCGCGAGGTAAACACTATTTTAATGTAGTGACCAATTTCTTGCTTACAAATAATGGGATGTCCAGAAGCAGAATAAAATACAATTTAAATCGCAAAAAGTTACCAATTTGTTAGGCATATACAAAGAACTGAAATAAAGCTGCAGGAATTCATTAATTCAATAAACAAGAAAAGGAAGGATACTTTCAATACACTGCTGGGTGCCATTGAGCTTAGAAAGCTTATCTGCAAGTATCTCTTCACTAAATACACTATCCATATCACCCTAAACAGTGACTTTCGCTAAACCCCACCACGGCACCACCAAACCCTAAAAGAAAACACTTCAATTGCTGAAACTAAGCAAGACCCTTTATAAATCCAATTGAAAACAAGAAGTTACAATCATAAAAACACAGCTACAACTATCCAAACTGGTGAAAATTCCAATCTTTAAGCCCTAAATCTTAGCAGGGAAGAAAAGGGTTGTTTCAATTGCCCAAAAGAATTTCCTAGAGTATACCAAATTTGAGCAAATAGAGAGAAGAAGGGAGGGATATGAATTAGACAAAGAGAGAGATGGAAACAACAGATCGAAGATAGTAAATAACAAACCCTAAAGTTCTAAAATAAAGAGAGAAGGGTGAAACGACGACATTGCAGGAAATAAAAGAAAGGGGATGGTAGTTATAGATTTGTTTTTTCTGGTACTTTGTATATAAAAAAAAACCTTACAAAATAAAAGGAAATGAATTGGCTAGTGAAAACTAGATTTAGAAGCCGTGTGATATGTACCGGTAGAATTTCAAGTTAAATTGTAAAGTGCAATTTTATTGTATTATGATTTTTTTAAATGAAAAATAATTAATATTAACATTAAATGAAATAAATTAAAAATATATATAAAATGATAAACTTATAAATATTAATTAAAAATATACAGGAGCAATATTAATTAAATTTATTTGTACTACGCTACAGGTATAATTTTAAATTAATTCCCAACTTAAAAAGAATATATTAATAATTATGTTGTGGATATTTTTTAATGTATTATAATTTTTTTAATTGAGTATAAAAAAAAATGTTGTGTCTACTTATATTATAAATGAAAAAAATATAAAATAATAAATCCAAAATGAGTTGTTAACTTGATTAAATATTAATACACAAAGCTAATTTTTATAGGAGAAATAAAATATAAATGCATGTGTGTGTGTATCTTATATTAAATTTCTTTTTTTATTTTAATTATTTTCATTCATTAATTATCAGTGCTAATAATAAATTATTTTTGTTTTTATAAAAAATTTATTCAAATACAGTTAATTCATTAGTTGTGTTGCTCGCGCGCTGCAGCGAGATGGCTCCCTGACCGTGGACGGAGTGAATAAGTACCGTTGGGGAAAAAAATGTTGAAAGCAGCAAACTAATGGAGAGCATGAGCTTGGAGATCAAATTAAGAGCATCAACATTTGCCTAAACATCAACGGTGATAAAAACATTAAAAAAAATGCCTTGGCGAGGCCAAAAAATACGTGGTTTGCAAGCGAAACTTGAGATGCCAAGGGGGTCTGGCTGGGAAAAGCTGCCGGAATTGTTGCCATAGGGGGCGGCAGTTTTGATAGGAGAGAAGCGCACAAGGAGGCCGCCAGTGAGATCGACACCGTGCAGAAGAGCAACCCGGGCACCTGAAAGGTAGCTGGCATGCAACAAAACAGAATTGTTAGCAGCGGTCGTAAACGTAAGAGAACGTAAAAAACAAGAGCGAAAAGCATTTTGAAATGTCAGCAAGCTGATCGCAGCAGGAAAAAAAATCAAGAAATGGAGCAAATGTAAATTCATGAAAAGGGGACTGAAAGCAAAAACATGGCAGCGTCAATGAAATCACAGCTGCTGCTGGTCATTTTATGGACATTTAAGAAATCTTCATTTCATTCAAGTAAGCTTTCCAATAAACACTAAAATCCACTACGTATGGGAACAATTTCTCAAACATTAGTGTTCTTCTATCAAATGCAACTGTTGAAAAAAAATCCACTCACCGCGAAATGATATGTGCAATTCTCATACTGAAACAAAGACAAACAACTTCTCTTCAAGGAAATCTTGGATTACAGATCAGAGGACGATTTCTTACCATTTAATTGGATGGTAATCTCTTTCACATGACATCCACAGTCCAAAAGGGACAGCTTAAGAGTTCCTCCCTGTTCTTTGAGAGCTACAGTAAGCCCCACTTCCATCCAGTTTCATTTTGTTGAAAGACGGTATAAAGATTATAATTCCATGATGTCAAATACGACAGCAAAAGTTTCAAAAAACTTATACAGATTTGGACATCGCCATTAAAATTAATCATCACGAAAACGGAAAACAGAAGTATCCAAGGTTGCTCTGTCATTCTATATTTGCTGACATTGAAACTATCCCAACATTCGAGGAAAAAAAAACAAGAAAAACTTTTCCAAACAAGTTTCTGAGTGTTACGCATCATTATCAGGAATTCCATTTGTATTTTCAATCACTACTTCCAATTGTCTGTAGCTTCTTCTTTTACCCATCCAATTATGATGCTTGCTGCTCTCATATGACAGATGACATTCTCCCATCTTGCTGAAGGCACACCAGAGAGACAGCAAGAGCTCAAGAAGAAGAGAAAGCAATTGGTTATATAGGTGGTCGGTTTATTTTCATAGCATGTTGAGTAGGATACAAGACAAGAGCAGTTCTATTTGGAATACAAGGCCATGGAGAAAAGGGATAGAAATGTAGAAACCCTGCTGATTTATTAAGAACAAATTTGCTAGTGCGTGTTTGGTAGTGTGTTTTAAAAGTATTTTTTTTAAAAAAAATTTAATTAATGTGTTTTAAATATTTTTAAATTATTTTAATGTGCTGATCTTAAAAATAATTTTTAAAAAATAAAAAAAATATTATTAACATGTTTTTCTGAATAAAAGACACTTTAAAAAATAATAATAATCACACTCTCAAACATAAAATTTTAGTTATACATGTCAGAGATTCTGAAATCACGTTTACTATGTATAAGTTGAAACAGACATTTAAATTCATTTTAAGCACAACCTTTACTTAGGTGCACCTTTTAGTTCATTAAAACTTCACGTTTTGCTTTTTTCTTTCTTTTTTACAAATAATGGGTGCAATAAATTGTCAAACTTTTGTATGTAATGTAACGAATGAAATAATCTTGTAACATCTCAACTGGAATTTAGAAAAGAAATCTAAAATGACCCGAGATGTTGAGTAAGATAAAATTTATTCCAGTTCTATCTTTTAAAATAATACAAGGCATATCAGTCATTCTAGCTGTAGCTGGAACAAAATGAAATTGAAAACCTTAAACTATTTATAGGTGTTTGTCCTGCTTTTGTATACTGATTTGTTCGGCATTGTTATTGTGGTAAATACTTTTGATACATATTTTTTTTATTGGTATTTGGTATTACGGTAGTTAATAATAGTTATTTTTTCAAAATATTTTTTATATAGAAACAAATCAAAATAATTTTTTTAATAAATTTTTATATCAACACCTCAAAAGATCTAAAATCATTAAAAAAATCTAAAATATAAAAAAATATTTTTTTTTTTAAAGATGGTGACAATACCAAACAGGTCTTCATCGTTAAGCCGGCTTCACATGTGCCGGCTTCCTCTACTTGTGCATGTGCAGCCAGATATTGACCAAAAAAAAATAATTGAATAAAACAAATGGTTCAAAATCATCATCATAACATGAAGATGTGTAACCCTGATGGGGACAAACACGAGTCTAGATGGCAAAACAGGCCTGGGATTAGGGTTTCTGAGTAGCAATGCTTGGCAAATTAATCAGAGCTTATTGAACTGATTACATCTGGACGGCCCACATTGCAAAGTAGTTTAAGAGCATACTTACTGGCCTTGTAAGCATTCAAAATTGTGAAAACCATTGAATTTCAGTGTTATGAGAATGTGCAGGCCTCTGTTTTTCTCTGTCAGTAATGCCAAAGGGATATTAGCTGAGCTTCCAGAACAAGGTGTCAAAAGAGAACGCGAATACTGATGTTGTTATTGTTTGAATCAAGGGCCATTGGCAACAGGCAAAGAGTCTTTTTACAATTTCATATTCTGACATTTTATCAGATGCATCCCAAATTAATCAGAGTACAATGGATCCAGAATTATTAGATCCACTCGGACTCCAGAATACTTATTGTCAGAAGATACGAACTTTTGACTAAGAGTTATAGACGCCTTTCAGCTATTGTTGATGAAAGTTCAGCGTAACTCCACAAGCTCATAGGCTAGTATTTATGATATAGATTGATCAGTCTCATACATTATTATTTCCAGAAAATCATAAGACTGCCAAGGAAGGAATCAAGTAAACAGTTTCACCAGTGATGAAGTCCCAGAATATCCAAGTAGTTTAGAAATATAATTCTCAAGTTGGATAATTTGTTAATCAATTGATTCTAATAATTTTATTTATTATCCTTAATCAAGGTGTTTTTTAGCATATGCGTTGTTCTTGGCAGGCAAAGACGGCATCTAACTAATACATGCAAAAAGCCTTCTTTCGTGGAGATGGAGACTCTCTGATACTGAAATAAATATCTTTTTAGAGAGAAAAAATGCAATAATATTCTAAAGAAAAATGCTCTGAAAATATATATTTAATAGAGAATGAAAATTATGAATCTTTGTTTTGAGGTCTCATGATGTATTCATAGCTTATGAGTTTTTTTTTTTTTTTTTGTGAAAAGAAGGGTCTAATGTGTAATTTTATCCTGATAGCAATCTCTTATATCTATATTAATGTTTGATGAGAATATGATGGATCCTTAAAAAACTTTTATACACTTAAAAGATGTAATCTTACCCTAATTGCATTTAATGAGGGATAAATATCTCTTACATCTATATTAATATTTGATACGAATATAGTGGGTTCTTTGGAGGATTTTTATACATCTAAAAGGTGTAGAGAGATTAGAATCCAAGACGTTAAATGTGATTAAACCCATGAAAACTGAGTCCTTTCTTAAAATTAAATCCAAGAAATATTGGTCATGGATATGCCAAGAAAGAATGGTCATTTCCTTGAGCATTACAAGCGAGGATATGCATTCTCTTATAGGCATGCCAAGAGATTAGTAATAGCATGTTCAGGGTCAAGAGATGTCAGCAGTCAAGCATGTATAATCAGATCACTGCAAAGGCACATAGCATTCAAAACGGCTAACATAAATAAGTCAAGATTTAAGCGAATAGAATTGCATAAACATGTGCTTTCGTTCATTCACAAACACGCTGGAAAAATCCATAGAAGAATACTAGAAGAGCATTTCAATCACGCTGAACATCTGCCGGAGAAACTCCATTAGAAGCCCCTGCAACTTTGCTCTATAAAATGGCCAAATAACAATTTTATCACAGATTCTCTAGAGTTCCTCTCTACCCAAACACTCCATATGATGGCAAATTATGCATAAGTTGATAATTCACATTACACAGCTACTTAAGGTGATGATACAATCAGATACCTGTTCGTGTAGAGCTTCTTTAAACAGAGACAAAAGCACCACTCTACTTCAAGTGATCTAAGTTTCCCAATGCTTTGTTTCGAAAGATTCTCTTCGTCCTCTAGTTCCTTGGTCTGACCGCTCTAGTGGATCGTGAATCTCGTTTTGTAATTTTGACGGAGCGTGAACGTTTTTTGCTGAAATCCCAGGGTGGAGGAGCATCTTCTCCAAGAATTACCTCTTTGAAGCTCCGGGAACGTGACCCAAATACTTTCCTTTCTTCTTGTATAATTCACCTGGTTATTGTGCAAACACGAGTTTAATAATCCTAATCATCGATCCAACTTTCTTAAAAGACACAACACCATTAAGCATATCAATGGCATCTTATACCTCTGTCAATGCTCAACTAACATCTTACCAATCTAGAGACTGCAATCTTGCCAACAGTCATCACCTTCTCAACTACAGTTTTTAGCTCCGCAGGAAGCACTTTCCCAAACTCAGTAATCAAATAAAATGCTAGGAACAAAAATGAAGAAAAAAAAAGTAATTAAAAGAATGAAGTATATGTTTGGAGTGTGTTAGAAGTTCTGTTTTAAAATGTTTTTTTGCTAAAAATATATTTAAAATAATTTTTTATTTTGTAAAATTTATTTTTGATATTGGTATATTAAAATAATTCAAAAATACTAAAAAATATAATCTTAATTAAAAAAAATTCAAATTTTAGGCAAATAGTGTTTTGACCACAATATCAAATAAGTCCGAAGACTAAATTTAATATAAATATAAATTGAAAAACAATTAATTTTTGAAAGGGCTAGCAAGAATTTTTGGGCAAAAAGAGAGCAAAATTAAAAAAAAAAAATCATAAACTGCGCTTCCATCATGAACATGCATCTCACTACCATGAAAATAACGATGCTCTGCTTCCAACGCATTGTGGATAGCAGTGTTTGGGTATGGTTATGTGTCGCCTAAAAAGCATGGGTTCTTCACTTTGTGACGTGTTACAAACACACCATTCAATATTTTTTTTAATTATTTTTATATTTATTTAAATATTAAATCACTCCGTATTCAAAATAGATAATTACAAAAAAACCATATAGAAAAGATCTAAGTGCCCCTAACCGTAAGTTTTATTTATATTTTTATAGGTAATGTGGTTATTTTATTGTGTATTCAATTAGCAAAAAGCTCTTAACCCTAGTTTTAATTCTTTTTACTCTTAAGGGCATACAAGTCATTACATTGTTTATTTAAAATGTGAAAAAACTGATTCATCACCAATAATATAATAATAACAAATGAATTTCATAAAAAACAAAAAGTTTAGTTGGTAAGTTGATGCCAATTGGTTTAAATTCCTAATATGATGGGTT
Source organism: Populus alba (assembly GCF_005239225.2). NCBI lineage: Eukaryota > Viridiplantae > Streptophyta > Magnoliopsida > Malpighiales > Salicaceae > Populus > Populus alba. The sequence continues at coordinate 11,588,745 of NC_133290.1, forward strand.
TTCAATTTATCATATCCATTTTATCATTATAAAATAATTGAATTTCTATTTATCCTTATTTTAATATTTTTTTTTCCATTTAAATTAACAAAATCAATTGTGCATGAGACTCAATGTTATGAAAAAAAAATTACAACCTGGATGAAAGATTAAGAAGATTAAGAGGTTATTTGATATTGTAATAACAATTATTTTTTAAAATGTTTTTTATTTAAAAATAAATCAAAATAATATTTTTTTATTTTTTAAAATTTATTTTTAACGATAGTACATTAAAATAATATAAAAATATAAAAAATAATATTAATTTTAAAAAAAAAAATCAAAATTTTCAAAAATATTTTTAAAACACAAAAATAAACAATCTCGAAGTCACCAAAGAAAAAGGAAGAGGCCATAAGATAGAAAATAAACTATAAGGACATGTTACAAACTCACTTCAACTAGACCATTTGCATAAAAAATAAAAAACACAATTGTCAGTGTAACGGTACATTTGACTCCACTATCTTCCAAGGCTAACAACTAGTTAGTGTAACGGTAAATGCATAGTTTTAAAACCCGGACCGGTCCGGCGGGTCGACCCGGGACCCGGCCGACCCGGGCACGGGACCGGTCCGGGTGGAGGCCAAAACCCGCTTGGGAATTGGCCCGGTCAAACCCGGTTGACCCGGTGGGTCAACCCGGGACCCGGTCAACCCGGCCAAACCCGGGTGAGACCCGGTCAATTTATTATGTACTGGAGTTTCAATTTCATTCCAGTTAGACTGTGCACAAACTCCATCGAAGGAAAATAGTCTCCAAGACTGAATCCTCCAAGCAATGCTTGAAAATTGTCAAGCATCTTTTGGAACCCGTGCCGATCATACTCTCCTCCTCCAGAGAAATCCCTTCCCAGCGCAACCCGACAAAGAACATCATTGGCATATAGTGCAATCATCGAGCTTAGATTGGTGATGCCAGGAGAAGATTCCGCACAAAATGGCCTATGCGAATTGAATTTTTAAGCAAACCCAGAACCCCACTATAATCCTATTCAATGCAATGATTAAAGGGTATTCTTTAAATGGACCCTTTGAAGAGTCTTTCCGTTTGTTTTCTTCAATGAAAAATTGAGGTATTTGGCCGGATGAGTACACGCTCGCGCCTTTGCTTAAGGCGTGTTCAAGTCTTGGTGTGCTTCAACTTGGGAAATGTATACACAAGGAGGTTCTTGTTGTTGGGTTCGAGGGTTTTAGCTCAATAAGAATTGGGGTTATAGAGTTGTATAGTTCTTGTGGGGTAATGGAAGATGCTGAGAAAGTGTTTGATGAAATGTATCAAAGAGATGTGATTGTTTGGAATTTGATGATTCGTGGGTTTTGTAAGAGAGGGGATGATGACATGGGGTTGTGTTTGTTTACACAGATGAGAAAGTGGAGTGTTGTTTCGTGGAATATCATGATTTCTTGCCTAGCACAAAGTCTGCGGGATAGTGAAGCTTTAGGACTTTTTCATGATATGCGGGATTGGGGATTTAAGCCGGATGAGGCAACCGTAGTTTCTGTTCTGCCTATTTGTGCTCGTTCGGGTTCTGTTGATGTTGGGAAATGGATTCATTCTTATGAAGATAATGTTTTTTAAGCAAATACTAATTGTTTTTTTTTATTATATAGTTTTTTTGGGTTGACCCGGGTTAACCCGGGTCAACCCACCTGACCCGTGACCCGATCACTTGACCGGGTCAATAACCGGGTCGGGTTTCAAAACTATGGGTAAATGAGCTTCTAGAATCATGCAATTGATGACATATTTGAAGGACAGCCATAACTACCATAAAAAAACCCTAATCTTTGTCGGAGAAGTCGGGGTTAAAATGGAGTAAAATGCAGGGTAATTTTAGCATGACATTACATTCACGTACATCATTATGGGATAGGATATAAAAATCAGGAATATCATAATAAACAATTAGTGTTTGTTAATCCTATCATCGCCTACTTTTCGACTAAAATGTGATTTCTGTAAAATTAACACATTCATCCAAAAACCGAAATGAGGCAACATGCATCACAGATGGAATCGCCAAATATCATAATAATGGGGGAAGATCGTCAACAGATGATTATGCGCCGGAAAATAATTCTACTCGTACAAACCCCTCTCTAGAAGCGCAAGAGCCTTGATAATGCTGGTCAAACTTTCTCATGTACCAGATTGCTTTACCAGGAAAGCCAACACATAAAGACTGCAGCCATTGGGTTGACCATTGCTAGTTCACCATGCACATGTCTAACCAAAAGCTACCGAAGAAATGCGATACTAAATTGAACCCACAGAGCTGTTAATAGAATGGAAATGAGAATCAACGAAGTTTTTCGTTTTTTAACTGTTGCACTAAAATCGTGTTTGATAAGAGGTATATCTAGATGGGTAGTTTCAGAAAACTAATACTTCATAATAAAAAGCTTGCTGTATCAATAACTGAATCAAAATTTGCCACTTCAGTACACAGCAGTTCACAACAGATGGGAATAAAATCCAAAACTGAAGGATGGGATGAAAGATGAGTGTTACAGACTCCAAAATATTCTAAAAAAGATGGGGAAAATCTAAAGAAATAAAACATATTTCTGCTGTAAAATAACGGAACCAGAAGAAAAGTCTGCTCAATGATCACCAGGGACAGTCTTGATAATATCAGAATCACCTATTCCACAAAGAAAAGAGTGACATTCAGGCAAATGTCAATGGCATCAACCAATAGAAAATATTAAGTTCAAAACATAATAATTTCTTTCATGTATTACCTGCATCAATAATGCTCAGGCAAGATACACGGAAATACTTGCCGCAAGCAGTTCCCAAGTCGACATTATCTGTAAAAAGAAAAAAGTACAAGAATTAAGCCAGGTGAAGACAGTTCAGTTTCAAAATCATTAGTTCAGGTGCCATGCAAGAACTATGTAGGAAAACTCCAGTATTCTTGGTGCAAGCACAGTTCAGTACAAAACCCTCTTAAATGAAGCCATATAGACAAATTGACAATCACATTATGATTTAAGTGTTTTAACAAAATGGAAACAACATATGAAAAATGGAAATGAAAACAGTATAAACTATAATGTGTCACATATCAATTTGACCATGGACTTGACTTTAAATGGATCCTGCACCAAGTGTTGGGTGCTCCTAGAGTTCTTCCCAAAAATATGCAAAACCTAGGTAACTATATGCATGAACTAGCTACTGCATGGTTGTGCAACAAAACCAAAAAATTAAAGGCAAACTGCCCATAACGAGTTCTACAGATGATTACATTGGTCAACATGTCATCTCAAAGCTATCTGTGCAAGTTACTAACATAGATTGTCTAGGCATGTAACTTCAGATTGTAGTAAGTTTAAGACAATATGTTCCATGTACCAATAAGAACTTAGAACTCTTAAGTGTCTAACAATGAGACTACAACGGCTGCACTGGCTGAAAGTGTGGTCAAGGTTTTAAACATGGTCAAGGTTGCAAAACCTTTTTAAAGGAAAAAAAAATATTGCAGGAATACACAGACACAAAAGGCATACATGGCTACCAGTACTAGACCAAAACCCTTTTCTATCAAAACCCGACCGATACTAGAGAAGATGCTGAATCTAAAACACATAAAACTCATCGAAGGAAACACTTACTTCCATTATAATGATGAACCCCAACCTTTGCAAGCATAGCATAATACTCAATCTCAGATTTCCTCAAAGGTGGGCAATTGTTTGATAATAAAATCAATTTTCCTGCATCATGACCAATCACCAAATAACCTCAAATTAAACAGAAAAGAAATCAAAAATCCACATTAAGATCTTAAACATAGAAATAAAAACTTGTAATAAGGAAAAAAGAAAACACCTTTAGAGCTCCTCAGAGTTTTAAGCACAGTTTTGTAACCAAGAGTGTACTTTCCACTCTTCATCACCAAAGCCAATCTGTTGTTGATGCTCTCATGGGTCTTCTTCTATAATATTCATACCAACAAAACAAAACGCAGAAAACAGATAACAAAAAATTAATACAAATATTCAAGATTTTCAATGAAACACGTGAAATAAAAGGAATTAAAAAAAAAAAAAGAGTAAGGGATTTACAGTTTTCTTTGCCGTCACCATTTCGATGTTGTTTGGCTAGTTTTCCTGGAATAGAAAATTTGGTTAAAATGGTCGAATTTTTGAAATGCTAAGAAAGTGTAAAAATGGGCTTACAGTGGTTAGGGTTTATTGCGATTGAGAATCTGAAGCAGAAAGAAACACTAGAAGCTTGGCGGCAGTTATAGAGAGAAGGAATTAGGGTTTGTGTGTTTTTTAGTTTATAAACGGCTTGCTTACCCATGTGCAGCTCACGTGTGTTGATTATTGCTTCAATCTATTTAGTCCTCAAAGAGAAATTTAGTTCAATTACATCCCTATAGCTTTACCAGTTGGGGGAAGTTATGTTTAAGAAAAACAAGAGGCTATAGCAAAAATTGGGTCCCAATCATCATGATGTATAATATCAATAATATGGTTATTCAAATGAAAAATATGTTTGTAAGGTGTAAAGGTATCTTTAAGGTGAAACTAACATGTTATTTATTTATTTTTAGATGATTCTTTAATTTATTTATTTTTAGATTAATCACTATATCAAGATTTTCAATTAATTATTTGTTATTAATTTCAACAATAAAGAGAAATTACCCTGTTTTTTTCGGGTATCCAATGAATATCCATTATCTAATATTTTTTATTAATAAATAAAAAATTAAATAGTATATATAAGTGTGTGTGTGTGTGATATGATATATACATACCTTAATATTATCATAAATCAAATATATATTAAAATACTTGTTATACAAATACACACTTCAAATATATATATGTGTGTGTGTGTTATGTTAGATTTAGTTAGGTTCAAATGGGTTTTAAATCGAGTTTAATAATATTTATATTCTACTTATTATTTATTAAATTTAATAAATTTTTACACATTCAAGTTGGGTTGATACTTATTAATTTTGGATTAAGTTGTATCCTCTAAATAAAATATAATAATAATCAAGGTAATAGAATAACGTACACAATGCATGAGGAGAGAACATGAAAGATAATTTGAATGTCTTCTCTAATTTCTTGTATAAATTTATTATATATTAACTATGAGGGTGTAACTCAACTGGTTAAATTCTAGATTTGCTTTTTATAAATCACTAGTTCGAATCTCACAAACCTTAAAGCTACTGGAGACTTACATGGTCGTTAATTTCATGGCCTATAGGATAAGTCGATGTGCGTGTAAACTGGTCCGAACTGCCATATCAATCAAACAAAAAAAATTCATGGCATTCTGAAAAGCAAGAGTATTAAAAATGTTTTCCCATCTCCAACAACACCAAACTAAGAGGATGTTTAGCAATGTAAGAGTTGTTATAGTTTAAAATGTTTTTGTTTGAAAATATATTAAAATACAATTTTTTTTATTTTTAAAAAATATTTTTTTTTATTAATATATCAAAACGATTTGAAAATATAAAAAAAACTAACTTTAAACAAAAAAAAATTAAATTTAAAAAAAAAACATAATTTTAACTATATTCTCAAACAATATCTAAAAGACTAGAGAGAGAAGAGGGAAGAGAGAAGTGGAAGAGGGCTACCACAGAGTTTGAGAGAAAAGTGTGTAGACTATAAAGAGAAAAAGAGAGAGGGTGATTGGGGAAGGAAAAGAAATTAAGTTGGTATTGTGATTAAACTTGTTTTTTTTGTTAAAAATTAATATTTTTTTTATATATAAATTTTTTTAATATTTTGAATTATTTTAATATGCTGATATTAAAAATAAATTTTTAAAAATAAAAAATTATTTTAATGTATTTCCAAGTAAAAAACACTTTAAAAAATAATCTATATTACTCTTAAATCTCCAAAAAGAATAGAGTTTCACAAAGAAGAGGAAAAAAAAAACTTTCATACCTAGATTTGATTTGGTATTGAAACTGATCTAATTTAATTTAATCAATTTCAAGCTTTAGAATCGAAACCAAACTAGATCGACAAAATTAAGTTTTCTAATCAGTTAATTTTTTTTTATATATATCTTCCTTAGTTTAATTAGTTTTTCTGACTTGTTTACGCACCCCCAACTCAACTCATAGGCCTCTGTAGCAACAAGTGCGTGAACAATGATTGCTACGTGGTTTTTGCGATGAGAAGTTTTTGTTAACTAGCCGTATGTCAGCGCTCCAGGGTCAAGGCGTTACCAGATGGAAAGCATCCAGCGCTGAAACATTGCTGCAATGTGTTGTGCTTGTAACTGCTATATTGCGCACTGAAGCATGCCTAGAAGAAGACCATGAATGATGAAACTAACACAGATTATAGACTCATTATTTGCAAATGGGTAATCACTTGAGACATTCAAGCTTGCAATTGGAAACAAATACTAAGACATACCATACCCTATTGATCTCCCTCATTTTATATGCATCCACAAGACATTTCTGGGAACCAACCTGCTACCCTAACCAACTGGCATGGTATTACAAAATACAACTCTCCAAACATGCAGGCCATTTACACAGAAAAAACTTCAGATTCCTACACAACGAACCGGATAGAGAGTATCGATGCAAGGATTGTAGATCCAACCAATTTACGATAGGGAAAGTTTCTTGTTCAGAAGAAAAACAAGATATGTCCACATGAAGATCATTCCACTCATACAGAGCGCTCTCAATTCAAAAGTTTCTAATGCTAAAAAAAAAAAAAAAAAAAAAAAAAGCTTAAGCTTCAACATCAAGCAGCCTTCCAGAAAACCAAATCCAGCACCGAACCACAACCCTCTGCTTGGCTGGACAATTCCTTCCTACAAGCAACACCTGCAGACCTGCAAAGAGGCAATTATGTGATACTATCTTACCATTATCTAACATGATCCTACGAGCAGCCAGGGATGTAAATAATAGCCCAGTCCCTATTGCTTGGTGTTTTTTCCACGTTCTGCAAGTTTTGCTGCAACTTGCTCTTCCAATAATGGTAAGTAGTAGATTCGAGGGGCTGTTTTGGTTTTCCGGAAGAGGTCATCCAGAGTGACAATGGGTGGGTCATGCTTCTCAGGAAGTGGAGGTGGTGGAGGAAGATCAACTCGTTCCCTGGTATGGGGCGGGTTAGTTAGTGGTGGAGGAGGTGGAAGGGAAGGTGGGGGTGGAAGTTGCTGCCTAGAAACCTGTTGACGAGGAGAGGGTTGTGGCTGCAGGGTGGGAGGAGCAGGTGCAGCAGCACTAGGAGTGACAGGTGTAGATGGAGACTGGGGAGGAGCATCCACCCGCATTTTCACTTCCTGAGGATCAACAAACTCAGCCACTAAAAGGCGTCCACCATTTGGTGGCCATTGTAGGTTATAAACAGCATTCCGTGTCTCCGTGGCTTCTTCCACAGATGAATACTGCACAAACAAAAGTGTTCAGATACCTGGTAGATTCAAAGTAGTGCTGAGACCTACTAAAAAAATAAAAAGACAATACATGTATTCTGTTGTCCAAAAGAAGAGTTTTCCACATTTAAACATTTCCAGTCCAGATAAGGAGAGAGAGAGACACAGAGACATATCTTACCGTAACATAGCAATGGGTTTTGATATGATCCATCCAAAAACTTGTGACAGACCCAGTTTTGCCCAGGAGTTCTTGGACAGCTTTCAGAGTAAAAGGACGTAGAAAACGATCAATTCTGAGAGAATTGGTCACAGGTTTTTGTGATGGTGGAACTGCCAGATAACAATGATAGAATGAAATGTGTCAGATGTTAAACGAATTGTCCCTGGAAACACTTATATTCCAACTAAGAGAAAATTAACTCACCAACACGTTCCTTGGGTGCCTCCTCACTAACAGAGGATTCAGAACGGGAGAAGTTGCGCCTCAAAGGAGCAGGCTGAAACCCATCCTTAGGTGTGGTGGTGGGTGTCAAATTTGAGCTTTGCTGTTCAGGAACCTTGATGTTCTCAGAATTCCATCTGCGTTGCCGCTTCAAAGGTTCCGAGTTTCCAACAATTTCTTGATCTATAAAAACCTCAAATGAAGTATATTGAGAAACTGAGCTATCATGCTTACTCATGAACTATTAACTTAACAGCAGAAAGTGATGATGAGTCGAGAACAGATTTGCAAGCACAACTGCTCAAGAGGCAGTAATCATACAGAGCCAAATAGCCACACTTATTTCCAAAACACAACTTTCAGAAGATCTGATGAAATGCATAAAATCACTCAGCAAATATAAAATCAAGGCAGTCAAGGCAATGTGATGTAATAAATCAAGTAGACATGCCAATGGCCAACAAAAGCAGAAGCTTCATGAAGAAAGACAATTGCCATCTCTGTGAGAGTTGCACTTCCTTGTAATTTAAGCAGGTTCCTATTGATACACCTGGCCTTTGTCCACAAAGTTACTTCAGGAAAAGTATAAAACCATATAAAAACACAAGGTTACATTGATACCTAAATAACCTAAACTTCAAAACTAGAAACAGGAGGACATACAGCCAGCAAAAAGAATTTGAGGCAGAGACGCTAATTTAGATTCCTATTAAAAGACATTTTCCAATAACCATCAGCTGAAATATTTAACTCATACAAATATGCCTTCAACTGTGACAAACTCGATCCTAAAACAAACTTTAGGTATATAATATTATCATTGGACCTTCAAGCTCACCAAAGACATTGCATGCAAATATGAAAACCAAAACTAAAAGGCACCCGCACACCATATTCAATTCTCATATATTTAAAAAAGCCAAGGTACTTCAGCTAAAGCAGAGACCTAGAAGAGCATCCAAACTTGTATCATTTTTTCCACATTGCTTAAACAATACTAAATTGAAAGTGTAAACTAGAACTTACAAATCCTACACTTATCTGAGGGCTTCCTCAACATATAACTTTCACAAGGCCTGGGGATAAGTTCAAAGAAACACTAGTGAAACCAGATGTTAATGCTTCCAAAAGGTCTTGTAAAACCAGTTCCTCCAGACTTACATAACTGGTAAAGAAAAGCAGAGAAACTGCAGGCTGTTTTTATCCGTTCACAATTTCCTTTTTTTCTGTTTATTTTTCAATTCGGAAGCAACTTCAGATGTAGAGACTAAAGATTTTTGAAGATCTAAAATGATACAAAAAGATCAAATAAAAAAATTGAACTAAAAAAAGAAAAAAAAGAGTTGTATAACTTCTCACAATAGTTTTAAGGAAGAGAATTTGTTTGTGGCTGTGAGCTGAAAAATAATAGATAGTCATGAAATTACAGACATGAATTCACAAATTCATTTGGGATTGTCTTACAGGCAAACCCAAATCATTTACAGTTTCACATGTCTTGGACATAATCAAAAAAATTATGTGGTGACAAGGATCTCAGGGAACCACATTTTCCTTATCTCCACATACACTCTGGAGACAGCATGCCTAATCCATTTCACCAAGTAAGGAAAATTTCAAATTATCTACTTAATTGCAATGAGCAATATTACATAACATTGAAAGCATAAAATCTCAATTATTTCCTACTTCCAAAATTAGATCACTCATGCAAATATTTATCAAACTACATGGTCTTTTAAAGGAAACTATTGGTAAAGACACTAATACATGGAAGCATCCTATATGCAAGTAAAATAACCAGACCTCTGAATCACATCTGGTCATTAATAACTATTGAAATTGAAAGGCATAAACACATCATAATCACAAAACAGGTGGCAATACCATGCAAAGGAGCATCAGTCAAGTCCAGAACATATGACAGTCAAAACAAAAATTTTATAAAGAACAAATCTTACCGTTAAATTTTCTTTTCTCCACAGGCACAACTGGATGAATCTTATTCTCAACATGGACCTCCTTTTGATCAGTAGATAAGTCCTTCCCAGCAACACCAACAAGATTTTCCTCCTTCACAACAGGCCCTTCATTTTTCTTTTCACTCCCATCACCCACTTCATCAGAATTATACTTTGAATCAATTTGCTTACATTCTAAAACATCTTCCTCCATGGAGTCATCACCAGAACTCCTGTCTAAATTCAACTTTTCCGAGTACCCCACATCAACACTATCATTATTCTTGCTCATATATGCATTTGCACCACTGCTGTCATCTTTCTCTTCAACAGATTCCCTCTTCTCTTGTGGCTCTTCAACATCCATCGGATGTGATTCACCACCAACTGGGACAACATTACTGAATGATGGTTCCACCATCTCTGGCTTAACATTATCTAGTTCTAATTTGACATGATCAGCAATTATATTATCCTTTAGTTCAATCTTTTCATTAATTGATACAGAATCAGTAGAAATAGAATCAGATTTTACTTGAAACCCTAAACTAGGGCTGACCTCAGATACCTGGTTGTCTGGAGCAGAAGAGTCAAGCGTGGCATCCTCATCTGGAGGCTTTAAACTCTCATTCTCCAGCTGGGGCTTTAAACCCTCATTCTCCAGCTGGATATTTGAGTTCTCATTTGCCTCCTGTGTTCCAGAATTCTGCACATCTTGCCCACTCAATGCTACTTCTGGCACCACACTCTTGGCAACAGTAATACTGGTTTCCACAGTAGTGGCATGAACATTGAGATCCTCTTCTTTCCTAGAAGAATCAATACCACCCATTTGTACCTCTTCTTGAAGTTCTCCTGTACCCGTGGCTTTCACACTCAATGCTACTTCTGAAACCACACTCTCGGTAACAGTAATACTGGTCTCCACAGTACTTGCATGAACATTGAGATCCTCATCTGTACTAGAAGAATCAATACCACCCATTTGGACCTCTTCTTGAAGTTCTCCTGTACCCATGGCTTTCACAATCTCAGTGGTGCCAACCTGAATCATAACATTATCCACCTTCTCATCTCTATTAGCGGCATCATCCACAACATCTTTAACCATCTCAGCAACAACTGGTACTGCCTCTTCCATTTTCACCCCTAATATAGGTGGGTTCTCTAAATGAACACCATTATCCACATCCACCACAGCCTTCGCAGCATTTTTCTGCTCGCTGCGTAGTGCTTTCACACTTTCCCTCTCAGTGCGAAGTGCTTCATCATTTTCCATCTCAACACGAAGTGCGTCATCCAACCGTCTAATCAAGTCATCCTTCAAACCATTGGTTTTCAATCTCCTCCTTTTAAGCTCTTCTTTTAACTCAGTAACCTTCCACTGGTCTATGGGTTTTGTTCCAAGAACTGGATATGGTGAAGACATGATTTCCAACTAGAATTGCCCTCAAAATCCTGAATAAAATACAAAAGTCAACATACGTTTTGCAACGTGAACAAAATCTCACAACTTTACTACAATTTTTCAAAAATAAAAGGCCATCATATCAGTAAATTTAACACAATTTCAAAGCCAGAAACTAAAAATTTACCAAATTCACTCAACCAATAATTAGCCGAAAACCTAGATTCAACAACACAAACCAAAAAATTCAAAATAAAAAAGGCACGTTAAAAAAGTCATTTCAGAAACCAAATGCTCTCATCATCCCGAACCCATCTTCCAAAAAAATCCCAAAACAAAGGAAACCCTCACACAAAAAAAAAAAAATCACTGCATCACAAAAATTTACAAATTTCACAATGTGTAAATTTCTAAATAGAATAAAAAGAACAAGTGCATACAAAATATAAAAGCCAAAACAAGAAGAAGAAAATGAGAGAAACCTTACAGAAATAATTTCTTGGCTGCACTTGCAATAGAAACGGATATGCAAGACCCTAAATTTCAGAGCACAAAAGCCACAATTAGAGATTACAAAACCCAACAAAGAGACGGCAATTATCAGCGATTCAGTTTGTTCTCCTGAAACAGAAAGACCAAAACAAAAGGCAGAAAACTAAAACATGAAAAAAGAGAAAGAAACAAATTTACAAGAACTCTAAAATGTAAAGCAGAGAAAAAGAACAGTTCTTTTTTTTTCTTCTTCTTCGTTGGAGAGAGAGAAGGCAATTTAGGGTTTTGGTTTTCTTATCGAGAAATAATAGAGAAGAAAGAGAGCGTTTGGTACTTGAAATAGTGGCGTCGATTTTGCTGGTCAAATACCGGACTTGCCCCTAACGAGCAGGGGATTCTTATTTGTCTCACGAGCGGTGCTCGTGGTCAGTTACGGGAAGTGCTAAGAGGGTGTGTGATGTGGCTGGCGAATTGGCATTTACCTTATTAAAAGAGGGAGAAAAGTTCTGCGTACCGGAATTGCCTTCAACCAGTATTTTTTATTTAAATATAATTTTTTTAATTTTTAATTATTTTACCTGTTATAAAAAAAATATTATTTTAATAACTTTTTATAGCAAGATACGGTGAAGACAAGGTTTCCAACTAGAATTGCCCTCAATATCCTGAATAAAATACAAAAGTCAACGTACATTTGGCAACTTGAACAAAATCTCACAACTTTGCTACAATTTTTCAAAAATAAAAGGCCATTATATCGGTAAATTTAACATAATTTCAAAGCCAGAAACTAAAAATTTACTAAATTCACTCAACCAATAATTAACTGAAACTATAAAATTATTATTTTAATATATTTTTAAATAAAAAATTATTTTAATAACATTACTGTATATCCAAGAAGTGATACATTTTAATAATAATAATAATAATAATAATTCTTTTATTAACATGGATATTCGGGTCAGTTTGCGCATACCTTAACTAATTTTATTAGTCCTGAAATTTACGACTAAATAAGTCTTCAGTAGCCCTAAAATTTATAAAACTCAAATTAATAACCTCCAGAAAGTAATCGAAAATCTGACTAATTAGACTACATCCTTCAAGATTAATAATAATAATTAATACTTGGATTGTTAATGATATTCTTGATAATTTTTCATTAACAAAAACTGTAAAATAATGCGAATATACGCAATCCAGTTTTCCTTGCTAATATTTTTCACAAAATTCAACAATGAGTTATGGTAGGAAACCCACAGAAGCATAAGCCGAAGATCATCCACGAGCCCAAGATCCTGAAAAATAATGTTTTTGGTAAGTCAATTTTGAAGGATGCATGACTTGAATATTAGGGTCCAAAGAATAAAACAACACTTGATAATAATTTAATGATGCCACCCTCTTCTTAGAGGTCCTGGATTCTGACTCTCTTTCAGTCTTGTCCGTACGAACTCACCTGAGAAAACACAACCAATGACAGCTGTCTCTGGTTTCTTTGTGTATATGTGGTGGAAGAACATGTGAGAACTCGAGAATGGCCATATGAACAAAAAAAAATAAAATAGGAAAGAAAGAAACCTTAAGAGAAAGAAGCTAAGAATTAAAAGCATGGAAAAAAAAAACCAGAAAAGAAAAGAATGGAGGTTGAAAAAAACATGCGACAATTTGTATTCAATTTATCAAAAACTATCTCACAAAATAGAAAACAAATATATATAAATAGTATAATCCTAAAACATTCAATTATCTACTCAACTAATTAATCAAAACAGTCTAACATAAATAACTCAAATAAATAAAATAAAATAATAAAATAAATTCAAATAAACTCAGCAAACCAAGCCATTTTATGTCTGTGCGAGTCTGGCCAGAAGTAAGAATCCCGGGAATGTCCATCATATTAAAGCCATCTCCTGGATAGCGATTTCTGAGATGCGGCGTGAGTATATAAAGAGACAGAGAACATTATAATTGGAGCTGCTCCGCATACTTGGGAACACAGTTGCATGCCATTAGCACTTGGTAACAATTAAAATAGTTGCATTTCGAGTGTGTTTGGCAGTGTGGTAGCGGTTGCTTTTCAAATAGCTTTTTATACCGAAATACATGCAAATGATATTTTTTCATTTTTTAAAAATCATTTTTGACATTAGCACATCAAAACGATCCAAAAAGTACAAACCGCACTCAATTTTAGTAAAAAAAAAAAATCAAAATTTGATGAAACACGGGTACAAACGCAATGTCAAACGGTGTCTTCGTCATGAAACATGAGTTCCCACGATCAAAAACCTATCCATTAGTTCTCTTCTATAGCTCACCATTACATCTCAAAGACAGAAAAGAGGACACTAAAAGGGAAAAGGTCATCTTATAATCCTACAGAATATAGATACATGTTGAGAGTGGATACCATCAGCCAAACACGAGACCATCTTGAAACTGCAATTTCGAGACACCACAGGCCTTCTTGTATATTGCTCCATTTTCGCCACCATGGTTCAAGTTCATATTGTTGTTGTCTCGTTGATTTGTAAGTATGGCTCTTTCTACTCTACTCGCTTTCATCCTCACTTTCCTAAAAGTTCAAATGATTCATATTTCTTGGGAATCATCAGAAGTGCCTTCATTTTCACTTATTTCACCTCCTGTGGTAGCATAAACAGATATTATAGGGTCAGAATTTGCATGCTATGCATAAGATTGGACATTTTTTTGTTGAGTCTTAAATGTGTGAGCCTTGGCTAATAGGCCCAAGCATCTAGCCTGTCTTTTCTTTTTCTTATTTAATGTTTTTTTTATCCTTTAAACTAAAAAAATTAAACATTTCATAATTTGTTATTTAAAGGTCTATTTTTCTTATTTAACTTTAAAAACAAATCTTTTTGTTATTTAACTTTTTAAAAAATCAACCTACTTTTGTTATTCGAGTCCGATGCGCCTTGCTATGTTTGTTTGTTTTTTTAATGCATTTTTAGTTTATTAAACTTTTTTTCAAAAATTCATCCTTTGTTATTTAAAGGTATTTTTTTCTCATTTAACTTTTAAAAAATGAATCTTCTTTTTTAACTTTTAAAAAATAAGTCTGTTTTTGTTTTTTTAATCCTAAATGCATATTCTATCTTTTTTATTTTTATTTTTATTTTTGATAAAAAAAGGTTGTGCACTAATGATTGTGGTTTAATTAATTGAAAAATAATTCCATTCATTAAAACTTATTAAATCTAAAGGGGTGCATGACCTAGATTGCAGATGTAGCATGTTAACTTGAGTTCACTTGAATGTCTTTTTTTTTCTTTTTAATTAAATATTCTTTACTAATTTTGTCGTGGATATTACAGTGATTTTAGAAAAAAAAAATAGGGTATATGATTCTTCTGGGAAAATATCTAAACTTGTAAAAATGATATTTATTACCTAATATTATAGTTATTAGAAATTGTAATTGGTCTTTAAAGATTTGTGGTAAGAGACTAGTTATGATAAATAAAATATACAATTACCTTAAAGGATAATACCCAAGATAAGTTGAATTGCTAGTCCTTTTTAAAAGTCTTAATAGTTTGTTATGCCTAATTTACTAATGATTTATTTACAAGATGATAATGGTTCTCCTGCAATTAGTTAAATCATAATTGTTATTTAAAGTCTAACAATTTTAAGGTTTAGTCAATTTTATCACTCCTAATTGCTTGATAAATTAACAAATCTAGAGTAAGTCCCTTCAAATCACAACCTAAGTCATATTAGTTAATGACTCGATGAGCCCAACTTAAATAACTGGAAAGTTCCATAAATAGAGACTTAATGAGATTTACTTGTCCTATAATACTTAAATTCCCCTTACAATATTTGTTGAATGAGATTTTCGAATCCCAATCCTAAAATATCCACGCAGTGCTCATTTTGTATCGATTTATTTGGAAGTAAGATCCAATGATATTAATGTTCACACTCTTGATTTTTGTTATTAATGAATATTAGATTAAAAGATTTAATATTCTCAATTTTGTTATCGATGAATATCATACTAAAAGAATTATTGTTAAACAAATCAAAAGGATGCATTAATCCTTGCTAATCTTCAAAATAAGAACTCAATATAAGTTTATTATATCAAATATTATCTGTGACTAATAAAATATTTTTTCTATGATTTTAAGCAAAGAATATTTTTGAAGGATTCTGAAACAAGCATTAGACTTGTGTGGATGGAGAAAAATGAGCTTCGGCCTCCTCTCTAACATGTCCTAAAAGGTGCCACTTATGTTTACTGGGCCCATGTGAGGTCATATTAACCCAACCTAGATCTTCTCATAACAAAAAAAATTAGTGCAGTGCACAAAAATTATAGGAGTACAAAAATAAAGACAATAAAAAAAAGATCATGATATTTTTTATATTCAAATATTTTTTTTATATGTGAAAACAATTTTACCATAAACATAAAAAATTTCACAGTTTAAAAATGTATAACACGTGAAAACTAAGATTTTAAAAACCATGTCAACACATTAAAATTCTCAATTAAAAATAACATCAACATATAAATTTCACAATTCAAAGAAAATATCAATGCATGTAAAATTTCATAAATTATAAATATATATTGACAAATGTTAAAAATTCACACCTTCAGGCAGCGTATACAACGTTATCGAATGTCTAAACATCTCTTTATGAGGCAACATTAAAAATGTCTCGTTGTACTTTTTTTATTGGTGTCGTCCATATACATGGCAGCTAAGCTCAGTAATTTTTTTTTATATATATACTCTATCTTTTCTCTCTCTTTTTTCTTGACAAAATATGTAAGTGTAATTTAATTATTTTTTTTCAATTTCATTTTTATTTTTTAAACTTATCTTTATTTTATTTTTATAATTAATTTTTTTATTTAATCTCTTAATATTTAATTTTAAATATATTTATATCATATTTAATCTTTGTTTTTTTATTTTTTTTTTGTTTTGGATCCTTTGTTAATTGTATTTTTTTTTAATTTTATCCTTTATGTTTCATGATTTGGAATTTTACTTTGTTATTTCCTAGGGTTTATCTTCTATGGCGTGAGTCATAAACTCATGATCAAGGTTGTTAGTTTTGAAGATTAATATAAGTTGACTTTGTTTATATATATATATATATTATTTTTTAATTCTATCCTTTAATATTTAATATTTGATTTATTATGAATTAATTTTCATGTGTTTTCTCTTAATTTTCTTTCTATAGGTTCATCCCAATCATGTGCCCATAATCGCAAAGTTAGGGGGTTGACTCATATTTTTTCTTTGTTGCTTTTCTTAATTTTTTTTTAAATTTATTTTTCAATTTTAAATTGTTTGATAATTTAACTTTATAATTTTATTCAATATGTGTTTTATCAGGTTACCCTAATATCATAACTACCTATTATATTTGACGTGTTAGCTCAAACAACCGAGTCGATTTTTTTTTTTACTTTTTTATATTGTTATTTTTTATTAGTTTTTTATTTTCATTATATTTATTTATTTGTATTATTTAAATTAATAAATTTTTTTAAATAAATTAGATAAATCTAAAATTGTTTTAGCTTTATTATAGAAACACTTGCATTTTCGTAGCCTTTTTTTTTCTCGTTGAAAAAAATTTGTGCGGGCTGGGAACATTGCAGCCCCTATCGAGCAAGACTCTGTTTGTCTACGTGGTTGTGGCTACGTTTTAATTAAAACACAGTTTGCAGCCGTTTGGTAATGAAAACAATTGATTTATTGTGCATGGAGCCCACGTGATTTTTGCATCCAAAACGCTGTAAATGAAAAGCTATGAAATCCTGCTTTTTACGCAATGCACACCTTAAAAAATAATTCACTGCATTGTTCACATAGTTTTTTTTTTTTTCCAGTTTGTTAATTTTATTAACATTTAAAAAAAAAATAGTTTAGAGTGAATTAAATTCATTTGTATTGTGATGTGAATAATATTTTTTTCTTGAAAAACTAATATAGAGTGAATTAAATTCACTTGCACAATAATATCAATTCTATATCTGATAATATTTTATCAAATTTTATTACACGCTCAAAAAATTATGAAAACTGTAGTTCTTATCGGATGAATTTTGTACGCAATGGAATTATAAATAGTTTAATAAAATAATAAAAAATATTTTATATAAAATATTATTTATTTTATGATGTAATAGGAGTAATTAATTTTATAATATTTAAATTTAAAACCATCAATATTAATATATATTTTTTAAAATTATTTTATAACCTCAATTTCAAAAGCATTCTTAATTAAACACATTAAAATACTTTTTATTCAACC
This sequence comes from Populus alba, assembly GCF_005239225.2. Lineage (NCBI taxonomy): Eukaryota > Viridiplantae > Streptophyta > Magnoliopsida > Malpighiales > Salicaceae > Populus > Populus alba. The sequence goes on from NC_133290.1 coordinate 11,606,815, forward strand.
TCAATTTTAATTACAGTTTTAATCAAACACTTATTTTTTCAAACCAATCTCAATTAAAAATAATTTTTATAAAATAATTTTTTTTAAATTACAACCATAAACATAGTAATACAGTACCACAGCCTCTAATTCACTAAACATTATACTCATGTAGGGGTTTTTTTTTTTTTAAAAAAAAAACCGGCAGAGTCGCAGACAGTATAGCTCTTTCTCGTGGAGACATCAATTGGAAGAAGGCGATCATTTCACCTTCAATCCAATCCAAAACGATTTCTTCCTTTCAAATCCAATGCTAACATGAATTAAAACCCCAAAGCCCCAACTGAAAATCTAAGCTTTCTTTACCACTGAGATCTTTTTCACAGTCATTTTATCAAGCACTTACACTCTAATAGAATATAAGTCTCAAGAACAATGCTTCGAAGGTATGGCCTTCACATTTTATGCTTTAGTCACTCACCTTACACTATTTACTTGTAAAAATCATTTCTGTGATCACTTTTGGGTTTCTTCTTGCTGTATAATAACTGGAAAACTTTGATTTGGTGACCGAGCTTAAATGCTGTTTTCTCTTCTCTCCTCTCTCTCTTTTGCGTTGTCTCGCAGGTCCCTTTTGGAGTTGTCAAGTCGTCGTCAATCATTAAGCAGGATACCGAGGCAGATTACTTCTCAGGCATGTTTCTTTGCTAACAAATTGTAAATTTTGCAATTATATATTAGATAGTCGTGTTTTTAGATTTGAGATAATTCATTCAAAATTCGAGCAAATACTTGAGAGTGGAGTTTATCTTGAACCCAGAATTTATTTTCCGAATTTTATTGATATCATACAAATTCAATTTATTAAGCTTATGACATGGCACCACAAGTCTCGAATGTTGATTTTTCTTTTGTCAATATCTCACTTGCTTGTCTGTGCCAGACCTCTTAATTTCCTCTTTTTATTATTGAGCTAGTGTTATTTTGTAAATATATACTTCCATTTTCATCTAACATCTTGATTTTTGGTAAATGATTGTTGCTGAAGATAATGTGTAGTTTGCTGTTATTGGGTTCTTTTCTGTGGTGTAATTTCAGCGTGTGCCCCCCTTCCTTTCTTCAAGGAAGGAATTCTCAACCACTTTCCAGAAGAATGCATCCCCAAACGGTGATCAGAATGATAAATCAGAGAGGACGGGTTCACTTTTAGCAAAAGGCTTAGGTGCAGCTCTTGTTGTTGGGACATGTTATTATGCAGGTTGGTTAGACCCATTTATTGAATTTATTGGTAAAAAGAAGCAAGGTTATGTTAACTCGGGTGGGGATGGCATTGATCATGAAGATGTGTCAGCCATGAGTGAAGAGGCTAATAAATTAAGCCATTTTATAGAGGAGGCTGCGCAAAAGGTTCAAACTCAGACAGATCTTCCTAATGTTGAAACCAAGAAGGACAAGGTTGAAACTCGTATAGATGTTCCCCATGTTGAAACTGAGCAGAAGGTTGAAACTCCTTCGGATCTTCCTCATGTTGAAACCGAGCAGAAGGCTGACACTATAAGTAAAACAGAATCTGATAATCAGTTCCAGGTAGACCATGGGACAATCTCTGTTGAGGAGAGGCATGAACCAAAATCTTCTCAATGTATAGGTTCTGAAGGCAGTCTTGGCGTGGAAAGCCCAGAGTTGAAAACTACTGAAGAATCAAATGAGGGAACTCAAGTTACAGAAGTACAACCTCAGGATGCAACTGTTCCTGTAGAGAGGGAAATAAAAGCAGTACAAACTCAGAATGTTACTTCAGAAGACAGATCTGAGGTACTCTTGATAGTAATTGCTACTAATAATTTGTAATTCATGTTGCTTTGGAGTGTAAACTATGCTGGAAGCATACTGTAGAAGTTCTTAGCTGTAGATAGTTTACTAGTACTCTCTGTATTAATTACCTTAAGTTTGGGCAGTCTCTTGTGTTCAATTTCTAGGAAAAAAAGAGAGGCTAAAATACAAAACAGGAGAGCAAGATAACAAGAATAGGATTTCTACTGTATGCATGTCTATATATTATGCTCTTTATGTTAAGCTATAATCATTTTATTTCTTTCTTGTCTAGCCTATGAAGCCTTCATAGGTAGGCTCTTTCAATAGGGAGACAGCTAAAAACCAATGTTAGATTTCTATTTTTATCCTCGGTAATATATTGGAAAGGCATTCACTATGCATATGATGGTGATGCTGGTGTTGCTAGCTGTTATACTTGTTTTATGTACCATAGAAATGAATTTTAAAAATGTACTTTGTTCTCTATGTTTGTTGTGCTGTTCTGCACAGCTTTAAAATCTGTTTTGGTATCTCTTTGCAGCAGGATGCCTTTGGTGAAGGTGGAGGAACATCAAGTCTACTTGATTCATACCATCTCGATGACGAAGCTGAAAAGAACACTGCAACAGAGGGCCTTGGAGAACAGGTTGCTACATTTCTATCATGTGCATATTTCTGTGATTGAGGCATGTACTTGCTTAACTGAGATTCTTTGGAACTACAGGCTATTGGTAGTGCCATAGAAGAACTGAATGAGGGTTACCTAACTAAAGATGGAAAGTTAGTTATGGATTTTCTCGAAGCAATTCATGCAGCTGAAAAGAGGCAAGCTGATTTGGATGCCCTTGCTTTTGCTGAAGAAAAAAAAGCACTGAAGGTATCGCTGTTGCATACCTTGTAGCATGGGTATTTCTTGATTAATGACTACTACATGTCCTTTTCTTTCATTATCTATTTGCACTTATCCTTCGCTCTCTTTCAGGAGAAGTATGAAAAAGAACTGAGGGATTTAAGGGCTAGGGAACTTATGCATGTTGAAAAGGCAGCAATATTGGATAAGGTTGTACAGATTATGGTCTTCTTTTCATGTCTGTAGCATTGTAGCAAGAGAGTTAATAGACTATAGTTATGGTTGGAGATAAGCTATCTGTTTAAGCAAATTCTCCAGCCCCCTTCCTCCAATATAGTGCCACCTGTGACTAGATGACAACTTCTACAATTTCAGGAAATAAAAAGAGAGAGAGCCAAAGCTGCAGCTGCAATCAAGACACTTCAAGAAAGAATGGAGGAAAAACTTAGGTTGGAGCTTGAAAAGAAGGTTTGCATATGTTTTTCTCCATAAGATTCTGTACCATATGCATGGATTTGATAACGCTTTACTCAAGTTGCAAACATTTTAAATGCAGGAAAATGAAGCGGAAATGAAGCTGCAAAAGTTGTCGGAGTTCGCAAAAGCAGAATTGTTGGCTGCAAGTGCACGGGAGAAGGCAGCGCAGATTGAAAAGATGACTGAAGCAAATCTCAATGTATGGTAACTCCTGGAAATTGATGATCTTACTTATCATATGCTAGTTCATGGTTTAAAATTCTCCCTTTTCAATGGAAATTTCAATTGTTCAGAAGAAAAATATTTGGTATGCATTTCTGATGTATTGTTTTCTTAAAATTGGGAAATATTTAGTGGGATGAAGAATGAAAAACATTGTTGATAAAAGGATGTGCCATATACTTGATACAAGGATGCTGATGCACATAAAACTTCAAATCCATTTAAATCTTGTATAGGAGGTATAGATAAAAGCATTTACCATGAGGATTATACTGGAGATGGTATTCAAACTAGTTATTTTCTCTAGTAACCACAGGTTGAAAATTAGGTTTTCATGTTTTGTTCTTTATATGTGTGTGTTTATCTTTTTGACACCAAGACTAAAATTATATCATCCATGTTCCTGAAGAAATTCCATGCGTTTAATAAGTACATGTAAAGCTACAAACAAAATTCAGTCACGCTTCAAACCCTACCAAAATATGTATTTAATAAGGACAAAAACTTGCCTTTCAGAATGCAAAGGAACAGATGAACTAAACCTGTTAAGTTATGGCATTGATTGCACTTGCAATCCTGGTCCCCAGATCAGCACACTACTTTCCAACTTGACTGGTTATTGCCAAGCCTTTCATTTCTCCCTGAGGATTCATGATCTGCCTCAATGACAGCAGGCATGACCTTCCTGAGATTTTACTTCCTTGTCTCGGCAGTGGCCATCACCATACCCCCAGCACAAGCAGATGGCAAGCAGTGCAAGCTACCCCCTACTTCCCTTAACTAAGATGGTCCCTTACTTCCCTTAACTAAGATGGTGTACAGATTATTAACACCAGTGTTGTTGGCACAATTCTGCAACTGGGTATTCCTCTGCCATGAGAGTTTCAGGATAATTATGCTTAGCACTTGTAAAATCCATGTCTACAAAGATGAACTGTATTTCCTCTCAAGGCTTCGTGTAATTTAGACAGTAGCTGAACAAAATCATATTTTTTGCCCACCAGAAGTCTTTAAACTTCTTTAGTTGTTTGGAAAAGTTAAATTGTGAATCTTAAGCCTATACCATTATGGCTAAATGTTTCCACAAGTAGAGTGTGTATGCTTGTTCACTAGTATTTCACAGCAATTAGCATGTGTTAACATCTTTCACTTGTTGGCATTTTACACCATGGAAGTTTCTATTATGCAAATTGTTTGGTGATAATTCTTCTTGTTTTTACAGATAAATGCCTTGTGCATGGCATTCTATGCACGATCTGAAGAGGCTCGTCAAATTCACTCTGTTCACAAGCTTGCTCTTGTAAGGATTTCTTGTTCTTCTCTTCCTTTCTATTTTTTTTTTCAGGATACTAACGTTCACTCTCTCTTGTGTGTGGGTGCTTGTGTTATACTTGTGCATTTCTGATATCAATGTTTACCTAGTCAGCAAACTGATGTACTACATCCGCATGTTACAGGGAGCGCTTGCATTAGAAGATGCACTTTACAGAGGACTACCGATTCAGCAAGAGCTAGATGCTTTAAACACCTATCTTGAGGCCATTGATAAGGACTCACTTTTACTTCTGGTTCTATCAAACCTTCCTGAAGAAACAAAGCACCATGGTCCTGATACTCTATTGGAATTGAATCAGAAGGCAAGTCACATGTTGGGTCCATTTGTTCGCATGTGCTAGTAAATGGTGTAATCCAGTTGTGCAGATTGAACGATGTCATTTCATGATCTCTTATTGAACTTAGGTTTACGAGTATTATCTTTGGCAGATTACAAATTGCATGCCATTCTGCTTATAATAAATTCATTTTTATTGAAGTGTTAATATGGAGTCCAATATGAATTCTAACTTCCACTGGTATAATGATAATGCTTGAATGTCTTTGCTATTATTCTATAGAAAGCCCTAATGTCACTGAATCTGGCAACTAACAAAATCTGAAGTGTTTCTGTTTTTTTTTACAAGATCATTTATCGATCTTCATTTTCTTACAGTTCAATGTCATGAAAGGGAATCTGAGACATTATATTTTGATCCCACCTGGTGGTGGTGGCATCTTGGCTCACGCTTTGGCACATGTTGCATCCTGGTTGAGGGTAGGCAAATACGAGATCTATCTGAGAAACTTTTTGTATTCGCCACTTGCTACTACTGTTCGTGAACTGTCTCTTTTAATCCAACTACCTTGGAACTAAACTATCCTGATTTGTCTTTGGTACAGTTCAAAGAAGTCGAACCCTCTGGTGACGGTATTGAATCTCTTATTAGTAGAGTTGAGGGTTTCCTTGCTGAGGGAAAGCTTGCTGAAGCAGCAGATGCTCTCCAAAAAGGTGTCCAAGGCAGCCAGGCAGAAGAGATAGCTGGTGATTGGGTGAGGCGAGCAAGGAACAGAGCTATCACAGAGCAAGCCCTAACTGTACTCCAGTCGTATGCTACATGCATCGGCCTTACTCAATGATGTTTTTGTCTTTTCCAATCTTTACGCACAAAAGAGAAGAGAGAATGATTGTCCTCTTCAGCAGCTTAAATTTAGAAGAGCCTTACAAGGGTTGCGAGCGAGACCCAAAAATGTGTAGATCCATATCCCCACATGATTAAAATTTTGTTTCTTTCCCGCTTGAACACTGTTGGTTTTCTAACATGGTGTGTTTACTGCTACTATGTAGCAGTAATAAACAGTTTGTAAGGGATATAAGAACCCGACTAAGCCTCCGTCAGCCTCTGTCTGGGATGGATGGCTAAAATTTATTTATTTGTTTGTTTAAAATTAATTTTTTATGTTTTTTTTTATTATTTTCATATGTTAATATTAAAAATAAATTTTAAAAATTAAAAATTTATTACAAACTCAAAAAAAAAAAAAAAAAAAAACCGACAAGAGCTGGATGTTTTACCCATGTGGCTGTTGCGCTTGATTATAGTTTTAGCTGATTCTTCGAAAAATGTGCTCCCGAAGTACAAAACAAAAGTGCATTTTACTCCTTTTCATTCTTGAGTATAAAATAGTAAAATACAGTAACATTTTGTTAGTTGTTTGATGGCGAGGGGACTTTCTTCTTCTTCTTTTGAATTACGACATGTTTTTTTAATGTATTATTCTCCTCCTTGTCCGTGTGCTTGAAAGATTCTGACATGTGTTTCCAAAGAAACTAAAATCTGATGTCTCAAATTTTCTGTTATTGCAGTTTTCTCTATCGTTTCTTTGTTTTACGGCGTGTAATCCGTCAGGTTAGGTTAGATTTCATTCTTCAGTGGTAGTTTAAGGTAATGCAATTCTTATATTTTTTTAATTTTTTTAGTATGAGATGCTTGTATTAAAAATACTTATTTAATATATTTTTAAATAAAAATACCTTAAAAATCAACCCCCGTCAACATTTATCTGTATTATATCGTGGGAATTGATCTGTCGGCATCACTATGCGGACACATTTCGGACTCTTGTGAATGGGTTTAGAAACGGTTCCTGATTTGAAGTAGTTGAGCCATTGCTATCCTCCTTGTACAAATAAATAAAAAAAATCTAATCTTGAAATTTACGGTCAGGTTTAAGATTTGTTTTTTAAAAATTATTAATTTAAGTTTTATAAATTTTAATTCTGTTAGAGTTTTATATGATAATTAACTTTAAAATCCATGAAATTAGTTAAGATACCCATAAATTAACCCAAAAACCTATAATAATAATAAAAAAAATTAAAACAATTAAATCCACTTAAATCTTTTTCTCATCATCAAAACCATATGTTTCAATGACTTATTGTTGAACTCAAATTATATAATTTTTGAGTATGCTATCATCGAAACCATATGTTTCAATGACTTATTGTTGAACTCAAATTATATAATTTTGAGTATGTTATCATCCTTTTTGTAGTCTACGTTTAAAATATATATTTTTTTTTATTTTTTATAGATAATTTTAAATTATTTTAATTTAATGTGTTAATGTTAAAAATAAATTTTAAAAAAATAAAAAAAATATTATTTTAATATATTTTTAAATAAAAAATAATTTAATAAATAATTACTATTATATTTCTAAACACCTATGTAAAAGTATGGCACCGTGGTGACAAGAACAGAAATGAAAAATAGTAAAATAAAGAAAAAGGCCAGCTTGTATTGCCTGATAAAATATCCGGCAAGGGAAGTCACAGCTTGCAAATGATTCTAATGGGCTGTTCTAAATTTGGAACGTGGAAGTAGATCTGTCTTTGTTGTTTATCATTTCATTTTTTTATTTTCTAAAAATAGGGCGACAGCTTGAATGCTCGCCTCCTCACATTTTATGAGGATTGCACATGAAGAAACATGCCCTGCTAACTAACAGGACCCTTTAATCAGTCACAAATACAGCTAAGTCGTCGTCGTCGTCATGATAATAATTATGATTATAATTATAATTATAATTATTATCATGTTGTTGTTCCGATCTTGGTCCCTTTTATTTTCCTGAGGGCTGTTAGTCCCCATCATAACTGGTGAGAAATCAGCTTCCACATTATAATGAAATGATTTTTATTTTCAGCGTAAATATATTAAAATATATATATTTTTATTTTTTAAAATTTATTTTTAATATCAATACATCAAAAAAATTTAAGAGTATAAACAAATAATTTAATTAAAAAGATAAAAAAAATTTAAATTATTTTTTTAAACACAAAGATAAACACTACATGGTTCTGGTGGCTGGTCTACAAAACAACAAATTGCAGCTATTTTCATGTTGAAACAATTTAAAAATCAAAGTCTTTGGTGGCTGGTGTTGAGTCCAAATCATTTCCTTCACATGAAATGAAAAAAAAAAAAAAAAACTAAATATTGCATCAATTTTATCTTTAAATAAAATGAATTAGCTTTATCTTTTCCTTTTTAGACAAATCGTATTAATCAATCCTAAATATTAATTATTCAAATACATCAATTTTTTGTTAAAAAAAAAATATAAAACAAAAAATAATATTGAATAAAAAAGATTATTAAGTGAATTTGGTTTATCATTGAGGATTATGGACCAACCAATTAAATATATTTTGCTAACGAGATATTGGTTTACTGAAAAAATAATTTAATTTTCTTAAAGTCATGATTGGCAATGGTGAATTGAAGAGTTATTTATATTCAAATTTCCCTACAGAAAACTAAAAATATATAAAGAAAGAAAGAAAGAAAAATCAAGTTGGTTAGCAAGAGTTCTAACGTTTGCAGAGGGCACTAAGGTCATTTTACAAGGACTAGAAACAACTGATGGTTTTATAGTTAGAGGCTTAGAGCTAACAGGAATTGTTAAATTACAAAATCATCCTCATTAGGAGTATCCTTCTGTCCGGGATGTTTCATTGCCTTCCACCCATTTTTTTTTTAATATTCAACATTATTTTATGCCAACTAAGAGAGAGAAAGAGAGAGAAGGAGGTAGTCTGATTTTGATTGTTTTCCAGTTTTGGCTTGGCTTGGCTATGCTAGGCTAGGCTAAGGTTGCTTTTCTTGTCATTTTCTTTTACCCTTTATTTTTTTTTCAATTTAATAAAAGTCAAGAACATTTAAATGGAAGAATTGAAGACCTGCAATTGCTGGCAATCATTTTCGTGTTATGGAAATGACCATGATGGATTCATCATTGAACACTGAAATACAGGTGTAAGCAGGAAATTTTTATCTTTATATTTATATTAGATTGAGAGTATAATTATGATTGTTTAAAATATTTTTTATTTTAAAATATATTAAAATAATAATTTTTAAAAAATTATTTTTAATATCAGCTTATTAAAATGATCTGAAAATATAATTTTTTTTTATTGATTTAAACAAAGAAAAAAATTTATAAAATTATAAATTTTTTTAAAAATATTTTCGAAATGCAAAAACAAACAGGGCATTACTAGTGCAGTCCCACCATGTTTTTAATTTTTTTTAGCTTTTAAATTATTATTTTTAATAGTTTTGATATACTACTATCAAAAATAAATTTTAAAAAATTAAAATAATATATTATTTTGATGCATTTCAAAAAAACAAATACTTTAAAAAATAATATTTACAACACTTCTAAATAGACACTAGCTATTTTTCTCAACCTCGTGTTTTTGTTCTCATATATAAAAAATTTAGTCTAGATTTGTTATCGTATTCCTTTCATGCATACGAGGATATAAATTATTTTATAAATAACCTTGTTGTTTTAATTTGAGTTCATGTATATTTAATTGAGACAAAACAGATTAATTTAATACAATGGACCTCTTTTAAAATTCAATAATCTGGCACTCTTTATACGATAGTTTTTGGTTTATAATTTACTTAATTTAGTTTTAAATTGAGTTTTAAATTTTGATTTTATTCAATCTAGTTCTTGGAAAGGTTTGGCATAGTCCTTGCTGTTGCGCACTTTTTGCATATAGGTAATTGGTCTTGAATTTTTTAAATTTAGTCTTTAATTAGCCTTCAAACTTCATATATTTCTTGCAATTAAACTCCTGATTACATTCAATTAAGCTTGTAAAAAATATATTTAGTCCTTCACAATTTCAAACTTCTCAATTAAACCCAAATTAGACTTCTAAAATTAATTTATCTTCAATTAAGTCATTGATTGAATCCTCCCAACCCATTATAAGTTTAATTAAGTCCTTGAACTTAATTAATTCTTTTATTTTTTGCCCGATTGACTTTCAAACTTATTTTTTTTTCAATTAAATCTTTAAATAAGTCGATTAAACCTCTTAGAAATTTAATTGAGTCTTTAGATTTAATTAATTTTTCTAATTTTGATCAAGTTTGGATTTCAACCTCAATTTGTTTTTCTTCCTTTATCCCATCTTGTCAAAATATCATGATCTAGCTATTCTTATAGCTTAAAAACTTATCATTTCGTGTCCCGAAAATATTTTGAATTTTTAATAAAAAAATATAAACATTTTACAAAAACAAATATGGAGGGTTCAAAATTAAGTTATGACAAACATAATCAACATTAATTAATAAATAATAATTCAATTTAATCAATTCAAATAAATTGATTCAAGTTCTTATTACATAAAAGAAAAAATTCTTAATTCAGCACTGCATTGATGCCAGTAATGAAATTCAAAAACTAATAAATATTTTAATTTTGTTTTCAAAACTAGAGCCTTTAATTTCACTAATAACATGTCTTCTAAATATGACTTCACAGATTTTAAATTAAAAGAAAAATTAAAAAAAAATATTTTTTCTTTTTCCATAAAATGAAAACAACAAAAATAGAAAATGAAAACAATAATAAATAACCCAAATCACCTCCTAACAGATTGACTCATTATTTCGTAGCACCTTGTTCCCTTGTCTTATAGCACAAGGTAAAAGAAAAAACTGTTCCACACCAGACAACCTAATGAACGCTAGCCCCCCCCCCCCCCCCACCCCACCCCAAAAAAAAAAAAAAATTAAAAAATTAAATAAAAAATAATAATAAGAAGAAGAAAATCCGAAATATAAGCTGAGCCAAGCCGCAAAGCAAATAGTAAAAATCAATCCAGGTAGGCTTGAGCCTGTCGGTGGTCACTCCCTCTCAACCTAACTGAAATCTCTCTCTCTCTCTCTCTCTCTCTCTCTCTCTCTCTCTCTCTCTCTCTCTCACACACACACACACAGAGACAGAAGCCAACAACTGGAAACCTCTCTCTCTCTCTCTCTCTCTCTCTGTAAAAAACTAAAAATCATTTATTTTTTCTCTTAAAAAATTTAACTGAAAATACTTTATTTTCTCTCTCTGGCAATCAAAATGCAATGCAATGAAATGAAATGCCTTTTTATTATCTTCCCTTCTCTTCTACGATATCTTTAGATGCTCCTCTTCCTTTTCCTCGCTCTCTCTCTCTCTCTTGCTCTCTAGAGGTGGGTGGGTCATGACTCACGAGTGAGCGATTGAATTCTTTATTTGTCACCGCATTTTCGTTCCTTTGAAAAAATCTCTTAGATACTAGAGGTGCTGCTGCTTGATCTATCCTTACTTCCATTTCATTTTCACTGAAAATCCATTCTTTTTGGTTACTGATGGAAGAAAATCAGTCAAATTCATAATTTTGTTTTGTGTCGTTTACAACGGCGTTTTCAGTTGAAAGCGGAGTTAAAATTGATCTACTGTTAGAATTGAATTCAAGTTAATGAAGCAACTTAAGTCAGTCAAGTTTAATTAAAATTAAAAATCAGTTTGATTTTGTGTAATTAGCAGCAGCATTAATTACGCTGACTGGCTTACTGACTGTTCTGATTGATTGATATTTTGCAGGGGAGTTTGATGCATTGATTGTGTAAACAAGCAAGATCTGGAGAGAGATTCATTCTTTCGCTAATTTTTTCAAGTGGAATAAGGAAAAAAAAGAAGAAAAAGATGGCGGCTACACTTGCTTGGAGGTTATCTGCTACCAATGGCAGCAGCCTTGCCACTGCTGATCTGGTAATCGATTGATTCATTATATTAAAATTATGAGATATTTCATGTAAATTTTTATCGAATGTAGTGCGCGAGCCTCTGGATCTCATTCATACTCCACATGATACGTATGTTTTGTGTTTGGTTCTGTTAATTGAGGTTTAAATGTATGCTATGGTGTTTTCGGTTTTCGTTTTAGAAATGCCAGTTACTTTAACGATTTTTAATTTTTTTTATGTGTATTGCTATACTATTATCTGCAAGTACACTTGCTCCTCTAAGATATGAACTGTTAATATTTCTTTGACGAGTGCCCCCTTCCCGCCTCTGGTTTCGAATCTCAAAATATACTGGCTATATTTTTAGTTTATATGTGTGTGTTTGGTTAAATATTAATTAACACTCTCATTTCACAATTGCAGGAAAAAAATGGCGATCTAAAAATTCAAGATTCAGAGCCACCAACTCCCCATTCAGTTATGAAGATGGGTGTAAGGTGAGTTCAGGATTTATTCATACAGCTGACAAGGTTGATATCCTCTTGTGATTACCTGTATAGTTCTTCGAAGGGCAGTTTCTTTTTCTAATGCTTTTAATATCTACCGTGGACATATGCTATCCTTTGGTGAATAGTTTTTGTGCTGTATTGAGTACCACTATAGGCGCCTCTTTCTTAAGCTTTGTACTGATGCTAATACTTTTGTGTAGATCAGAGATTTGAGGGTATGTTTTCCCAAAATGTCTTAAAAGGAACTGAGGACCTGCTTGTTGAATACACATGCTTTGCTTTGAGTTTTAATAATCAATAACCTTCTAGCACTTAATTTCTGAATTGATTTCCACTTAGGTGAACTATACAATTCTAGACCTGTTTCCACTGTTCCTAGATTGATTTTGGACATACTTCCTTTAAACTGGAAAAAATGGCATATATAATGTGGGTAGATTTTTATTTTTATTTTTTAAGATGGATGCTGTTAATAATTCTGGTTTCCAGATGCTCTTTTCTAATTCAGAAGCAAAGGGAAGTTCTTCTTTTGCAATTACTGGATGTAATGAACAGGAATAGAGCTTTGTGCTCCTTCTATAAGAATGACTTCTCTAACCGATGCTCTATCTTTGCTTAAATTGTTGTTCAACATGTTTTATTTCATGTCATCTTATTCCAGATTTCTATTTTCCTCCATGTTTGACTTTTCTAGCACTTTCAACTTGAAATATCCTTTTTCAGTTTGATTGTGCCGGTTCTCTCTTCTGGATATATTAACAACTGTTTTTTTCTTATAAGTTTCCGCAAGTTATTTCTGTTTCCCTGAAAATGAGGTCAACAAGGAGGAAGTTTCTCACAAAGCCTAATAGCAATGAAAATTGTCGCTCACTTTTCTTTCCTAAATTATTTTCAGAGACCGTACTAGTAGCATGGAGGATCCAGATGGCACACTAGCAAGTGTTGCACAATGCATTGAGCTGCTACGTCAGAGTTCCTCGTCTGTACAAGAGAAAGAGTATGCATTGAGACAGTTGCGAGAACTTGTTGAGACACGTGAAAATGCATTCAGTGCTGTGGGATCTCACTCTCAAGCAGTTCCAGTGCTTGTTTCTCTTCTCCGGTCAGGATCACTGGGAGTGAAGATACAGGCTGCTACTGTCCTAGGTTCTCTCTGCAAGGAGAATGAACTAAGGGTAAAAGTCTTACTTGGAGGATGCATCCCACCATTGCTTGGTCTCCTCAAGTCCAGCTCTGCAGAAGGGCAAATTGCAGCGGCAAAGACAATATATGCTGTTTCCCAGGGTGGTGCTAAGGATCATGTTGGCTCAAAAATTTTTTCAACTGAAGGAGTCGTGCCTGCACTCTGGGAGTTGCTTCGAAATGGGCTCAAGACGGGCAACTTAGTTGATAACTTGTTGACTGGAGCTTTAAAAAATCTCTCCAGCAGCACTGAGGGATTTTGGTCTGCAACAATACAAGCTGGAGGAGTGGATATACTAGTGAAGTTGCTTACAACAGGACAGTCAGACACACAAGCAAATGTTTGCTTTCTTCTTGCATGCATGATGATGCAAGATGCATCTATTTGTTTCAAGGTATTGGCTGCAGAGGCTACTAAACAGCTGCTCAAGCTGTTAGGACCTGGCAATGAAGCCTCTGTTAGAGCAGAAGCTGCAGGTGCCCTTAAGTCTCTTTCTGCACAGTGCAAAGATGCAAGACAAGAGATAGCTAAATCTAACGGCATTCCTGCTCTGATAAATGCTACAATAGCTCCTTCAAAAGAATTCATGCAGGGGGAGTATGCCCAAGCACTACAGGAAAATGCAATGTGTGCTCTTGCAAATATTTCTGGTGGCTTGTCATTTGTCATCTCAAGCCTTGGTCAAAGCCTTGAATCATGCTCTTCACCTGCCCAGGCTGCTGACACTTTAGGAGCTTTGGCTTCAGCTCTGATGATATATGATAGTAAAGCTGAATCCACTAGGGCATCCGATCCTATGGCTATTGAACAGACTTTAGTTAATCAGTTCAAGCCTCGTTTACCCTTTCTTGTGCAAGAACGTACCATAGAAGCATTAGCTAGTTTGTATGGGAATGCCATCCTCTCAGTTAACCTTGTGAATTCTGAAGCAAAACGATTGCTTGTTGGTTTGATTACGATGGCTATCAACGAAGTTCAGGATGAGCTTGTAAGAGCTCTTCTCACGCTTTGCAATAATGAAGGCAGTCTATGGCGTGCACTTCAAGGACGTGAAGGGGTCCAGCTATTGATATCTCTTCTTGGCCTTTCATCGGAACAGCAGCAGGAATGTGCAGTGGCATTGCTTTGCCTTCTATCTAATGAAAACGATGAAAGCAAGTGGGCCATCACTGCTGCTGGTGGTATACCTCCCCTTGTCCAAATTCTAGAGACAGGATCTGCAAAAGCCAAGGAAGATTCTGCTACAATCCTTAGGAACTTATGCAATCACAGTGAAGATATTCGTGCATGTGTTGAAAGTGCTGATGCTGTTCCTGCATTATTATGGCTACTGAAGAATGGGAGTCCCAATGGGAAAGAAATTGCAGCAAAGACTTTAAATCATTTGATCCATAAATCTGATACAGCAACTATTAGTCAGCTCACTGCATTGTTAACCAGTGATCTACCTGAATCAAAAGTGTATGTCCTGGATGCTCTAAGAAGTATGCTTTCTGAGGTTCCCTTGAGTGATGTACTACGGGAGGGCAGTGCTGCAAATGACGCGATTGAGACAATGATTAAGATATTGAGCTCTACTAAAGAGGAGACTCAGGCCAAGTCTGCCTCTGCTTTGGCTGGAATTTTTGAAACCAGAAAGGATTTACGTGAAAGCAGCATTGCTGTTAAAACACTTTGGTCAGTGATGAAGTTGCTAAATGTTGAATCGGAAAACATCTTAGCAGAGTCATCTCATTGTCTTGCTTCAGTATTTCTTTCAATTAAAGAGAACCGGGAAGTGGCTGCTGTTGGTCGTGATGCATTGTCTCCTTTAATTGCACTTGCTAACTCATTGACTTTGGAAGTAGCTGAACAGGCAACGTGTGCTCTTGCAAATCTTATTTTGGATGGTGAAGTTTCAGAAAAAGCAATTCCAGATGAAATTATTGTGCCGGCGACTAGGGTTTTGCGTGAAGGAACAATTTCTGGGAAGACCCATGCAGCAGCAGCAATTGCTCGTCTCCTTCATTCTCGTAGAATTGATAATTCCATAACTGATTGTGTCAATCGTGCAGGAACAGTACTTGCATTAGTTTCTTTTCTAGAATCTGCAAGTGGTGGATCTGTTCCCACATCAGAGGCCCTAGCTGCACTTGCTATTCTGTCAAGGTCAGAAGGGACTAGCGGACACATCAAACCAGCGTGGGCAGTTTTAGCTGAATTTCCAAAACACATAACCCCAATAGTTTTGTCGATTGCAGATGCAACACCCTTGTTGCAGGACAAGGCTATTGAAATATTATCAAGACTTTGCCGAGATCAGCCTTTTGTTTTAGGAGAGGCGGTTGCTTGTGCCTCTGGATGTATACCTTCAGTGGCTAGAAGGGTGATCAATTCCACAAACCCAAAGGTCAAAATTGGAGGAGCTGCACTTCTTATTTGTGCTGCGAAAGTTAGTCATCAAAGACTGGTGGAAGATCTTAACCAATCAAATTCATGTGGTCATCTTATTCAATCACTTGTCACAATGCTTTGTTCTGCAGATGCTTCTCCTTCAGAAGACCTGGTTGATGATGACAAGGAGGTCATTAGCATCCACAGATATGCTAAAGAAGGTGAGAATGGTGAATCTCATAAAGGAACAGCAGTAATTTATGGTTATAACTTGGCTGTTTGGCTACTTTCGGTTCTTGCCTGCCATGATGAGAAAAGTAAAATTGTTATAATGGAGGCCGGAGCAGTTGAAGTCCTCACCAACAGAATCTCCAGTTGTTTTTCACACTACAGTCAGGTAAAACTTTTTGCCCACCGTAAACTGAAGGTATTCCAGTGTCTTGTGCCATAAGTTCTCAATATCAATGAAAATTTTGATTTGTCTTAAGAGTAACGCTGCAAATGAGCCTAGCCAAACTTTGATATATTTAGAGTTCATCTAATTTTAGCAAAGTTCAGGCTTGGCTTGTGCTTGTGGTGAGCCTAAGACTTGAAGCTCAAGCTTCTCTCCTTGGGTTGGTATGAGCTTGACATAGTAGATTGATAAATAAGCAAGTAAACAAACTTACCTTGACCTTGGATTCACCATGAAAAATCATTCAATAAAGAAGTGAACATGTTTTTTTTTTTAAAGAAACCCAAACTCGTGTATCTCATGTCAGAAATAAGTTTGATTAGATTTGATAATATAATAATTCATATTTTATATACGTTAATTATTTAGCTGAACTAAGATTTGCTTATTAAATACATGCTTGTTTATGAATTTTAATGAATCTGCATGCAAGCCTTTGGATGATGTGGCCCCATAAGCTTTATATCATGATCTTGAACAAGCTGAGCTTGATCTAAATCAAATGTGGCTGTATTAACATGAGTTTCAAAATAACCTCGAGCTTGACTTGTTAATTTTAACAAATGAGCTTGAACGAGCCTATAACAAGCTAAGCTTCAAGAGGCTTTGCTCATTTGCATCCCTAGTCTGGACTTTGGACATAGAAGAATTATGAGGTTTACATAAAAGAAAGAAAAAACTTATCATATTTCACATGTCACGCAGCAGAGAAATCTGTTGTGCATCTTGATTGTTGTTAACCTTTGTTGCTTCTCTATGTTCACCTGTGCAGAGTGATTTTAGTGAAGACAGCAGCATATGGATTTGTGCTCTACTGCTAGCTATTCTGTTTCAAGATAGAGACATCATACGTGCACATGCAACCATGAAATCTATACCAGTACTTGCAAATTTGTTGAAGTCAGAGGAATCTGCAAACAGATATTTTGCTGCACAGGCAATAGCCAGCCTAGTGTGTAATGGCAGTAGGGGAACTCTTCTGTCTGTTGCAAATTCTGGGGCAGCAGGTGGTCTTATCTCCTTACTTGGCTGTGCTGATGGTGATATATCTGATCTTCTGGAATTGTCTGAGGTGTTTGCTTTGGTGCGTTATCCGGACCAAGTTGCCCTAGAGAGGTTATTCAGAGTTGAAGACATTAGAGTTGGTGCTACATCTCGCAAAGCAATACCTGCTCTTGTTGATCTACTCAAACCAATTCCAGATCGTCCTGGGGCACCTTTTCTAGCATTAGGGCTTCTAAATCAGCTTGCAAAAGACTGTCCACCAAATAAGACTGTTATGGTTGAATCAGGGGTTTTGGAGGCCCTGACTAAGTATCTTTCACTTGGTCCACAAGATGCAACCGAGGAAGCTGCAACTGATCTGTTAGGGATCCTATTTAATAGTGCTGAGATTCGGAGACATGAAGCTGCTTTTGGTGCTGTCAGTCAACTTGTTGCTGTCCTGCGCCTGGGTGGAAGAGCTGCAAGGTATAGTGCTGCTAAAGCATTGGAAAGCTTGTTTTCTGCTGATCACATCAGGAATGCAGACACTGCCCGACAAGCTGTCCAACCCTTGGTGGAAATTCTTAATACTGGTCTAGAGAAAGAGCAGCATGCTGCTATAGCTGCATTGGTTAGGCTATTGAGTGAAAACCCATCAAGAGCCCTTGCAGTTGCTGATGTTGAAATGAATGCAGTGGATGTACTTTGCAGGATCCTCTCGTCAAATTGCTCAATGGAGCTGAAGGGGGATGCTGCGGAGTTGTGCGGTGTTTTGTTTGGAAATACAAGAATCAGGTCTACAATGGCTGCAGCTCGCTGTGTTGAGCCTTTGGTCTCTCTCCTTGTAACTGAGTTCAGTCCTGCTCAGCATTCAGTTGTCTGTGCATTGGATAAACTCGTTGATGATGAACAACTGGCAGAACTAGTTGCTGCACATGGAGCTGTTATTCCTCTTGTTGGCCTTCTCTATGGTAGGAACTACATGCTTCATGAGGCTATCTCCAGAGCACTTGTGAAGTTGGGGAAAGACAGGCCCGCTTGTAAAATGGAAATGGTGAAAGCTGGAGTAATTGAAAGCATACTTGATATCCTCCATGAAGCACCAGATTTTCTCGGTGCAGCATTTGCAGAATTGCTCAGAATATTGACCAACAATGCTAGCATTGCCAAGGGGCCTTCTGCTGCAAAAGTGGTTGAGCCCCTTTTCCTGCAGCTGACGAGACCAGAATTTGGGCCTGATGGACAACATAGTGCTTTACAGGTTCTAGTTAATATTCTGGAACATCCACAGTGCCGTGCAGATTATACCCTCACCTCTCGCCAAACTATCGAGCCACTTATCCCCTTGCTTGATTCTCCAGCTCCGGCAGTGCAACAGCTGGCTGCTGAGCTCCTCTCTCATCTGCTCATGGAAGAACATCTTCAGAAGGATCCAGTGACACAGCAAGTAATTGGTCCCCTTATACGGGTACTTGGTTCTGGCATACACATCTTGCAGCAGAGAGCTGTAAAGGCTCTTGTTAGCATTGCACTAATATGGCCAAATGAAATTGCAAAAGAGGGTGGTGTGAGTGAGTTGTCCAAAGTTATATTGCAAGCTGATCCTTCTCTTCCCCATGCCTTGTGGGAATCTGCTGCTTCTGTATTGGCTAGCATTTTACAGTTTAGTTCTGAATTTTATTTGGAAGTTCCTGTAGCTGTCTTGGTAAGGTTGCTCCGTTCTGGCTTAGAAAGCACTGTGGTTGGCGCATTGAATGCTCTTTTGGTGTTAGAAAGTGATGATGGAACTAGTGCTGAAGCTATGGCTGAAAGCGGTGCCATAGAGGCTCTTTTGGAACTTCTCAGAAGCCATCAGTGTGAGGAAACAGCTGCAAGGTTGCTTGAAGTACTACTTAACAATGTGAAAATCAGAGAATCAAAAGTTACTAAATCTGCAATCTTGCCATTATCACAATACCTCTTGGATCCCCAAACTCAAGCACAACAGGCAAGATTATTGGCAACTTTGGCACTTGGTGATCTATTCCAGAATGAGGGCCTGGCTCGAAGTACTGATGCTGTGTCAGCTTGTCGTGCTCTAGTCAATGTGCTTGAAGAGCAACCTACAGAAGAAATGAAAGTAGTAGCAATATGTGCTTTGCAAAACCTGGTCATGTATAGCCGATCCAATAAAAGAGCTGTTGCAGAGGCTGGCGGTGTTCAAGTTGTATTGGATGTAATTGGTTCAAGTGATCCCGATACATCTGTCCAGGCTGCAATGTTTGTTAAGCTCCTCTTCTCCAATCACACCATTCAAGAGTATGCGTCCAGTGAAACAGTCAGAGCCATAACTGGTAAGTTTCTCTTCTCCCTGTGCAGTTTGTCTAGTTTTGGCAGATACGAGGGGAACATATCTATTGATTTTGTAATGACAATTTTTCTTTCTAGTATTACTCTGTGGTTTATAGTTTGGAATTTTATTCTAACAATCAGGTACCATATTCTCTGATAAAGCTCTTATATGACTTCCTTCAGGCCAAGTTTGGAGCTTAATTTAAGTAAACAAAAATCGAATAGATCTTCTCAGTAAAGTAAAAGCAGATGCAGAATTTGAATAGAAGCGGTATAGGATCTAATTGGGTCAAATGAATTTACTTTCTAGTTCATATTTTGACTGGTGAAACAGAGCAGACATCTAAATGTGAGCTAACTTATCAAACTCTCACAGTAACAGTTGATAGATCACATGTAATGTTGAATCAGATTGTGTAGCTGCTTACTATTCTCTATATCATTAAGCAAAATAAGCGTAAATTATAAATTAGTCCCTCTAGTTTCAAAAAGTAATCAATCAGTATGTTTTATATCTATTTGTAACTTAATCTTTTTTGTCCATTTCATTTTCTTTTCCTTTTTTTTTTTAGAAAAAGAAAAAAAAGGAAGTAGATAATAGGGAAAGATTGATGAGAATAGAAAATATTTTTTGAAACAAAGTAATATTAAATTTAGTATGGTGTACATTGGTCAAGGGGCTAATTAATTAGTTTCCGAAACTAGAGACTATGTAATTCATTTTGCAGAACTAGAGAGACTAATTTATAATTTATTCAGCAATAATAGAAACATTCTGATTGTTACCTAAAGCCATGTTGAACCAGAGGAGATGAACATTAACTTCTGCACGTTAGTGAAAATATTTCCTTATGTAGTAACCATTTCTTTATTCAAGCAACATGGCCATTTATTGTTCTTTTCTTGAAAGATGTGATAAGCAGTTGAGTGGTGGAGCAATCCTGGCCAGCGGCTAGGTTCATCAGTATTCGGAAATTAGCTTTACCTATTGGCTTTAGGATTGGGTGTATCATCCTTTTCCTGTCAATTGCTACTGGGGTGAATTTTCCTGCAGGGATGTTATTTTATTTTTACTTTTACCTAAACAACTTTCTGTTCGGTCTTGCAGCTGCTATTGAAAAGGATTTGTGGGCCACTGGGACCGTGAATGAGGAGTATCTCAAAGCTCTAAATGCCCTTTTTAGCAACTTCCCAAGGTTGAGAGCCACCGAGCCTGCAACACTCAGCATACCCCATCTGGTTACATCTCTCAAGACAGGATCAGAAGCAACTCAAGAAGCTGCCTTGGATGCTCTTTTTCTTCTTAGGCAAGCTTGGTCAGCATGCCCAGCTGAAGTTTCAAGAGCTCAATCTATTGCTGCTGCCGATGCAATCCCCTTGTTGCAATACTTGATCCAGTCTGGCCCACCTCGATTTCAGGAGAAGGCTGAATTTCTGCTGCAGTGTTTGCCAGGGACACTCGTGGTTATTATCAAGCGTGGAAACAACATGAAGCAGTCCGTTGGGAACCCTAGTGTTTATTGCAAGATTACACTTGGAAGTACACCACCAAGGCAAACAAAGGTAAGATGAATCAAACATCTTGTTTATTGTTTTGACATGTTTATTTCTCCAATTTTCAGTTTTTTTCAATGAAAATAAAATAAAATAACAGGTAGTTTACATAATTGGATTATCCAATTCATTTATTCGGACTAGGGGTGTGCTCTGTTCAGTTCAAACTGAAAAACCGAGCTGAATCGTCATAATTTGGTTTGTTTGGTTTGATAACTCGTTTTTCATTTTGGGTCAGTTTGAAAACCGAACAAACTGAATTTATTTTTCTTTCTTTCAAACCTTGAAATAAAAAAAATTCAAATTTCAAACTAGAAAATTCTATTTAAAAAATAATTGTAAAACAAAAAAATTGGACTGAAAGTTTTCAGTTCAATTCGTATTTCATAAATCCAGTTTGGTTCGGTTCGGTTCTGTTTTTTCGAAAGCTGAACCAAATAAAGCAAAAACCGACCGAACAAACTGTTTGCTCACCACTGATTCTGGCCATCTTTTGGCGCTCCCAACTCACTATTTTTCATGTAAAAAAAAATTCTCTCCCTATTTTTTTTCTCTAGAAATTGCCATATCAACTTCTCAAAATGAAAAATATTTGTGAGTTTTTCAGGTCGTATCAACTGGTCCCAATCCGGAGTTTGAGGAGAGCTTTTCATGGTCCTTCGAGAGTCCTCCAAAAGGCCAGAAGCTTCACATCTCTTGCAAAAATAAGAGTAAAATGGGGAAGGTAAATGCAATGATTTTCGATTTTGTTTTTGTGAGAAAAAAACCCAAAAAAGTAATTTAGATGCTTCCACGTTTTATCAGAGATATCTTCCCCCCTTCATATTGTCACGTAACCTATCTCTTTTGATCAAACAACAGAGTTCTTTCGGCAAAGTAACAATCCAGATTGATCGGGTTGTAATGCTTGGAGCAGTAGCTGGGGAATACACTCTGTTGCCACAAAGCAAGAGTGGACCCTCAAGGAATTTGGAGATTGAATTTCAGTGGTCAAACAAGTAAGTAACAAATGTTATTGACGTAGCAACCATTCGGCCCAAATTGAGATTTTAGGGAGATAACATGCCTCCCATCAACACATAATTCTTTCTCTTCCTTGTTTCTTCTCCAGTCTGGTTTATTTATCATCCTCCTCTTTTCAGTTGTAAATAGTTTGCCAGAAGAATTTGATTTTTGTAGCTGTTTGCCAAAAGCCGTAAGATAGCAATTTGTTCAAATGTATTCTTTTGCAACCCTAGTTTCTTCAAGTTTTCTCCTTGTACCCATATTATTGTGCTTGCCAACCTGAGGAAAATAATAATCATGGTTCTGGTTTCAGATATTAATCGTCTTTTTAGCCATGTTTCTGCTTCGTTGTTTAATTATTGTGAAAGAGATATAATCCATCTTTGTATATGGTTCATCCTATCAGCTGTGTTTTCATTATTATCGAGCAATAATATTTGAAAGGTTCTCTAGATTACATTGTTCAGGTATCGAACAATAATGTGCTTAACATTAACTTTTGGAACAAGTGATTGCATAAAAATCTTAGACATTTCTTGATAATTAAGAATGCATAGAATATTTGTTTTTTATAGAAAAAAATCCAAAATAAAAAAATGGACCAAGGTTAATTTTACAAGTAATTTTTTGTGTGCTGCACATTAAATTGTTACTACCAATAAAGATAAACGTAAGAGAAAAAGGAAAAAAAAGAAAAAAATTTGTACTGGTCGTTGGACCAAGCCCAGGAACCAACGCTTGGTCGCCCAGGAGCAGGTATCCTGGCGCCCTGTTTGCCCTACACAGTTACTCAAGGCCTTTTTTTCTTTCTTTGAACATCAGTACGTATTTCGGAAGTAACACAATTTTGTTCCATTTTTAACGTCTCAGGTTCTCTTCTTTATGGAAAACACTAAATGGTGTAGAAAAAGGCAGGTAGAATTTGATGAACAGATTGGTTTGAATATAATTATAGCAAAGTATATGAACAATTTTCCTGTGTATAGAATTTAGAATTTCATGAGGTCTCAACTAATTAAGTTTTAGAATTGTTTTATACAAATTACTAGTTTGAATCTCATAAACATCATATTATTGCAGATTTATATGATTATTAATCTTAAAATTTATAAAATTAATTGAGGTATTAGTAATTGCTGAATATATACATTATTAATAATAATAATAAAAAATTTAGAACTGCTCACAAATATTCTTCACACAAGGACTCTTTACGAATCCAAGGCCACCAAAATCCCGGTTGTTGGGAGACAACACACATTCGCAGGAAGCTATGTACAGTAGCATCCCACCTTCCGACCTCTATGTATATGCTAAACGAAGCTCTCTCTCTCTCTCTCTCTCTCTCTCTCTAAAACTTAAAAGCTAAGGCACTGCTGGAGCATGGCAAGAAGCTTCGTAACATTTTTGAAATTTGATACCGTTGAGATGCTTTAGGTTAGGCATGTTTTTCCAGCTGTAGGCGCAGCCACCAAAGAGGTCGGTGGTTCTGCAACTTTTGATTGACCGTGAATAACAATAATCGTGCCCATTTAAGCCAAAGCAATTCAACGACTGCCTGCCTCCTGGAATTTGATATTCTTGAATGGTTTGTCTTCTCTACGCCTTTTTCTTTGGAGCATTTTTCCATTGATCCTACGCATGTCAAATATCAACATCATCGTCCATTTTTTTTTTTAAACTTAGTTTTATTATTATTTAAAAAAAAGTTTGTTCTAACGCGCCTTCTGACCAATCAAAACCAGCCAACCAATCCAAATTAACAAAAAAAAAAAAAAAAAAAAACTCACTAAAGAGGCAACAAACGAAGAGACAGCAAGCCCCGCACTTTACTTTAGAGGGAGCCCGCTCCTTCCTTTACATCTCGACCGTCCACGTGTAGACCACACGGACCCTCTGGTCTGCTTTTCAAACGTGTGGTGCTGTCCCCATTCTACGTGCCAGCTGCTTTCACTTTCATTTTGATTAGATATATATATGTTATTATTATTAATTTATTATTGTTTTTTATACGCCATTTATCGATGGTTTTTGGCGCTCCGTAGTGATTTTTTTTTTTAAAATTATTTTTTTTGTTTTAAATTATTTTTATTTTTAGTGTTTTTGAATTTTTTTAATACATATAAATGTTAAAAATAAAAAAATATAATTTTAATATATTTCTAAATAAAAAATATATTAAAACAGCAAACTTTATCACTATTACAGGCACTGCCTTAACGAATCAGTGATTTTTTTTTTGTCAAGAATATAATCTGCAAGCAGTGGGTCGTGTTAGGGATTTTTTTAGAAGGTTACTTTTCACAACATATAGCTTTCAAGCCCTGCTGTTTACACCATCTTTCTTTTTTCTTTTTTTTTGGCAACCTGGGGTGTTCGGGCCAGCTTGCGCGCACCACAACTAATCCCCGGGCTCACTGAACATCCTACAAGCCTAATGAACATGTAAAGCACTGCGGGGGTGACAGGCGTACACAAGTGGAGCTTAAATCCTGGTGTGAAAAAAGAAAACAAGTCTCTTCAACTACTAGGTCACAACCCCATGTGTAGTTTACACCATCTTTATTGCTCTTAGGAGTTCTTGCATTCAAGTCCCTATGACATCTTGATTCTTTCACTGCCATCCCTATTCTTGTGTGTGTGTATATATATATATATATGTATATATTTGGTTTAGTTTTAGTGTATGTCTGTGCCCACCGTTTTGTCAAATTTTAATTTTTTTTTTTCCTGTAAATTATTTTTCTTTTTGTTTTTTTGGATCATTTTGGTAAGTTGATGTAAAATATAAATTTAAAAAATTTAAAAAATATATAATTTTGATATATTTTCAAAAAATTGCTTACTTAACCAACCAGAACTTGCTTTTATTTTTGAACAATTTTAAAGGTGCATTCTTTCATCATATATTTAGTCAGAATAAATGTTTTTATATACAAATTCCAAGATTGGAAGAGAGAAGGAGCAAGTAACAGTAGAAGTAGCAAGTAACAGTAATTTACAAGGCAGGCAGTAGACACTTTACAGCAAATATATAGATATAACTGACAAATGCAAGGGCAAAGCCGCAAAATCTTGTCATTTTCTTTCTTGCGGTCTCTTGAAGGATATAATGTCATTAAGCCATGTTTATTTCCTGACAATTAGTTTTTGAAAAATTATTTTTAAAATTTTTTTGTGTTTGTTTACTATTAACAAAGTTGATTAATGAAAAACACTTTTTGATCAACAAAAAAATACTTTCTTGTCAATCGGAAAACACTTTCTGATCAACGAAAAATATTTCAGTCAAAGAAAAATTTGACTTGGTTTTCAAGAAAGTGTTTTCCTTAAGTTGTGTTTGTTTTCCGGAAAATGATTTTTGAGAAATAACTTTCCAAACTTTCTTGTATTTATTTGCCATTAGAAAAGTTGGTGAATGGAAAACACTTTTCAATAAAAGAAAAATTTGGCTTGGTTTTCAGGAAAGTGTTTTCCTGGAAAATTTGGGCGGAAAACACTTTCCGGAAGTTGTGAAAAATTTAGAAATGTCATTATTTGCTGATTATATCAAATTTGATCCTCAAACTTTTAATTGCTATATATATTTTGTTTTGAATATTTATTTTTCAATTTCATCTCTTAAAATTTTATTTTTATATTAACTTTGGTCCTTATTTTTATAATTGTTATTTGCTTTTTCCTTATCATTTTTTTATTGAAATGTTTTATCTATCAAATTTGGTCCTCATTCTTTTGATTGTTACTTATTTTATTTGAAATAATTTATGAAATGTTGATTATTATTATTTTAATTTCTTCATCTTTCATTTTTTTTTAATTTTTTTAGATTTGATCGCTATTATTTTGATTATTATTTATTTTATTTGAGATAATTTATGAAATTATATTTTTTTTTCAATTTCATTCTTATTTAATTTGTAAGATTTATTCCTCATTATTTTAATAAACTTTAGAAAAATAAAATATTAATAAATTATTTTCCAGCTTATTTTTCATGACATAACCAAACACTGGAAAATGTTTTCCAACTTATTTTCCATTACACTACCAAATATAGAAAAATACTTTCTCGGAATTCACTTTAAAAAAAAAAAACTACTTTCCAGCAGACAAACAAGGCCTAAGAGAACTTGTTAAAGTGTATGTTGATATAAAATATATAAATTATATTTTAGAATTTTATTTAAAAGTTTAAGATTTTATATTGAATTAGTGTGTTGATATAATTTTAGAATTTTGATAACTAGATCATCATGAAGTTGAATTTTATAATTTTTATTTATTTAATAAAAATTAATATAATATGAATTTATTTAAGTTTTAAATTTAAAAGCTTTCACATAAATAAGTGAATTAGAAAATAATATAAATTAATTTTTTAAAATTTATCTAAAAATTTTAAATTTTAAATTAAATTGATTCTATTTACATTTGTTTACTATTGTACGAGGGGCCACGACCTTTTTTCCTCTGTTCGAATCAGATCAGGAAAAGGCCTATATAAGAAGGAGGCCTGTGTAATCTCAAGGGAAGTAAAGAAGGAGAACAGCCTTAAAACCCCTTTTCTTTGCTTGCTAGAAGGCAAGAAAAGAATCCATTGTTTGCGAGGAAGTTCCTTGTAACTTCTTGTGTAGCTCTCGCTTCAAATGCTTTTGGTGCTAGTTTAAATAAACATCACTTCTTTCTTTCAAGAAACACAACTCTTTTTTCTTTTCTAATTTCCATCCTCACCTTTGTTTCTTATAGAAATATTCAGCTTTCTGGGGATTTGTTGCGTTTTGTCAAGCTCTCAAGAACTTGCTTTTGGACTTCTGGACTTTTGTACTTCTTGAGAAGTTCTTTTTTAGAACCATTAATAAACCATAGATATCTTGAAAAGATGGGAGTTAGTGGCACTTTGGAGTTTTTATCTGACTTGGTGGGAAGTGGTGGCCATAAACACAAAAGGAAGCAGTTGCAGACTGTAGAGCTCAAGGTCAGGATGGACTGTGATGGCTGTGAACTTAAGGTCAAGAATGCCCTTTCTTCAATGAGTGGTATGTGCCTGCCTGCCTTTCCACCTCTCTCAGTTTCTTCTCCGCTGCGTTCTTATTATTATTATTATTTTTTTAACAATTTGCTGTTGAAAAGAAACTGATATACGTACATTTCAGACTATATTAATTGCTACCTTGTCATTTATGCAGGAGTAAAAAAGGTGGAGATAAACAGAAAACAACAAAGGGTGACTGTTTCAGGATATGTTGATTCAAATAAGGTCTTGAAGAAGGCAAAGTCAACGGGGAAAAGGGCAGAGATTTGGCCATATGTTCCTTACAGTTTAGTGGCTCAACCTTTCGCTACCCAGGCTTATGACAAGAGAGCACCTCCTGGTTATGTCAGGAAAGTAGAGAACACTGCCGCCATAGGCACTGTGACTAGATATGAGGACCCCTACACCTCCATCTTCAGCGACGACAACCCAAATGCTTGCTCTATCATGTAATGTAACCGAAATTAAGACGTCTACCAAATGTCCCATCGACCCGCTTCTCCTTCTCAGGGGTTTAAACACCACTGCAAAATTCCCATGTAGAGTTTTATCTCAATTTTCATCTGTTCTTGGGGGATTTTCATATTATGCAGTAATAAGAATGAGTGGCTGAGTATCACCCTTTTTGGACCTTTTGAATGGTCCCAAACAATGTTTTGTAGTTTTGCAGTGAGTTCTTTCGATGGGCCTAGACTTTGGGTAGTTGTGAGGCACCTCTGAGCAGTAATAGCTCACTTTATTTCACTTTCTTGCTCGTGATGTTATGGTTTTTTCCATTTTGTGACTGAAATAATAACAGCTGCAGTCAGCATGCTGGGTGAAGATGCAGATGATGCAAGGATGTTGCTGTTCCTATGAGGGTGCATGGCGATGAATCTGAGAAAGTTACAATACACATGACATAGTAAGGATGCTTGGAGATCTTAGGTGACTAGAGCTCAAGTTGAAGTAGCTGTCATTTGCCTACTGAGCAATCCCATGCCTAAAGTGGTTTATATAAATGCTAAATTTGTGAGTTTTAGGCATTCAGCTAGAATCATATTTAGTCTAGGCCAGGACACCATTTGGCTGAACTAGCAAGAACTCCAACTCCAAGGTTTGGGAAAAAGACATTGGCGCTAATATTTAAAAACACGAGGATTTCGAATCCATTTGGTTCCGGTAAAAGGCAAGAAAAGAAGTTCCCAGAAAAAAGCACTTCCACTCAAACCCAAATTTGAGAAAAAGAATCCCTCTTTTCTACTTTCAACCTTTCTCTGTTTCAAAGAAGCGTAAAGACATAAATCAGTCATATAAATAGAGATTCATGTGCAATACAGTTTCCCACACAGCTTCAGAAAACCACCCTCACGCTCAATTCCATTTCAAGATAAAGCACTTCGCAACAGAAGGAAAAAGCAAAAAGAAGCAACTTCCACCCATTTCATACATATATTTTATGTTTAGTCCACTCCTCCATTATTTTTGCCTTGGGATTTTGAAAGCAGACCAAGTCAAAGCACATATAAAAGCATGCATGCTGGTAAATTGATGTGGTTTTTCAGATGAGGCTAACTTGATTGAACAAATTAGTATCTATAGCAGATTATGGCTGCCGAAATGCAGCAGATTATGAAGTGATGAGAGAAAAACCTAACAGGAATGAAATACTTGTAGCTAATAGTAAGAAACAAGACACAGAAACTTGACAGACCAACCGTAGACAATTCAAAATCAAAAGATAACAACCAAAATAACTTATTAAATTTATGTTTTTTGTTGCTACATAACAATCAGGATGCTCAATTCCACCCTGTGAGTAACAGAATAATTCCCACCTTCAAGAGCAAGCGCGGTTGAGTAAGTTAGAAGAAAACACTGCTTATGTTTTGAGTAAAGGTGAATATAAGTAATGTCAATAACTTGTACTCAGAAGTTCGCTCTTCATCTCTCTAACCACTCCTTCTGGTAAATTCATTGGAAAGAAAGGATATCATTACAACAGGAGTAGAGCTGAAATTCACTTGAGCTATTTACTTCCTAGTGATCTTAATGGTTTTGCAGCAAGTTCTGATTAGACTTTTGAGCCATCATTAGTATATATCTTATGCAGCCAACATCTGCAACTAGCAAGTGAATTCAATCTTGTTATCTTCCCCTGCAACTTAAGCATGCTTTGTCTAGCAGAAAATAGTATTTCAGAAGCATAAGTGACCTCATCCCCACCAGTCTTCTAAGATTTCAAAGAGAGCTTTAACTTCTTAATGAAAAATGGAAGAGTAAATGAGCACCATTAATTTCTTAAAATTGATCACTTTATGTGCACAAACCATTGTCCCCCACATTTGAGTACTTTGTGGCACTCAAACAGGGAATAATCCTCTTTTTCATGTTTTTGCTAAATCCCAAAAAGAAGGGTTTATCAAGATTGGAGAGATCATGATATGCCGAGGTGGAGCTGGGAAGAATATGCTCTACTATGCACTTTCAAAAAGTAAATTTCCGTACATGAGCAGCCATGGCCAGTCTATGAGGCTCTTGATCTCATAATCGTGAGTCTGTACACAGAAAGAGCTGCTTCTGGAAGTCCAAGTAGTTACAGGATTCCAATCCCAGCATTGATCCAACAATGTGTAATGATATCATTTCCAAGATAACAAGAGGAGACTCACTTGATGAACTACACTTGACTTTCATCTATTTGTTCCTCCTATTCCCACACTAGACTCGAACAAAATTGATATCATATAGAAGAGTTGAATTGCCAGGGATATTGCAATCATCTGCGTACACAATATCACGGCTGTTAGTATCCAAGTAACATGTGCAAAGATTGACTGAAGGCACTAGTGCTTTGATTTGAAAAATTTAGCTATACAGAAACAGTCATTGTAGTTAGCATATAAAATCACGACGACGATGCATAACGAGCAAGATCACACATGCAGTACAGGATTAATGGGCTTAATAAAGTCTAAGTGAGAAAAGATGTTGGCAATAATGACCAACAGTATCAGTCATTGGATCGAAAATAATAAAACAAAGAATCCATACAACGACACTGCAAATTCAATACACACATGAGCTCAAAGGCAAGAGGATGCATTCCATATCTTTGAACATTTAAACTACTCCAAGCTATTTGATGCACGCTACAGGTTTTACTTCAGATAGTCAGGCCTCAGAAAAACTGTAAGTTGTTTCTTTTTGTTCAAATGGGAACATCACCTGAGAAGCATCCTGCAGGTTCTGGTCCATATGCTAACAGGGGAGGAATATGAAGCTTATGTTTTCCACCTGGGAAAAATCAGCAGCTTGACAAATCTTTCAGTCAAACAAGAACGAATACACAACACAAAAACCAATAGAACTTCTGTTGTTTTCAAAATCTTACCTTCTTGCATTGAGAGCACCACTTCACCACCTAGAATTCCCTGATCCAATCCCCCAATGACCTGAACAAATAAATAACCATGTAAAATAAAGTTGACCAGTGTAGATATATGTGAGGAAATTATACACAGCATCAATTACTATGCCATATGCTCTTTATTGTTTCTGTGAAGAATGGTAGAACTGCTTCATGAAGGAAAGATCACAAATCACAAGAGTCACAAGTTTCAATTGGTGGTGCTGTAGATTTCTTATAATTATTGATCTCCTAATGGAAGAGTCAATTTAGCTCTTCAATATCCTTAATCATTACAATTTACAACAGAAGGATTCACAGAAAATGCCAGGACAGAGAAGTATCAAATATTTTGTTAAGCAGTGCACATGAAAACTCTAATCTATCCTTACATGAGGACGTTATGGAAAATGGTGATCTGCCCACAATCGTGATTAGATTGAGAAGGAATAAATCATCACCAATCCAATCAAAGAATAATAAGTAACAAACATAGAAAGCAGATAGTGTAACCTGTTAACGAAGACACAAGAGCAGTAAAAGTAATACAAAATCTCTACAGAGCACTTTGAGTTGTGACTCAAATAATACATGGTAGCAAGTAGTTTAGATCCTAGTCTTAGAAGCGTCTAACATGACAGGCTGTAAATCAGGAGTTCAACAGAAAATCTTCCCACCTGTATGTTTAAGAAGAAAACTGAACCAAACTAATAATTCTACCTAATAGTTTCACACCTTTCCAACACCAATGCACATGGCGAGAGGTCTGCCGCCCTTTCTGTCAAAGACTATCCCATCAGCAACTCTTGCAGTGTCACGGACCTGCATCGAGGGGGAGGAAGAAAAACAAAGATTGTGACGCTTCATGGTATTTGGCATCTATCTATTAAAAGTTGTTTTTCCGGTGAGATCATTGATAGCTCCTTGCTAACAGAAAAAAAGATATTCCAATTTTGTACTAAAACAAGTTGAATTTTTAAGGAACATTTCATGACCAGAATACACATAATAGAGATCCATTACAACAGAACAAGCATTAATCATAATGACAAGTTAGAAGTTAAGAGACTGACAAAGATTCCTGATCTCAGAAACCTTTGTCAGACACATTTAAAAATAGCTGTTTCTGACTAACATAATTTTTTTTTTTTGAGAAATTGAAGAAGATCATGAATCAAACAAACTTGCACTTTAGAGGATAAAGTTAATTCATTACTCCAATAAAGTCTAGTCCTTTATCTAACTTAATTCACAGTTTCTTCAATATGAAAGACTCAAAATTACAAAAAAAAAAAACCAATTCTCCAATCATCATTGCCCAGAAAAACATAAAAGAACCAATCAAGAACAGATAAAAACTTACTCAGATCTAGACAAATATTGAATAACTATCATTAATTAGTCCATTTGAAATTAAAGCTTGGTATATTTACTTCAATAAAGCAAAATTCAGGGAAACAAAAAACCAAGATAGGAAATTGGCAGAATTCCTGAATCGTTAAACTTACATTGATGAGCTCATTATATTGGGCATCCACCACACCTGACCCTACAGAACATCACAATAACCAAGGGCAGAGGGAACAAAGTTAAGTTCATATGGTGGGTCTGCTACAGTAGCATAATACTCAATTCTGGTTGCTTCAGCATCCAATGGTGGGAAAGCAAGAACAGAAGCAGCTAAAAGCC
Source organism: Populus alba (assembly GCF_005239225.2). Lineage (NCBI taxonomy): Eukaryota > Viridiplantae > Streptophyta > Magnoliopsida > Malpighiales > Salicaceae > Populus > Populus alba. The sequence goes on from NC_133290.1 coordinate 11,639,080, forward strand.
CCAAACCCACATCAAGAATGCACTTCTTTGTCTTAGAAACTGACTTCAAAGACAGATTTGTTTCTTTATCGTGATGAGGACCAGAGGTCCGCATCATATCATGTGACAAACAAGAAAGACAAGAATGTTATAGCAGAGAGTGCTGCCATGCTTTGGTCAGTGTGTAATGTAGTCTGTTATGGTTTTTCAAAAAGTGGTTAAAGTTAGGAGGGTAGAAATCTTTTTGGAGGGGAGGAATTTTGATCGTTGGATATGGATAGGAGCCCTCACTGATTCTGTTATTGACGGGCTAGAGATTGGAAGGCCTGGACTTAAAAATTCATGTTTGTTTTCAGAAATGTTCTTGCCTATATGATTTTTTGAGTTAATTATAACTTAATTATCTGTTTAGCAAAACTAATTAATTGATATCTGTAATATTAACACAATTAAATAATCTTTGATCAACCTCAATTTAATAACTTTTTTCTATTCTCATCAATTTTTTATATCATATCTACTATTTTCCTCTCAAGTTTTGTGCTTGGTTTTATTTTAATTGTTATACCCTAATTCTTATCCATTTTAAAAACAAAAATTCCGCATCAAAACATTTTTGCGGATGAAATTGGACATCTTTTTGAAAAAAAGAAAGCCGTTAAAAACAATTAAAAAAAAACAATTAGGATAATAATCAAACAAATAATAAATTTTAAAAAAGCTAGGATGGAGCCAAAGCAGAAACAAAAGGTCAAGAATAATTTGAGGGACAATTAGGGGTTTGATTAAAAACATTGAAGAAAATGGTTAAAATTGGATGAATTTGCATGAATTAGAAGATCAAAGACTAAAAAGAAATGGTACAATTTGAAGGTTTTATTAATTCAATCAAGGGTTTAATTGAATAAAAAAATTGACATTTAGAGTTAATTAGATAGGTGGTCCGCATTACGTCACATATCAGGTTAATTTCTTTCTAACATAAAAAAATTATTCTTAGACAATGATAACGCTTTTAAAAGAGAAAAAAAAAACTTGGAAACCTGGTCATTGATTCAAATAGATTTAATAAACTCAATTAATTTAATAATAATATTATAAAAAAACCAACAACAATAAAAACAAGAAAAAGACAATAACTAATTGAGAAAAATAAATGTTTGCCAACATTATAAAAAAAATCATTAAATATTATTAAAATATCTCAATAATCTTATTTGATAACACCAAAAAAAAAAGATTAAATGAAAACAAGATAACATCATAAAGAGAAAAATAAAAGAAATTAAAGAACAATCAATAACAATTTACACGATGAAGGATGAATTAAAAAAAACTTCAAATTTAAAAAAGGACAAAAACCTGACTCCACTCAACATACCAAACTTGTGGCCCGGTTGTGAGGTCGAGATAACTTTGTACAAAAAAAATTGAATAAAACAATGAAGGCTAACTCTCAAGAAAACTGAATGATGAAAGTCAAAACTAAAGAGACAACAATTAAAAAAAACAAAAAAGCTTAGTCAACTCAAGTTATCTCAACTAACCCATCACTCAGGAATGAGATCAGGATAACTATATAGGAAGGAAAGTGAAGAAAATCACAAGGCTGAAGATCCAATAATCTAATGTTGAAAGATAAAATTGAAAAAAAAAATCAATTTAAAAAAAAACCTAAAACAAAGACTAAAGTCGATATGAGCTAATTTTTAAAACCCATGACTTGGATCATGAGACTGGGTTACCTTGTAAAATCCCGAGAATTTTTTTTTTTGTTATATACATGATAAATAAAAGTAATAATTAAGAAATTAAATAGGAAAATATAAAGACATAAAGAATGTGATTCAAATTGTAAAGAAAAGGAAAGAATAGGGGCCAATGTATAATTAGAAAGAATGTGGGCTATAAATACCCCATTCATCCCTCTTTCATGGCCGATTGGAAACAAAAGAAAACAAGGGGGGAAGAGTGCAAATTTTATTCTTCAAAAGAGAAGGGAAAACACTAAATCACTTAGGAATACAAACCTAGAAACTCCAAATAGAGAGGACAACCAATAACAAGGATAAAACAAGTGCAAAATTGAAGAAAAAGAGGAAGAAGGGGCTGGCTGCATGCTTGAGAAGAGGACCAAAATATTCAATTTACATGAGCTGAAATTCTGAAATTTCTAAAGGTATGGACACTAGACTTGATTGTATAAAACAAGTTAACAATTAAGTAGGAATTATACATAAATTTTAGATTTTATAAATTAGGGTTCTTGAAGGAAGATTGAGGGAAATGAAGAAATTGATTGAAATGAGGTTAGTTAAGCTAAATAAGATGCGCTGAACTTGAAAGAAACACAAAAAAAATGTTAAACAAAGAAATAATTGATTCCAAACTAGAGTGGTTAGCTATGTAATGGAAAGGGGGAAGAAAGGGATTATGAAATTTGGGGTTGATGAGCACTTATAGCGTGTGTAGTATGTGGACAATGAGTGTGTGTGGTAAGAAAAATCAGCTAGAAAAAAAGAAAAGAAAAGAAAGAGGGGGATCTTTAGTTCCCTTAGACTAAGATTGGTTAAGAGCCAAATAAAGAAAAAAAAGAATTTTGGTGTATTATGTGTGTTTATACAGGAACCAAATATAGTAAAAAGCTCACTTAGGAATCACTGATGAATTCTGGACAGATTCATCACCTTTATTTTAAGGGATTTCTGGCCTCAAAAGATAAAATTTAGGAATCATCTCTTATAGAAATTGTAGCATAAGATGTTAGCTTTCCAACGAATCCAACATCGCTCAATTTAGAGCTCTAGAGCTCTAGATATAGGTAAAAATATAAGGAAAGGTCAAACTACCACTCCTGTTGGTAGATCTGATGGGAATTAACAAAACATGGGATTTAGTTATGATAGGGGCAGACAACTGTTTCTTCCCACCAAAATTCTTGTAACATTGAACCTTAATACTAGTAGGGGATAAATTACATTTGAAAAGTGAAGTTGATGATTTGCATAATGATTTAAAACAAAGAAATGTAAAGAGTAAATGTTATTGTTGTTGTCTTGCTATTTGCGAAATAAAAATCGACCATGAACTAATGTAGTGTATTTGTGAATTCAGGAGAAACCACAAAAGGAGTACAACAACAACAAGAGAAAACAAATCAAGCATCGGTGGTAGATAGGTGTCCCATGCCTATATTCTCCTTGGTTGATAATAAACTTCGTACTCAAATTCATGCTAGAAATCATATTCATGAATATGACTAAAGAAAGGAAAGATATGGTGAAACAGACAAGGATTTGAAATCTGAATTTTGGTCGTAGACTCCAGAATTTGGAGTTTGGATATGGGTCTATATTGTGTATAAAAAAAAAAGAAAAGAAGAAAGAAAACAATCGCCTATAGACTTGATTAGCTGACCTTGAATAGGGACAACTAATGATGTTAACAAATATTGTTAACATCGGTATGACCTTGATGGAAATATAATGAATATTGAACTTGATTAACTATTCACATCAAGAATAGTTAATGATACTAATTAATAATGTTAGTATCGACAGGCCCACAATAACTTTATTAGCTTCCTACGGAGGAAGTTAATGATGTCACGAGAACTTGGCATCGGCATTACCAGAAACATCTCCAAGTATGATGAAGAGCAATTGATTGACTATTTCGGGTTGGAAATAGCTCAATGGCATCGACTAGTTAAGTTGGTATAAGCACTGTCAAGGAATTAATTAGTCGATCCAGATAAGGGTGAATAATGAAACTAATAGGAGTTATTAGTGTTTGAAGTGACCACCTCAGAATTTAGGGTGGATAAGAAAAAAGGTAAATCAAACAAAAAATAATGTGTGATAATAAAAAAGAAAACCATAAGGAGGTTATGGAAGGATAGGCGTTAGATGTAGCAAAGGTTCTTCTTTTGCAGATCAACTATGATTATGCCCTATTGAATGGGTACTTGTATGCGTAGATACATGTAGTAGTGACACTCCATTATTTGGTTGTATTTTATTTATTTAATATAATTATTCTCTTATTTTGATGTTGAAGGTCCTTCCCATTCATGTTAGAAGTGGAATTTAGGTTCTTTGATCCTTTTTTGTATAAGTTAGGAACTTAGGGATTATCCACATAATTTTATTATGTAGTAAACATGTAACCTGAATATAATAGTACAATCCTTGTATTAATTTTGTGTTTGAAATATTAAATGTATCAACATATGCTTGTAGATATTATAATGTACTAGTTTATGTTTAGAAAGCTAAACTATGTTGTGTTTATATATGGAATTTCAACGTTTAGATGGTTCTCTTAATTACTAATTTATGCATGTGATATGAGATGGAGATTGAGTATAAAGTTTTGTCCCGAGTATATTCTTGAATGAATTAAATGATTGAATTGGACCCATTGTGGATGTGTTTATGATGGGATGATTATAAATGCATGCAGGGTAAATTATTGATAACTTGGGACCTCCCAGTATAGGGGAGACTCTCCCGAAATTTTGTTAGAAATTTTGCTGAACTCAATGTAGAATAAAAATAAAAATTATGCTTTATTTATCCTTTACGTGGAAGTTAAATGGATAAACTAATTTAACCTTTGAGGCTGTTACATACCCCAGTGAAGGTAAACCCAACAAAATCACGAAGTAAAATTCTCAATCATCCATAAAATAAAAAGCATAAAAAAAAATAAGGACAAAATCTAGTATAAAAATCATTTGAAATAAAACAATAAGGGATAAAATTAAAATACAAAATGAATCAAGAAAATGATAAAAAAAACAAACAAATAATAATCAAAAGAATAAGGACCAAATTCAAAGAAAAAACAAATTGAAGTGCTTCTTTGAAAAATTAGAGAGTTTGATATGAAAATCAAGGAGGAGAGAGAAAACAAGAAAATAAAAGAAAAGGTTGTTGATGCCGTCATAATCCAATTCTGGGTTATTCACTAAAAATCAATTTTTTTTTTTCAAAATAAAAATCAATAAATTAAAATAAAGGCTGGCAACATAGAGAAAACAAGCTATAATTTTTAGAAGAAATTCAAGGCCTAATTATAACCCATTGTTCCCAAAAATGGAGAAACAAAATTAAAATTCAAGGTCAAATTAAATGATTATTGGACGGATTTGCATAAACATTAAGTCCAATGACATAATTAAATTTTTAATATGCCAATTTGATTTAATTATGAGTCAAATTCAATTTTAATTATGTTTAAGAATTAATTTGGGTCCAATTAAAGGATTTAATTAAGTGCAAGGACTTAATTATACTTTAAATGGGTCAAATTAATTTTATTTGGGGCTTAATTGGTGAAAAATTAAGTTTGGAAGCCTAATTTGGACTTAATTGAGAATATTGGAATTTTAAGAGACCAAATTTATTTTTTACCAAGGTAATTGATTGAAATTAGGGGCTAAATTGCAAGAAAATTAAAGTTTTAGGGTCAATTAGGGGTTAAATTGACAAAATTCACAGCCAAGGACCAATCTGCAAAAGGCGCCAAATTATAAGGGCTTAATTGACAAAAAATAGGGGGCAAAATTAAAGAAATTAAAAGTTTAATGGTCACTTAGGGGTTAAATTGCATAATTCCGAGACCAATGACTATATTGTAAAAGGCGTGTAACTTTGGTTTTCCAATTGAAGTTCATCAGGAGCTTAATTGCATTAATCAAAAGTTTATGGTCATTAGGGGTTCAATTGCAAGAAATTAAAAGCTGGAGGACTGAATTGAAAATCAATTTAAATCCCTAATTCAAACTCAAAACGACGTCGTTTTGCATATATATATATATATAAAAGGATCAAACAACGTGTTGTCTGGTCATTGCTCATTGTCTTCTTGTTTTACCTTGTTAAAGCTGGTCCGGTCACCTACTTTGTAGGTGTATTTAATTCACCTAACGTCCATAAAAGTTAACCAAAGTTGCACGAAAATGATCCTCTGCAGTTGCTTTACAACCCCAACTGAAAATTTTAGTCTAAACAGCAATGAGACGGCGCCAGCGCCGGTCTAAACAGGCTAACTCGCTCAGCCTTTTTCTACAAATTGAACAACTCATGATTCAAACTTTGAGCCAACGGTTGGGATCCTTCCAAACCGAATCAAGGGCTGAATTTTCCCCCTAGTGTAGACAAGATTGCCCTCTTCCACCACCTATAAATAGAGGCGGATTTGATGGTCTGGAGGAGGATGAAATTTGGTCCAAATATCGCAAAAAAACCAGCCTTCCCCCCTGTTTCCATTTTCCTTATTTCCTCGTCAGCCTTTTGCAACTCTCTCCACCCCTTCCACAGCTGCCTTCTCCGGCTACAATGCTAACAAACCTAGCTTATACACCACCACGAACACCAGCTCCACCATAAGAAGCCAGCACAACCACCAAGCAGCTACCACAACCCTCTCTTTCTTCTCTTTCCGACATTTCTCTCTCCTCTGTACCTTTTTCCCTTCGTGACCTGCAACCAACTCCGATCGCCGGTCAAAAGTAAAAAGTCTAAAACAACATCGTTTAATTTAATCGCAAATACTAATTAAATAAAGGGAAGAAATGATGTGTCATTTAGTACCTTCATCAACCTAAGTTTCTTGGTTTCTGGCTAATTTGAGAGGGGACTTTTGGCATATTTTTAGTAACAAATGATGCGTCGTCTAGTAAAAAATCAGGGTACATGGTTTTTTTGCTCTAAAAACTTGTTTTCCACCCATTTTCAACTCAAAACATTTAGAAAAAAAACTTAATAACCTGTGAAACCAGTCTTTAAGCTCCAAAAGCGCAAAATACCGGTCTAAAACCAAGAGTTAACCCAAAAACCAAATTTCTCCTGATTTTAAATCTGGAATTTTTAGGCACTTTTAAGAAAAAAAAAACACCCAAGTCAAACTTCCTTCATAATATGGAATCACTTGGAACAAAAAACTAATGTTTTGGTGGCTAGAATCGTTGAAATGACATCTTTCTTTCTAAGCTAGATTTTAACAATTTCCTCTCTCTCCTCTCATCCACCAAGGACTGAAAAATAATGAAAATAAAGTTTAATACCAAAATAAAATTTTGCAAACTTCAAAAGACCAATCACCTTATTGCAAAAAAACATCGGGAATAAAAATATACTTCACAAATAAATTTGCACACGCCATCTACGTTACTCATGTTTTGCACTTCAATCTCTTGTCTTTCAATCCAACTGTCACCCCTCCAAAAAAAAAAATGCAATTAGCTTCTAATTTGGATTGAAAAGGGCTAAATTATGCTAAAAATAGTTTGAGGATCAAATTGAAAATTTTGAAAAATAGCATTATTGAAATTTATAATAAAATATATGAGGGTGAATAGTAAATTCTTGTGTAGTGAAAACACCACACTGTTTAGTTTTATACTTAACATATAAATAAACAGAACTTGAATGAAAACCGATGAACTCTCTTATTCTTAAGATCTCAAAGTTTTTCTATATGGATGAAATATTTTATTTTTAGGGATTGACATCGAGACTTTCCTAAATCAATGAATTTCCCTATGTTTAGGGATCAATGTCAAGATTTTTCTAAATCGATGAAAATTTCTATGTTTAGGGATTATATCAAAGTAAATATCCTATTTTTAGGTATAACATCAAAATTCTTCTAAATCAATAAAATCTTCTATTTTTAAGGATTAACATCAAAATTTCTTAAAAGCAACAAAATCTCCTAATTTTTGGGATTAATGTCAAAGTTTTTGTTAAAATCAATATAATCTCCAATTTTTAGTGATTAAAGTTATTTTTTTTAAATAAATGAAATCTCCTATTTTTTAGAGATTTTTCTTTAAATCTTAAAATCGATGAAATATCATATTTTTATGGATTAAAGTCAAAATTCTCATAAATCAATAAAATCTCTTATTTTTAGATTTTAAACATTTTTTTTTAAATCAATAAAATCTCTTATTCTTAAGGATTAGCATAAAAATTTTTAAAATTGATGAAATCTTCTATTTTAGATATTAACGTCAAAATTTTTCTAAATCGACAAAATCTTCTATTTTAAGGGATTAATGTTCAAGTTTTGTAAAAATTACAAAAAAATGTTCTATATATATATATATAAAAGTTCAGAAATAATTTAGATAATTAATAAGATATGTACAAAAAAATTAGAAAAAAACACATATCATAGATAACCTTTTGTTAGAAATGATGCGATGAGAGTGACATCGATTTTTTTAGGCATAATTAACATAGTACTCGAATATGTGAGACTAATTTCTATTTTAGAATTCTTAATCTTTTTAATTACCAAGTAAATGACTATTATTTTTCATTTTACTTTTTAATTTTTTAAATTTTGGATCAGAGTGATAAATCGCACATATTTAGACTTGGTTTAACACAAGTGTGTGGGGGCAATTTGCTCTTGTGAGAAAAATATAAAAATGACTATTCCTATATGTGATATTTGTAGTATTCTTATAGCTGCTATCCAACTTTTACACACATACATACATAAATATAAAAGAAAAACTACTGTGCATATGTTTTTTTGCAAACACTTTTATTGTTTAATATATAATATTCAGGTAATTTTCATACACTGAAACTAATTTTTTTTCTTAAATGAATTTTAAGAAGATCACTGAAAATTAAACTAATGCATGCATAAATAAAAAAATAATTTTTTTTATAATCTTTCTTACAATTTGAATGCCGAATAATAATAATATGGAAAAAAAGATTTATACAAGATGGTAAAGGTATTAATTGAAAGGCAATTTGCCTATGTTTATGTCTGGAGAAGCATTCAGAGAACCTGCTCTAAGAAAACAATAAATCTTAGTTTTGATTCCGAAAACAAACCATTCCACTCTTCAAGGTGAATAAACTACGACCCCTTCTTCCACATCAATACTTAATTTTCGGGCACTCCCTTTTAACCACAAATGCTCAAAATCATCCTTAACCAGCAAACAAGGCCCATGCATTAACAGAAGAAAACACCCTCTCCATCTCTCTCTCTCTCTCTCTCTCTCTCTAACTTGGTGGGATTCTCATTTCTGTAGAAGAAAAGAGAACAGGCATTATCAGCAGATTTCTGTTAATATATACCTTGCCTTCTTCTTTATACGTAGCTGATCGGGGACTTGCTTGTTTTTCATATTTTATGTAAATTAAAAATGGGCCGTGTCAAACTCCAGATAAAGAGAATAGAGAACAATACGAACCGGCAGGTTACATTCTCCAAACGTAGAAATGGACTCATCAAGAAAGCTTATGAGCTTGCAATTCTTTGCGACATCGATATTGCTCTCATTATGTTCTCTCCATCTGGTCGTCTCAGTCATTTTTCTGGCAAGAGAAGGTGATCTTCATTGCCCTTGATGATACATATTTTTCATTTCTTGATATGGACATATTTTCTTTTGTGGACACATGGAATCTGATGTTTGTAAATTTTCTTTTATATATAGACTCGAAGATGTGATTGCACGTTACATAAATATGTCAGAACATGATCGAGATTTTAGGTATGTTGTTACCAAATTATATGTTTTTGTTCTTGGGTATGTCTTATTTTTCTTCTTTTTTGTGTTGCAACATTATATGAACAGTTTTTTCCATGTATTTGCAGCTGCGGCATTCAAAATCGAGAGGTAAACTATAATAATATTTTTTTTATGTCTTGGTTGAATAGGGCATATAAATTCTTATAGCCTACACTTTTGTTTATCCCCATACCTAATTGCAGTATTTGCTCAATATCCTGAGGAAGCTCAAGACTGAGAATGATATGGCTCTTCAAGCTGCAAAGCAGGATTCTCTTTCTCAATTTAATTTTAATTAATTCAAAGTGTTCCAATTGATACAAAATTTCTCTAATTATTTCGTTTTGTCTTGCAGTCCTGATCATGCTATGAATTTTAATATGGAGGTAGATAGAACAGCTACTCGTGTTTATTGTTTCCCTTAATCTTGTCATGGATTTGGGATTTTCTTTTCCTTTTCCACACATGGAGCGCACTCATGGATTTTCTTTTTTTGTGAAAATTAAGGAAATCCAGCTAGAAGCTCGTAATCTGCAACATCAACTTTATATGGCCGAGGAGCAGTTAAGGTTAGAAAATTGCAACAACAAAACCTTTTCACTTTTGTTGTCATATAGAACTCTAATTATTTCTTTTTGGTTGGATAACTGATTGGAAGGTTATACGAGCCTGATCCTCTAAAAATCACATCAATGATGGAGCTTGAATCATGTGAGAAGACTCTTTTGGATACCATGGCACGTCTTGAAGAGAGAAAGGTTACTTGCTTTTTCTCTCTTGTAATTACATGATTAAGTGTTATGTTCCAAAATGCCATGCACTAGCACCAGCTATAATATCCATTTTAATTATAATCTTTGCTGCAGAAATGCATCTTGAGTAACCCGGCTGTATCTACTTATGACCCTTCGAGTATGCAGGTAATCGACTGTGCTTTGATTTGTAATTGGCATCAATCTTGAATTTTAGTTGACTGATTAATTTTAGGACTATTAAGGAAATGAAACTTGTTCCATTTCATCTTTGAATTTGAAGATGTTCTTAGATACAAACGGGGGGATGCCAGACTTCGAAAATGATATTGTAAGTTGGTTGCCTGAAAATGGAAGCAACCCCAGCTCTGTTCGCGTAGGATCTGATCAATCGTCTTGTGTTCCTGTGAGGTAAATAAAGCCTGAAATTCTTGTACAAGGAAGATGGGAAATTTGTATGATTTATGTTCTTGATGGAACAATTTCTTGTTCTTTCTTTTTTTGGGCATTTTTTTTCAGCAACCAATCCTCCATGACACTCTTTGATGCATTGTCTCATGCGACTAACAACATAAATGCAAATCATTGCAACAACATGGAAGGAAGCAATGTCAACAACTCAAACAGTGAGGTCTTCCCATCTTGGTACCAAGCTTTCTCGTCATTGTCATCAACTGAGCTCCTCTCTGCCTTCATGCCTCCAACCTCATTCTCTGCTGTAAAGGTTTCTCCCCTTTTGGGCATCGTTGAAATACTATGTGATATTCAAGCACCATGTAGTCTAGTGGCTATTTAATAACAAGAACATATAAACTTCTCTTGCCAGCAAGAGAATATTGCAGGTCCAAGCTTTACATCAATGTTGCAACAGCCACAGGCAGAGACCACATCAAGCTGCCTGCAAATGCCTTCTAGCACTGCTGATCAATGTTCAGATTATGAGAATCAGATAAAACAATCTAAAGTAGAATAATGTTTCACTCCAAAAACTTCTTCTGGTGGATACATAGCAGCGTGCAAACCAGAAACTTGGCTGATCGAATAGGAGGTTGGTCATGGTTCATGATGGTCTCTTCTAAGAGTGCAAATATTGAGGGGGCATACATTTTTTCTTTTTCTTCCTGTTTCTTCATGTAGGAAAGGATTTATGTATATTATGAGAAATGAATTTGTACGATAAAGAAGCTAGAAACAAGGATTTTCTCCAAATTACAGTCTTGTTACAGATCGAGATCATTCGTAGAAACCTGCTTGAAGTGAAAGAAGAGGGTCTGTGTGTTTCAATTGGGTCTCATCCCTTCGCCAAGATATAGTCTTTCTCCTATCGATCTCAGGCCATGAGTACTATTCAGCCTACTATGTTTTTTTATTTTTTGGTGAGTTCCACATATAATTTGACCATGATTCTGAAAACAGAAAAAAAAATACCACCATATTCATCAAAGTAATAAGAAATCTGAATCTCAGCAATGCATTCATTTATTCAGAGAATTTTTTGAAATGCAATACAAGAAATCCAAAGGCTTTAGTCCCGAAAAGATTATTTTTTCGGAACAAGACAGCAAAATTCTAGAATAGTTTCAGAGGCACTGCCTTTGTTGCTTCACCTCAAGGCACTCAGTTAATTCAGCAACATACTCGATTATCGTGGCACTGCACTTCAAGTTCATCATTCATGCTTATCAGACATTGAACCAGAAATGTACTTGGTAAAATTATAATGATGTTAATGTTGAAATAACTTAAAAGTGTTAAATTGATGAACATCAATATTATCATGTATTGATTATATGTGATTGAAGTCTTAAGACAATGATCGATTCTTTCATCTAAAATGGATTAAAATAATGATATTGTATGTGAATAGTCAATCAATTTCTTTGTTTGTCCTAACTTTTGGTCGAATATATATAAATACATCATAATCTGCCGGTCCTTCAAAGTTAGTTAACATAGAGAAAAATAATTTATTTTCAGGTGATTTGCTATATAGAATAGATGATACTATGTTTGACAACTCATTCACTGATCAACATAGATTTCACTATTCTGATCTTAGTGATAATGAAGATGATGAGATGTTAGTCTCTAATGTAATAGTAAATGTTGATGATGATATTAATGATAAACTAATACCTCATGTTCTTGAATTTGGAAATTCTTATGGGTCTATATTTATTATTTTTCATTATTAGACACTTAGTCATAGATGTTTTCTAGAGGCTCTGATTTGAAGGATTGACAAATATTCAATAATAAAACTAATTTAGTTAATAAAGTTAAATGGTGATACATTGTATATTTATTTGAATACCAAATTCAACAGTTAAACTTGATTTTTATTTAATTACAATGTATGCAAATAACTGAATGTAAAGTTATAGAAGATATCATAAAAGAAATTATGCCTAACATTTTGTTCACAAATATTACAAGGATGTTTTCCAACCCCTTACCCAGATAACTAAGGGAAAAAAGAAAAAGATTGAAGAATAAAAAAATAATAATAAAATAAGAAAGATATAGAAGGCTTTAGGATGTGGTGAGATAAAGAGAGGACAAGGAACATGAGAGGGTATATTAGGTACTGTAAATAGGGACCACATAATAAAATGTTTAATGTTTTCAACAACATTATCGAGTCATATCTATTGAATTTTAGCTTACATGCTATACAAAGAAGAAATAACCGTTTATTAAAAATAAAATGTTCAGTAACTAGTATAAATTAATTTCCAGCTATTTATTTAACTTATTCATATAGAACTAACAAATATAATATTAATCTATATTAGGAAAAAATGCCATTTATTATTAAAAAGGAGATATTTTGCTCGATGCATAATAGTTTTTTCTGCTCAATTGTTTTATAGAGATATTTAATTTTCTCTTAGCATGGGCTTTACATATCATAGAAAAATTGAGAGTGAATTTCCATTAAAGAATGTTGTTTCCTTTCACTTTCTCCTCAACTCAGGAGTCTCCATTCCATTCATTTTTTTTTTTTGGATTTTGAGAAAACTCCATCTCTTGAAAAGCGTATTTTGTAGGTCCAGGTGAGTGAGTAAAACCCCAGCTGTTTCAGGTTCTTATAAAAGATGCACGTCCTGACTCGAACTCGAGACCTACTATGCAGATCTCAAGTCCTTTACCACCACGCTACGCCTCTTAGCCCTTTAAAATGTTAGGTACACATTCCATCTATTTTATTTATTTATTTATTAATATAGGTGTATAAGTTAATCTTATAAATTTTTAATGTTATAAATTTATAAAATTTAAATTATTAATTTTTTAAAAATAAATTTAAAACCTAACAGCTTTTCGCATTCCTTTTATATTATATGATAGTGCATTAGGAATTTAGCACAGACAGCCACAACTGCTGACCCTCGTGGCATCAGTGGGCCCACCGTCTTGTCGTTCATAGCTTAATGTCCTTGTAATTTGTGGAGTTGCATCGTTGACTTCAACGCGCTATCTATACTTGGACGAGTCATCCAGACAAGCCTGGAATAGCAGCCACTAATTCTACTTTTAAAGGAAGAATACTGCTTCAAGTTTGCCAGAAACTAGGGATCCATTAATTTCCTAGCTTCTGCAACCCTGAGGAAAAACGAATAAACATTTACAAGCAAAGAATAACATAAACAGAAATAATTATGGTGGAAATTAGCATCATATAGAATATTGATATAATGGAATCAGATTTAAACAAGAGGAGAAATATCACACAAACATAGGAGCATCCGGCTTGATAAACCAGTAGAGTTACATCTTACATGAAGAGCTATCGTCCAACTCAACAAAATCAACCTTATCTTTTATTATAATAACAATAATAATAATAATAATAAATCTGATCATTTATTTCAACCGTGGGCATATTTGAGCCTGTAATGGATTTTTCATCACTACTGTGAATTCTTCTTTCTCAGACAAATCAACATCATCTCCATCCACAGCTTTCCACTCAAATCTCCAAATCAAATTAGCTACAAAGTACTCCAGATGGAGTATTGCTAGACCATAAGCAGGACATATTCTCCTCCCAGCCCCGAATGGCATCATCTTTATCTCTCTACTTCCTGTTATATCAAATGTTTCCCCTCCGCTATTCAGAAACCTTTCAGGCTTGAATGCCATAGGATCCTCCCACACCTCCGGATCCCACCCCATCTCAGCCACCATAAAATTTATAGTTCCATCTTTTGGTACCACATATTTACCCAGCACTACATCCTCAGTCACCGCATGTGGCAGCACGAAATGGGCCGGCGGGTGCCTCCTTAACCCTTCTAGAATTGTTGCTTTTAGATATGGCATCTTTTGCAAGTCCTCTTCTTTTATATTCTCTTCACCATCTTGCACAACCCCTTTAATCTCCATCAATAGCTTCTCTTGGATTTGCGGGTGCTTAACTAGATTTGCCATGATCCATTGCAACGCTGTCGAAGTAGTATCTGTTCCTGCGTTGAGAAACTCTGAGCACAGACTGACCATTTCCCCTTCGGTGAGCTTTCTTTTCTCTTCCGGAAGCTCCAAAGCCAGTATGGTGTCAACATAGCACAAAACATACTCATCTTCACAGTCTTTCTTATCCTCTTTACCTTTTTTCACCCTCTCTTCCTTGACCTTCTTTCTTGCTCTTATCAATGGAATCAAGACATCTTCTTGGCGTTTTCGATGGGAAAACAACTCCCTCCAACGGTTGCGCAACACGATCTTTGTCACTCCTGGCCAGAAATTGAGTATGTTGAACTTACTAAAATTCACTATCATTTGTCGCTGAACTTCCATAATTTTTTTAATCTGATTTTCATCAAGCTTGTCTCCAAAACACATCAGGACGAGTAGACAAAACATGGCATATTGAAAATGTTCCATTACACAAATAGGACGACCGGCTTTCGCTTGCGATTCGAAGCGATTCTGGAGGATTTTCAGAACCCAGTTGCGTGCATGACTGTAAGATTTCACACGCGATAGGTGGAGGATTTCCGCTGTGAGGTTACGCCGCAGAAGTCGCCATGTTGGACCGTAAAAGGAAGAACTAATATTATGCTGATTACTAGTTAAAAATTTTCTCGTAGCAACAGCCGGTGGGCGGTCCGCAAAAACTGCACCGCCATGTATTAAAGCCTCATGAGCAAGGGTGCGATCTGCAACGAAGATAGCAGGGCGAGTGCCAATACGGAGGGTAACCATGGGGCCAAACTTGGCATGGAGGGATCGAAGGATTGGCTCTATCTTGAAGGCGGACATGCGAAGCCATAGTAAGTGGCCGATGAAAGGAAAGGATAGGGGACCTGGAGGTAGGTTTTTAGTGGTTAAGAAATTGTTGAAGATAATTTTCAAGAAGAGAGAGATGGAAATGGAGACAAGGATAAGGAACCAGCTTTCCATACTGAAAATAATGAAGTGATGAGCTTAGAAGTGGACTGGACTCAGAGGGCGCGTGTATATACATAGGCTAGCAAATTGACTGACTAATATATATTTTTTTTTTCTTGTAGATAGAAGAGTACATCGTCTATTTTATTTTATTCTTTTTTGACAAAAGCAAAGACTCAAAACGGGTGGAATTCATCGCTAGCTAGCTTGTTTGTTTTATGTACAACGTATTGTATGACGTCCTCAATCGTGGCAGAGAGTTATCAAGTTATATTATTATTATATAAAAGAGATATTGGTTTTACCGTAGTTATTTTATTGTTTATACTCTCGTATATCAATGTGGAATTTAATAGTGAATTTTTAAAAAGCTCTTAATTTGATCCTTGAATTTATATCTTGTAAAATTAAGTCATTTTGAACCCAAATTAGTATCCAATTATATATTTTTTGAAGATAATTTTCAAGAAGAGAGAGATGGAAATGGAGACAAGGATAAGGAACCAACTTTCCATACTGAAAATAATGAAGTGATGAGTTTAGCAGTGGAATGGTCTCAAGTGCGCGTGTCTATACATAGGCTAGCAAATTGACTGACTTTTCGGTTTTGGTGTTACGATGCACTCTCTTTTCTTGTGTCTTTCATTTTTTTTAATGACCTTTTAATGGTTTTAAGATTTGTGGTATTTAAATTAATAATTTTTATAAAATAAATCTAAAATTTAATTTAAGTTATACCTTTGAAATTTTAGTGTCAATTTCTTCACCTTAATTGTGGATGCTTTTTTCTTTTCTTGTAGATAGAAGAATAAATCGTCTTTGTTTTTTTTAAAAAAGCAAAGACTCAAAATAGGTGGAATTCATCGCTAGCTAGTTTGTTTGTTTGCATGTACGGCGTATTGTATTTCGTCCTCAATCGTGGCAGAGACTTATCAAATGTTAATTATATTATTATTATTATATAAAAGAGATATACCGTAGCTATTTTATTCTTTAATTATATATATTTTTTAAAAAGGAATGGTTAAAGATAAAAAGGACTTAATTAAGGGTTGGTTTATTTTCTGGAAAATAGTTTTTGAAAAATTATTTTCTAAATTTTCTTGTGTTTGTTCATCATTAAAATAAATAGTTAACAAAAAATACTTTTAAATCAAAGAAAAATTTAGTTTGGTTTCTATAAAAGTTTTTTTCTTTTATTTTGAGAGAAGTAACACTTTCTGAAAATTATAAAAATTTTAAAAATATCATATTATTTGTTGATTATATTAAATTTAGTCCTTAAACTTTTGATTGCTATATATATTTTGTTTTGAATATTTATTTTTCAATTTCATCCCTTAGAATTTAATTTTTATATTAACTTTTTTTCTTATTTTTATAATTATTATTTGCTTTTCCCTTATTATTTTTTAATTGAAATGTTTTATCTATCTAATTTATTTCTCATTGTTTTAATTGTTACTTATTTTATTTGAAATAATTTATGACTAATTTTAGGACTAATTAAGGAAATGAAACTTGTTCCATTTCATCTTTGAATTTGAAGATGTTCTTAGATACAAACGGGGGGATGCCAGACTTCGAAAATGACATTGTAAGTTGGTTGCCTGAAAATGGAAGCAACCCCAGCTCTGTTCGCGTAGGATCTGATCAATCGTCTTGTGTTCCTGTGAGGTAAATAAAGCCTGAAATTCTTGTACAAGGAAGATGGGAAATTTGTATGATTTATGTTCTTGATGGAACAATTTCTTGTTCTTTCTTTTTTTGGGCATTTGTTTTCAGCAACCAATCCTCCATGACACGTTTTGATGCATTGTCTCATGCGACTAATAACGTAAATGCAAATCATTGCAACAACATGGAAGGAAGCAATGTCAACAACTGAAACAGTGAGGTCTTCCCATCTTGGTACCAAGCTTTCTCGTCATTGTCATCAACCGAGCTCCTCTCTGCCTTCATGCCTCCAACCTCATTCTCTGCTGTAAAGGTTTCTCCCCTTTAGGGCATCGTTGAAATACTATGTGATATTTAAGCACCATGTAGTCTAGTGGCTATTTAATAACAAGAACATATAAACTTCTCTTGCCAGCAAGAGAACATTGCAGGATTTATGTATATTATGAGAAATGAATTTGTTCGATAAAGAAGCTAGAAACAAGGATTTTCTCCAAATTACAGTCTTGTTACAGATCGAGATCATTCGTATAAAACTTGTTATGAATTTTAGAAATTAGAGATGAAGTAATGTAATTTAGTTAAAGTTATGTTCAATTGACCAGAATTTGATTTTTTTTTTTTTACATAATATCTTATAATATATTTATATCATGTCATTACAGTGGCATTATTGTTCTTGATGTGAACAATAATATCACATACTGTTAAATAGTAATTTAGGCATGTCATATGTGAAAAAAAAAAAAAAAAACTATTTGTCATGGACTTGGGTAATATTATAATGATATTAATGTTGAAATAACTTGGAGGTGTTTAATTGAAAAACATCAATATTATCATGTATCGATTATATGTGAAGGAAGTCTTAAGACAATGATTGATTCTTTCATCTAAAATGGATTAACATAATGATATTGTATGTGAATAGCCAATCAATTTCTTTGTTTGTCCTAACTTTTGGTCGAATATGTATAAGTGCATCACAATTTGCCGATCCTTCAAAGTCAGTTAATAGAGAAAATAATAATTTATTGTCGGGTGATTTGTTATAAAGGATAGATGATATTATGTTTGACAAACCATTCACTATTCTAATTCTAGTGACAATGAAGATGATGAGATGTTAGTCTCGAATATGATAGTAAATATTGATGATGATGTTAATGATAAACTAACACCTCATGTTCCTGAATTTGGAAATTTTTATGAGTCTATATTTGCTATTTTTCATGATTAGGCACTTAGTCATAGATGTTTTCTAGGGGCTCTGATTTGGAGGTTGGACATTACACATTTGGCGTTTGGCACTGCGTTTGAAAATCATTTTCGAAAAAATTTAATTTTTTTTTGCTTTAAATTAATATGTTTTTTATGTTTTCAAATTATTTTGATGTGCTGATCTTAAAAATATTTTTTTTAATAAAAAAATATTATTGCATACTTTTCTAAGTGAAAAACACTTTGAAAAGCAACAATAATCACACTTCCAAGCACGTTCTAGTTGAATATTAAGTTCAACGGTCAAATTTTACTTTTAATCAATTATAATATGTGCAAATACCTTAATGTAAAGACATTTAGATAGGAGATATCAAAAAAGATATTGTGCCTAAAATTTTGTTACCAAATATTACAAGGATGTTTTCTAACCCCTTACCCAGATAACTAAGGGAAAAAAAGAAAGAGATTGAAGAATAATAAAATAATAATAAAATGAGAAAGAGAAAGAAGGTTTTAGAATGTGGTGAGATAAAGAGACAAGGAACATGAGAGGGTATATTAGGTAGTGTAAATAGGGACCACATCATAAAATGTCTAATGTTTTCAACAACATTATCGAGTCATATATACTGAATTTTAGCTTAAATTCATCTCTTAGAATTTAATTTTTATATTAATTTTTTTTTATTTTTATAATTGTTATTTTCTTTTTCCTTATTATTTTTTAATTGAAATGTTTTATCTATCTAATTTGTTCCTCATTCTTTTGATTGTTACTTATTTTATTTGAAATAATTTATGAAATGTTAATTATTATTATTTTAATTTCTTGATCTTTTAATTTTTATTTTTATTTTTAGATTTGATCTCTATTATTTTAATTATTATTTATTTTTTAGATAATTTATGAAATTATATTTTTTTTTTCAATTTCATTCTCATTCAACTTTTTAATTTATAAGATTTATTTCTCATTATTTTAATAAACTTGAAAAAATAAAACATTAATAAGTTATTTTCCAGCTCATTTCCATAACATAATTAAGCACTGAAAAATGTTTTCCAACTTATTTTCCATTACACTACCAAATATCAAAAAATAATTTACTTTCCTGGAATTCACTTAAAAAAAAAACTACTTTCTAGCAAACAAACATGGCGTAAAAATAATAGTAAAATAGATGGTTGTATTAAATTTTTTTGAAAAGTTCATTCTAATCCTCTATTTTTTTAGCTTTTAAATTAACCGGTCCCTTCAATTTTTCAAAATTCAATTTTGATATTAAATTTTATTTTTCTTATTTTTTTAGTTTTTTTTTTTCTGTGGTGGAGAGATAGGTAATTGCCGAATTCTAGTGTAAAGAGAATTTCTGTTGGGAATGATTTTGACCACTAAAATAATTAATTTTTATGTTAAATGGTTCTATAGATGAGGGAGCTAAAAATTAGTGTTTTTTTTTTTTTTATTCTGAAAGTGCCTAAAACACATCTAAGTTCGAAAATATTTTTTATTTTGGGGTTGATTATGAATTTTAGGATGGTTTTTTGTGTTTTTAGAAGCTATGAATTAATTTAACAATATTACAAGGATGTTTTCTAGGTATACGAGGTGAAAAATGAGTTTTGGAATTTCATCTTAAATCCTTTTTTAAATCAAACTAAGCTATAGTAATCTTCACCCACGTGCCGTCCACCCATTTTTTAATTTGCACATGAAATTTTCAATTAAGAGTTTCAGATTTCAAAGCTGATCGTTTCATTAAAAAAAAATTGTCTTAAGATTAATTCCATTTTACTTGTTCCAATCTAGGTTACTTTACTGTGTCTTTGTTAGTTATTATATTTCTTTGCATATGTTGTCATCGGAGAAAAAGACCACACAGCTGTTCAAGACATAAAATTATAAAATCTCAAAAGTCAACAGTATGGACTTATTTTTTATCAAGATGAATTGACTAGTAGATTCTAACAGGAGCGTGACGTTCACGACAAGCAATTTTCTCCGCAATCAAGAACAGAACAACACGAGCTGTTGAAGGAACTTGTTCCCTTTCTCTGCATTCTGGGTTCAAACCTCACCGTGCACGCCTGTTACCCCCGCGGTGCCTTACATGCTCACTGGAGGTCTTGACCCAGCGGTTGAAGGGACTTGTTCCCTTTCTCTGCATCTTGGGTTCAAACCTCATTGTGCACGCCTGTCACCCCCGCAGTGTCTTACTTGCTCACTGGATTTGCAGGATGTTCAGTGAGCCGTGAGATTAATTATGGTGCGTGCAAGCTGGCCCGGACACCCACATAAGTAAAAAAAAAAGAGAACAGAACAGAACAACACAACCATCAAGCGAGTAGTCCGTTGGTAAAAGTTTAACGTCAAAGGGTTTGTTTTCTTGTGCTTCTAGGTTTGAGTCTTAAATATTGATGTTAAATATGGTTCTTAACTTTAAAACTTGTGAATATTAGTTGAGTTATGTACAATAATCGAATCTGCCCCAATACCTCATCTAAATAATAATAATAATAATAATAATAAACAAACAAATAAAACAACGCATTTCAATTTGCAGCACAAGCCACTACAAAGAGATAAGTTATTTTGTATTTTGACATTGATGAATTTGAGGTGCAACTCTCGATTAAAATGTTGTTTTTGTTATGAGACCGAGTGCCAAGAAAAAATTATTACTTCTTTTTTTTCCTTTTCTTTTTCTTTTTTATTGTATGTGTGTGTTTGAGTATGGATATGTGGGTTGAAATGTGTAATAGAAGTTTTGTATATATTATTTTGGACTTTGGTTTGTAAGTATAATTTATATGGCTATATTTATTGTTTATTAAATCTTAATGTTGAATTTGTGTTGATGTTTGTTTAGTTGTTTTTCTAGATTAGATACAAACGGGAGGATGCCAGACTTCGAAAATGACATTGTAAGTTGGTTGCTTGAAAATGGAAACAACCCCAGCTCTGTTCGCGTAGGATCTGATCAATCGTCTTGTGTTCCTGTGAGGTAAATAAAGCCTGAAATTCTTGTACAAGGAAAATGGGAAATTTGTATGATTTATGCTCCTGATGGAACATTTTCTTGTTCTTTCTTTTTTTGGGCATTTGTTTTCAGCAACCAATCCTCCATGACACTCTTTGATGCATTGTCTCATGCGACTAATAACGTAAATGCAAATCATTGCAACAACATGGAAGGAAGCAATGTCAACAACTCAAACAGTGAGGTCTTCCCATCTTGGTACCAAGCTTTCTCGTCATTGTCATCAACCGAGCTCCTCTCTGCCTTCATGCCTCCAACCTCATTCTCTGCTGTAAAGGTTTCTCCCCTTTTGGGCATCGTTGAAATACTATGTGATATTTAAGCACCATGTAGTCTAGTGGCTATTTAATAACAAGAACATATAAACTTCTCTTGCCAGCAAGAGAACATTGCAGGATTTATGTATATTATGAGAAATGAATTTGTTCGATAAAGAAGCTAGAAACAAGGATTTTCTCCAAATTACAGTCTTGTTACAGATCGAGATCATTCGTATAAATCTGCTTGAAGTGAAAGAAGAGGGTCTGTGTGTTTCAATTGGGCCTCATCCCTTCGCCAAGATAAAGTCTTTCTCCTATCGATCTCAGGCCATGACTATTCTGCCTACCATGTTTTTTATTTTTTGGTGAGTTTCCACATAATTTGACCATGATTCTGAAAACAGAAAAAAATATCACCATATTCATGGAAGTAATAAGAAATCTGAATCTCAGCAATGCATTCATTTATTCAGAGAATTTTTTGAAATGCAATACAAGAAATCCAAAGGCTTAGTCCTGAAAAGACTATCTTTTCGGAATGAGACAGCACAATTCTGGAATAGTTTCAGAGGCACTGCCTTCGTTGCTTCACCTCAAGGCACTCAGTTAATTCAGCAACATGCTCGATTATCGTGGCACTGTACCAGAAATACGCCATCAAATTGAAAACGGTCAGCATCCAGCTTGATATCCTGCTCACATTTCATCAAGTCAAATTTGTTTATATCCCATATTAATGCAAAGAACGATATCGAACTTCACGCACACATAATGTTGCATTTTTCAAGTCCTTGTTCCCTGATCCAGGAGATAAGGTAGAGTAGTGTTCTGATCATGGAAATATGACTGAATTAAGAACATATATACTGCGTTTTTATTAAATATATAGGTTTTATATTTAATTTGTGTTTGGTTTAGTTCAAATGAAATTATTATTTAGGGTTTAAGTTGAATTTAGAGTTTGTTGAATTAATTATAAATTAGCCATGAATCCCATCAATTATGTTGGATTTGTAATCGTTGAACATGAAAATAACATCAATTAATTAGAAATTAATTATTTCAATTATGTGTTGCATTGAATTTTGAATAAGTTGTTGAATTAAAAATTTTGTGTAAATTGGTTGGAATCAATTAACTATCAATTACACTTGATGGTTTCATGCAATAGAGTATGAATGAAGTAGAGTTTTGATGAATTACACATTGCATTGAATTCTGGATAAGTTGTCAAATTTAATATTTTCTTTGAATTGTTTGAATTTATTATGAATTTAGATTTGATTTTATGCAATCGAGCATGAAAATATTAATTAGAATTGATATCATGAATTATGTTTAATTTTGGTGAAGTATATGTTACATTAAATTTTGGAAATTTGTTTTAACTTGCTATGAATTTTAGAAATTAGAAATGAAGTAATGCAATTTAGTTAAAGTTATGTTCAATTTACCGGAATTTGATTTTTTTTTTTTTTTACATAATGTCTTATATATATATATATATATATATCATGTCATTACAATGGCATTATTGTTCTTGATGTGAACAATAATATCACATACTGTTAAATAGTAATTTAGGCATGTCATATGTAAAAAAAAAAAAAAAAAACTATTTGTCATGGACTTGGGTAAAATTATAATGATATTAATGTTGAAATAACTTTGAGGTGTTAAATTGGTAAACATCAATATTATCATATACCGATTATATATGATGGAAGTCTTAAGACAATAATTGATTCTTTCATCTAAAATGGATTAACATAATGATATTATATGTGAGTAGTCAATCAATATCTTTGTTTGTCCTAACTTTTGATCGAATATGTATAAGTGCATCAGAATTTACCGATCCTTCAAAGTCAATTAACAAAGAGAAAAATAGTTTATTGTCAGGTGATTTGCTATAAAGAATAAATGATACTATGTTTGACAACCCATTAACTGATCAACATGGATTTCACTATTCTAATCATAGTGACAATGAAAATGATGAGATGTTAGTCCCGAATGTGATAGTAAATATTGATGATGATGTTAATGATAAACTAATACCTCATGTTCCTGAATTCGAAAATTCTTATGGGTCTATATTTGTTATTTTTTATAATTAGGCACTTAGTCATAGATGTTTTCCAGGGGTTCTAATTTGGAGGTTGGACAAATATTCAATAATAAAACTAATTTAGTTAATATAGTTAAATGGTGGCACATTACACATTTGGTGTTCGACACTGTGTTTGAAAAGTGCTTTAAAAAAAATTAAATTTTTTTTACTTTAAATTAATATGTTTTTGATGTTTTCAAATCATTTTAATGTATTGATCTCAAAAATAATTTTTAAAAAATAATAATAATAAAAAATTATTGTCATACTTTTTTAAGTAAAAAGTATTTTGAAAAAACAACCACAAACACACTCTCAAGCATGCTTTAGTTGAATATCAAGTTCAACGGTCAAATTTGATATTTATTCAATTATAATGTGTGTAAATACCTGAATGTAAAGATATTTACATAGGAGATATCAAAAAAGATATTTTGCCTAACATTTTATTAACAAATATTACAAGGATGTTTTCTAACCCCTTACCCAGATAACTAAGGAAAAAAGAAAAAGATTGAAGAATAAAATAATAATAATAAAATGAGAAAGAGATAGAAGGCTTTAGAACGTGGTGAGATAAAGAGAGGACAAGGAACATGAGAGGGTATACTAGGTACTGTAAATAGGGACCACATCATAAAATGTTTAATGTTTTCAATAACATTATCGAGTCATATCTATTGAATTTTAGCGTACATGCTACACAAAGATGAAATAACTGTTTATTAGAAATAAAATGTTCAGTAACTAATATAAATTAATGTCCAGCTATTTATTTAACTTATTCATATAGAACTAACAAATATAATATTAATCTATATTAGGAAAAAAATTATTTTCTCTAGAAAAAATGCCATTTATTATTAAAAAGGAGATATTTTGCTTGATGCATAATAGTTTTTTCTGCTCAATTGTTTTATAGAGATATTTAATTTCTCTCTTAGCTGGGCTTTACAGATCACTTTCACTTTCTCTTTCTCCTCAACTCAGGAGTCTCCATTCCATTCATTTTCATTTGCCCTTTAAAATGTTAGGTACAACTTCCATCTATTTTTTTTATTATTATTAATATGAATATATAAATTACTTTAATTAATTTTATAAATTTTAAAATTAATAATTATATAAATTTTTAATGTTCTAAATTTATAAAATTTAAATCTAAAAAGTTAAATTAAACTAAAACTAAAAAAATTTATCTTTTATCATGGTCTGCACAGTGCAATTCACATAAAAAAATTCATATATTTTTTTTATTTTTTTATCTGTTTTTTTATGTCTTTAGGCTTTTTTTTTCCTTTCTTTTTTCTTTGGTTGTTTTTAATAAATTTTTTTGTTTGTTAATATTGTCGCACCGACATCATATCAATCTTTATATTTTTTTCTATAACTTGTCGCATTCCATTAGGAATTTAGCACAGACAGCCACAGCTGTTGGCCCTCGTGGCATCCATGGGCCCACCGTCTTGTCATTCACAGCTTAATGTCTTTGTAATTTGCGGACTTGCATCATTGACATTTCAAAGCGCTACCTATACTTGGACGAGTCATCCAGACAAGCCTAGAAAAGCGGCCACTAATTCTACTTTTAAAGGAAGAATACTGCTTCAAGTTTGCCAGAAACTAGGGATCCATTAATTTCCTAGCTTCTGCAACCCTGATGAAAAACGAATAAACATTTACAAGCAAAGAATAACATAAACAGAAATAATTATGGTGGAAATTAGCATCCTATAGAATATTGATATAATGGAATCAGATTTAAACAAGAGGAGAAATATCACACAAACATAGGAGCATCCGACTTGATAAACCAGTAGAGTTACATCTTACATGAAGAGCTATCGTCCAACTAAACAAAATCAAGCTCATCTTTTATAATAATAATAATAATAATAATAAACCTGATCATTTATTTCAACCGTGGGCATATTTGAGCCTGCAATGGATTTTTCATCACTACTGTGAATTCTTCTTTCTCAGTCAAATCAACATCATCTCCATCCACAGCTTTCCACTCAAATCTCCAAATCAAATTAGCTACAAAGTACTCCAGATGGAGTATTGCTAGACCATAAGCAGGACATATTCTCCTCCCAGCCCCGAATGGCATCATCTTTATCTCTCTACTTCCTGTTATATCAAATGTTTCCCCTCCGCTATTCAGAAACCTTTCAGGCTTGAATGCCATAGGATCCTCCCACACCTCCGGATCCCACCCCATCTCAGCCACCATAAAATTTATAGTTCCATCTTTTGGTACCACATATTTACCCAGCACTGCATCTTCAGTCACCGCATGTGGCAGCACGAAATGGGCTGGCGGGTGCCTCCTTAACCCTTCTAGAATTGTTGCTTTTAGATATGGCATCTTTTGCAAGTCCTCTTCTTTTATATTCTCTTCACCATCTTGCACAACCCCTTTAATCTCCATCAATAGCTTCTCTTGGATTTGCGGGTGCTTAACTAGATTTGCCATGATCCATTGCAACGCTGTCGAAGTACTATCTGTTCCTGCGTTGAGAAACTCTGAGCACAGACTGACCATTTCCTCTTCGGTGAGCTTTCTTTTCTCTTCCGGAAGCTCCAAAGCCAGTATGGTGTCAACATAGCACAAAACATACTCATCTTCATAGTCTTTCTTGTCCTCTTTACTTTTTTTTACCCTCTCTTCCTTGACCTTCTTTCTTGCTCTTATCAATGGAATCAAGACGTCTTCTTGGCATTTTCGATGGGAAAACAACTCCCTCCAACGGTTGCGCAACACGATCTTTGTCACTCCTGGCCAGAAATTGAGTATGTTGAACTTACTAACATTCACTATCATTTGTCGCTGAACTTCCATAATTTTTTTTATCTGATTTTCATCAAGCTTGTCTCCAAAACACATCAGGACTAGTAGACAAAACATGGCATATTGAAAATGTTCCATTACACAAATAGGACGACCGGCTTTCGCTTGCGATTCGAAGCGATTCTGCAGGATTTGCAGAACCCAGTTGCGTGCATGAGTGTAAGATTTCACACGCGATAGGTGGAGGATTTCCGCTGTGAGGTTACGCCGCAGAAGTCGCCATGTTGGACCGTAAAAGGAAGAACTAATATTATGCTGATTACTACTTAAAATTTTTCTCGTAGCAACAGCTGGTGGGCGATCCGCAAAAACTGCGCCGCCATGTATTAAAGCCTCATGAGCAAGGGTGCGATCTGCAATGAAGATAGCAGGGCGAGTGCCAATACGGAGGGTAACCATGGGGCCAAACTTGGCATGGAGGGATCGAAGGATTGGCTCTATCTTGAAGGCGGACATGCGGAGCCATAGTAAGTGGCCGATGAAAGGAAAGGATAGGGGACCTGGAGGTAGTTTCTTCGTGGTTAAGAAGTTGTTGAAGATAATTTTCAAGAAGAGAGAGATGGAAATGGAGACAAGGATAAGGAACCAGCTTTCCATACTGAAAAAAATGAAGTGATGAGTTTAGCAGTGGAATGGACTCAGAGGTCGCGTGTTTATACTTAGGCTAGCAAATTGACTGACTAATTGTGGATGCTTTTTTTTTCCTTGTAGATAGAAGAATACATCGTCTATTTTATTTTATTTTTGACAAAAGCAAAGACAAAATGGGTTGAATTCATCGCTAGCTAGCTTGTTTGTTTTATGTACAACGTATTGTATGACGTCCTCAATCTTGGCAGAGAGTTATCAAGTTATGTTATTATTATATAAAAGAGATATTGGTTTTACCGTAGTTATTTTATTGCTTATACTCTCGTATATCAATGTGGAATTTAATAGTGAATTTTAAAAAAGCTCTTAATTTGCTCCTTGAATTTATATCTTGTAAAATTAAGTCACTTTGAACCCAAATTAATATCCAATTATATATTTTTTTGAGAGGAAGGGTTAAACTGAAAGATAAAAAACTTAAGTGAAAATGAAGGTAAAATAAGGGGTGGCTTTGAATTTTTTAAAAAAAGTTCATTTTAATCCTCTATTTTTTTAACGTTTCGGTAACCGGTCCCTCTAATATTTAAAAATTCAATTTGATACCAAAAGTTTTTTTTTCAATCTTTTTTGGTGGTGGAGAGAGAGAGGATTGTTGAATTCCAATGTAGAGAGGGTTTTTATTAGAAATGATTACTATTATTAAAATAACAATCTTTGTGTTAAATATTTTTATATAATAATAGGAGTTAAAAATTAATGTTTTTTTATATATATTAAAAGCGTCTAAAAAAACATATATTCGTTTAAGAAGTTTTTTTGTTTCAGGTTGATTATGGATTTTTGGATGGTTTTTTGTGTTTTCAGAGGTTATAAATTGATTTAACATTATCTAAGGATATTTTTTAGGTGTTTCAAGTAAAAAATAAATTAAGATTTTATTTTAAATTAAGAGTTTCAGATTTCAAAGCTGATTGTTTCATTATATAAAAAAAAGGTGTCTTAAGATTAATTCCATTTTACTTGTTCCCATCTAGATTACTTTACTCTGTCTTTGTTAGTTATTATTTTTGTTTGCATATCTTGTCATCGGAGAAAAAGACCATTAATTTGTTCAAGATAGAAAATTATAAAATCTCAAAAGTCAACAATATGGACTTAATTTTTATCAAGATGAATTGACTAACGTTCACGACAAGCAGTTTTCTTGGCAGTCAAGAACAGAGCAAAGCGTTTCAATTTGCAGCACAAGCCACTACAGAGAGATAAATTACTTTGGATTTTGACGTTGATGAATTTGAGGTGCAACTCTTGATTAAAATGTTGTTTTTGTTACGAGACCGAGTGCCAAGAAATCTTCAAATTGCCCAGCAGAGTAGATCTTGAATATTCCTTGTAGCTTCTGGGATAGGACCTAATTGGCCATGGAATTTCCATAACTAGATACTGTGATGGGATTTGCGTCGCATACAGATGAGAGGCAATCCATTTTTTTGCGAAAATTTCATTGTAGATTCAAAGACAAAATTGTTAATTCTTTTTATTATTATTATTATTATTTTATTATATGTGTGTGTGTGTGAATATGGATATGTGGGTTGAAATGTGTAATACAAGTTTCGTATATATTATTTTGGACTTTGGTTTGTAAGTATAATTTATATGGCTATATTTATTGTTTATTAAATCTTAATGTTTAATTTGTGTGGATATTTGTTTAGTTGTTTTTCTAGTTTAGATCATAAACCTCTTTTTTTATGAGTGAATTTAGGCTGGAACAACACAATCAAAGTGAGTATGTGTGTGTGGCGGCCTTCAAGTTTTTTTTTTTTAATATCATTAAATAAAATAGACCAAAGCATAATTAACATTACTATCCTCTTAGATCCATTGCTCGTATTTCAACAATTAAGGTTAAGTTTTATTGCTAGGTTCATGTCTTAAATCATTATATTAGGTTTTAGTAGTCTTCTACCATAAACACACACATAGTTTAGATAAATTATAAGCATATAAGCATAATAGATGCATTTTTTCATTAAAAACAAATGCAAAGCAGCTTGCTTTAGAAAGAATATTTTATGGTAATTATTATCTTTTTCTATTATATAATCAGTCTGTTACCTAGAACCTCTAAAAACTAGTTAGGATTTTCTTTCTAGTTATATAGAGTTAGGTGGTAACTTCTTTTTCTAGTTTTATCTCTATCAATTCTAATTAGCTTGCCAAGATCTCGCAACAATATATATGAAAAAGTTATCTAAAATGTAAGGACTAAAATGATTTTCAAGAGCTTTTGGGAGCAAGAGGGGAACAAAATAAATTGAAACTAGCTTAAGTAGTCATCATAAATTGAAAGATAATTAAGTTCACCCAAGAAGGAGTAGAAGGAAAAAAAAAAAAAGTTTGATACTGATTTTTTAACATACTTGTTAGAAAATGAACATTAAAGTTGCTTTAAGACTGGAGATCTCAAGATCAATGCTTGCAATTTGTATAAGTTGTAATATTCAATCAATGTAAGTCTAGATATATATATATATATATATATATATATATATATATATATGTTATAGAAATAATATTATTAAACACTTCTTATTGAATATTATTATTTCCATTGATTATATAAAGTCAAAGAAAAATATTATAAATCTGCTAACTGAAGGTTTGTTGAGAGAACTTGTATATAATTTATTAAGGGAAATAGGCCGAAAGCCTTTAAAAATGAAAGAATATAATGATAATAATCTTAATTAGTTGACTAGAGATCTCAAGATCTAGATTCAAAAGAAAAAAAATAGTTATGTAATATTCTAAATAGCACTAAGAAATTATCATTTCATATATATTTATATGATGGAAAAGGTGATAGTTGTAGCTTGGTAAATGATGAGTTGTGCTCTTAGTGGTTTTTATTTATTTAGATACCAAGTATGGTATAGCAAAATACTTCTAACATATGATCATTTATATGAGTGAGAAATGTGATTGTTTCATTAAGAATTTATAAAATGTTGAATTCTCTAAAGCAATTTATAGGAATTGCTTAAGATCAAAATTAATTTAATAGTGAAAGCCAAAGAAAAATATTTAGGAAAAAAATTATGTGAGTATTATTTAGTTAAAGATATTATGTTAAATTTGGTACTAGTAAAGGTTCAAAGTTAAAAAAATTTATACTATGAGAAAAGTTCTTTAACATAAAACATGAATATAATTAAAATAAATTATGAGTAAATGATAAAATGATATAAAAAAATAATAATTTAATTGACATATTTTTATGAAACCCAAAATTTTTTATTCCATGTTAAAAGAATATAAGATTTTCCTGTAACTTATTTAGTGGGAAGTTAAACACTTGAAAATAAGCTCATAGAACACTAAAGCTTTTGATAGGGAGGAGGACCTAGGAAAAGGGGGTTTTGTACTTAAAATATATACGCATGCTAGCTCAGTTTGAGCCCTGGAAAGATCTTGAGCGTAGGCTTGAATTTGTTTATTTGGCTCATAGACCTTGATTAATAGTGTGATTAATTTAGATGATGTTATTGGGATACTAAAAAATTAATTAATTGCAAGCAATTTATTTATATCAAGTGACAAGTACTAAAATCTAAATAAAATTGATATAATCCTTTACGATAACTTAATCTGCATCGTTTTTTACAATCCATGTGCTTCAGCAAGTATACCAAACTATTTGTTATGGATTTTTTATCTTTAAAATTATAAAATCATTATACATGTTTCAACAAGTTCATATGCTAGTCCTTCTTGGATGGATGTCACTCTGGTCTAATCAGAAAAGAAGTATAGTTATTTCCTTTCTTATTATTAATTGACTTGATAAACAAAGACCTTTTCTTCTAATTTCATCGATCTCAAGGTCTCATATGTCCATGCACACACACACACATGTCCGTCTACCACCACATAAAAACATTATGATAAAATTGTTTACTGATTCTCGTTTTCTAAGTCAATTGATGGGTTATTAATATATAATATTGTTTCACTCGTAAATAAAAAGAAAGGATCGCCATGATTAAGTCATTACTTACGCAACAGATCGTGTCGTGTTGATGGAGAAGGATTACGTTATGGAAAGTACGAATTCACATCAGCTATACATGTTCCTGGCGATTGAAGTTGTAATCTTAGGTATATCAGAATGAAAATCCTAGCCTTACTTGTCTAATTAAAATCCAATACCATTAACCATTAACTAGTAGTAAAAGTTTTATGATTTTAAATTTAAGTTTTGTGGTTGTTAATATTGATAATTATCGGAGGTTTACCGGCTTGTTAATATCAAAACTCATAAAAATTAATTAAGATGCATATAAGTTGGTTTGGATACCTTACATAAATTAAAAAAAATAAAATAAAAAATTTGAGGCAAGGGTTTATAAATTTTGTTTTTGGTTTGGTTACCCTCAACTTGAACTTCAAATCACGTCATATAAATAAAAATTTGTATGATATTTGAATTCTATATGAATATTATGCTAATATTCTTAAATTAGAAGATAAATTTTGTATCTTGAAAATAATTTGTTTGGATATCTTAGTGCCAACAATTACAATTATTGATTTTTTTTATGAATTAAAACCTGTAAGTAAGATTCATTGATTAAGAAAGTGAGATAAGAATTTATAAAATCATGATATAAATCTCATCACCTACAATGTTAAAGAATCTTGTTTGCTATTTCCTCCTTCCTCCGTTCTTAGTCGGGTCTTCAATTAACTTGTTAGATATTTATTTTGGATTTATATAAGGGAAAATCACTATAATTTTTTTATAGTTTAGTTTTTTTTATACTTATTTTTTATATTTAAAAAAAATTATAATTTACATTATGAACTTTGTTGTACGCTCCAGTTTACATCTTAAATTATTTTATAATTTAGTTTATTTTATATTTATCAATCATTTAAACTATAATTTTTTAAAATAATGATAATAAATATAAAAACAACTAAACTATAAGATGATTATCATAATTTTCCTTTTATATAATTATAAAATATACTTAAAAAGCTTGGTAATTTATTGTTTCATTACAGTTAGAGACAATGGTTGTTGTTTAGTGCTTTAAACAAGTAAAAATAAAAATAAATCGGGATTCATAAGTTTTTTATTCAATTTTATTTTTTAGGGTAATCATATAGTATTTTAAGGATGAAAATGATGTTATTAAGGTTTTCATAATATTTTTAAGATATTTTTAGATAAAAATAAATTTTAGAGGTCTAAACAGTTGAATCCTACCTTTTCAATTATAATAAGTTATTAAAAACTGAACTAGTTGACAAAAGTCATTAACCTTATCAGATGACTTGTTGTCCATTTTATTTTTTAAAAAAATTATATAAGATGGACAATGTATTCACATACTTAAAAAAAAAAATAAAACCAGAGTGTGAGGGTAAACATGAGCCTAGCCTCTTAGGCTCGCACGTCTCGGCGTTTTTATTTTAGCCAAAAATGCATGCTTATCCTTTTAGGTCCATGCATGCCTTGAAATAATATTTAAAAATATATCCAATCATGCATAGTTTTTGAATAACCTAAGAATTTTTAATGTTAATATTATCAAATACTTTATAAATAATTATATATTTAACTTGAATTATTATTGTTTTATTAAGAATAATTGAGACATTATAATTTTTTTTGGTTGAAAATTTCTAATTTGCTTTCTCTATGCCATTCGTATATCAATTGAATGTGAGGTCTCCAAACCTTTACTAAGTTGAATCACTCACTAATCACAAAGCCATGTATAGCTCTTAACGTCTTTAATGAACTAAAAAAACTCAAATGCGTTGAGGATTTAATGTGCAAAATGCATTATGGATCTCCTCACATCACATCGCAATGCGGACAGGCTGTTTGTAATACCCTTTTTATATATATATATATATATATTTGTCAATTTGTTGGGAGATAGTGTTATTAAAAAACAAGATACCAAAGTAAAACCATGTAGCGAATGGATGGCTTTACAAATAATAGATATTGGGTTTTTTTAGTTTTCAAATTAAAAAAATAAAATCAATTTCGGTCTCAAATTTTATTTTTTTTATTTTTTTACCCTAGTAGGAGAGATATGAGATGTGAGGCATTCATTAGAATCC
The DNA here is from genome assembly GCF_005239225.2 of Populus alba. NCBI lineage: Eukaryota > Viridiplantae > Streptophyta > Magnoliopsida > Malpighiales > Salicaceae > Populus > Populus alba. Next base: position 11,672,665 of record NC_133290.1, read on the forward strand.
TGTTTTAAAAAGAAAAAATTTATGTTGGCATGAATTTCAGCCACTAAAATATTTGAAATTTGTGCCAAGTTGTTTTTTTTTTTTTTAATAAAAAGAGCTAATATTAAGGGGTTTTTTACATTGAAATTAACGAGAAAAACAGATATAATCTTAATAAGATCTATGCTTAACCCATCCGCGAAGCCCCTAATGAAATGGGTCAAACGGGCTAGCCAAACCCAGCAACGCCTAACATTTTTTTTTTAAAAAAATATTTTTTTATTTTTTAAAATTAATATTTTTATATGTTTTTTTTTCAAAATTATTTTTTGTATTTATATTTAGATTAATACCCCTTCTCTATTTTATTTTGTTTAGAGAACTTTTTTAAATGACAATTATTTTTTTAGTTATTTTGTATGCATTTAATTTCTAAAGAAGTTTTTATGATTCATCTATAATTTTTTTAATATTTTGTATAGATAAACTTTATTTTTAAAATAAAAAATTATTTATTTCTGGATAATATTTCTAATATGTGTAGCCTTACATATTATTTTTTTCTCTTTTATTTTATTCAATCAATTTAATATGTGTGTCTATTTCTATTATTGTTTGACTAAATAAAAAAAATATTTTAATAAAAATTATCAAATATAATCGGTTAAATGTCTTGTTTTGTGAGATTAAATATATTAATCTATATTTGTTTCTTGATTTTTTTTAAATTTATTTTTAGTTATTATTTATTAATATCATAGTTCTTGATTTATTTGATTACATATATGCACAAACATTTTGATTTTTACTTATACTTTTTTTAACTACAAAGACATGTCAAAAAGGCCTATATATACAACTTTTTAACTGGAAATTTTTTTCGTGGTGAAATATTAGGCAGTAAGTATCCAGTAATCTTTTCTTAAAGTGGAACTACAGTCCAATCACGCATTCTCATGATAAAATCTTTATATATATATATAAACTAAACTTATGATAAAAAAGAATTGTTAATTAAAATTAAAAGAAATGAATGAATAACAAAAAAACGGGTTTGTCTAAAGGAAAAACAAATTTCTCGTAAATTTAAATTATTTGAATTCTTACTAATTTCTATTCTATTTTCTTTTAATTTGTATTAAAAAATCATAATAATGATGAAAAGTCATGTTTATGTCAAATAAAGAAAATACATAAACAAAAAACACATAATTTTTAGTAAATAAATATATTTTCACTCTATGTTTAAATCATTAAAAAAAGAGTACTAATTGAACATAAAAAAGAACCCCGCGATATCGAACAGGAAATAAATTGTATTTATTTATAATGCAAACCAAATTCATAGTCATTATGAAAAAAAAAAGTTCTACAAACAAGAAGTATGTTTGTTATTTTCTTCTGATTTTGAGGTGATAGCCAATTCTTCATTCGGGCCATCCAGATGCTTAAGATTTCAGTTTTCATAAATTTAAGCTTGTTTAGGGCCATGGCCTTATATGAGATTAAACATCGCAGTAACCCGTTGTTTTTCCTACAGAAAAAAGGATTTGTTTTTTGTTTGAATTCTATTAGAAGGTAAGGCGGAAAATTTTATCAATTTACATCCACTACAATTAGAAATGTCACAAGTTTTCAAATTTTCTAAAGCTCCTGTGGATGTCAAAAATCTCAAACGAGAAGACGAATATGACCTAAATGGGAATGTTATAAATAAAAATTAGAAGATGAAATACTCAAACGAAAGGAAGACAAATCAGCGGCAGTAGTAGCATTTGTCACTTTTAAATCATCCAAAATATATAGTTCATTCTCCCTACAGCTTGTCCCAATCAGCTTCTGAGACTGCAGATCTTGTATACAATAAAAAGAACCAAAAACCATGACTAAATAATCACTAGAATCACATATTTAACCAACAGACACAAGATTCAATTTGAGTTTTGGAATAAGATAAACATTAGAGAGAGACAAGTGAGTGTGACAACATAACCAACACCTGCTAAGGGCATGAAGTGTCATTAGCAGTCATAACATGAATAAAGGACAAATGGGACACAGAGGTAAAAGATAAGGAATCTAGAGATTTATGATGGGAAGCACCATAATACAAGACCCATTCAGAGTGGGACATACTTGAGGAACTATGAGGCAATTGACCTATGGAAGAAAAAACGGACATTGCTTATGGCTACAAGGAGAGAAACTTCTAAAATTTCTTAGCTAAAGTATTAGGATCGGTAATTGAGCCTGGGGAAGCTACTGATGCAGTATTGTGGTGTGGATGTTTATAACTCGAAGGTGGTATATAAGTATTAGATTGTGACTGACTGCCAGACTTCCAAACTTGATTCTACTGTCTCAACTTAGGACATTAAGCCTTCTAGTGACCTTTTTGCTTACAAAAACTGCACTTATCGAAGTCAACCCTTATGTAAGGCTTATTCTGATGATTAGAGAATGGTTTAAAAGGTACTGCTAGTATAGAAGGATTTAAAGTAGAAAAAATTTCCTTTTCAGAATAAGACTAACGACGTATTGCTTCAGCCAATAACTTATTAACAATAGAGTCAACATAAGGCAATGGAGAATGATGCAGAATTGAACCTCTAAGTCCTTTGAAATCACTACAAAGTGCTGTTAAAAATTGTACCAATTGTTACTACTCTCTACGCTCAATATAGGCACCACATGCCTTTAATTCTACCAATTCTATAAGAGCCAATTGATCCCAAAGATTTGTCATAGTAGAATAAAACTCATGAATACGCATATTCTTATGATGAATAGCTCGTATGTCATTCTCTAATTGATACTGTTTTGTAAAATTTGATTGTGTGAATAACCTTTGCAAATGATCCTAAACCTCTTTTGATGTCTCATACTTCGCCAACTGCGTACCTATCGAATGCTCAACATAATTGTTGATCCAAGTAGATCTTTGCATTATTTGTTTCTCATATATCTATCAAAACAACATCCCCCTCATTATTTTTAGGTATTATATAAGTTCCACTAACATACCCCTACATTTTCTTACCCTTAAGAAAATTTCTCATTACATAACTTCAATACGAATAGTTCTTCCCATCCAACCTCACACTCATAGATTGAAGCGAATCATTTCTTTTAGTAGCCATAATCAACAGTCACAGAGAACCATAATGCAAAAACAATAGAAAATAAAATACCAAATTGCAGAAACTGAACAAAGATTGCATAAACTAAACAAATATCTTCTTGATAAAATACCAAAATAATTGCAGAAACTGAATGCAAATACCAAATTGTAGAAACTAAAAGGAAGAAGAAATACCAAAATAATTACAAAAACTAAACGCAATTACCAAATTGCAGAAATTAAAGGGAAGATGAAATATCAAAATAATTGCAGAAACTGAACGCAAATATCAAATATAGAAGCTAGATCCGCGAAGCTGTGTTCAAGATTAAGCTTCGTTTCATAAAACCAACTCTGATACCATGATAAAAGAATTAAGATTAAACACAAAAAGACGGTTAAAATTCTGAATAATCTGTATATTATGAATGCATAGTCTTAACCTAAATGCAAATAAAATATATACAGGTTAAACTGAAAATACTATTCTACCCTTAATAAATAAAACTATATAAATATTATTTAACAAATATAATATATTTTTGTTTTAATATTAAAAAATATATCTTCTTAGCAAAAATTCAAGATTGATGTTAGGTTTAATTCAATGTGGATTAGAAAACAAAAATTTAATCGGATGGGCTGATAAAAAGAAAGGTCTCTAGGGAACAAGATTGTTCTTTATTGGGCTTAAAACCCATGAAAGCCATTAATTAAGTAATAAATCTATAAATTATAAAATGTCAAGAGAAGAGTCAAATATATCTTATTATTGAAGGCAACCATTACATAAAAAAAAATTAACAAGAAAATGACAAAGTTTTTTATCTACAAAGAAATGACCAGAAAATCTTGTACAACCAAAAAATAATGTAATTTTTATCTACTATGGCTTGAGTAAGTGTTTGGTTTGACCACAGCCCATGATAGATGAGGGCAATTTTCCAACCCTCTCTATACCTTCTTCAAATACCACTCCCATGCCCAGAAAAAAATGTGACTCAATGTGGCAATGGAATGCCCAAACTCCAGGATTGTCAGCCTTAAACCTCAAAGCTGTCCAGCCGAAAGGATGAACCGGCACCGTATTCTTCATAATCGGATCGACCAAATTGTACTTCTTTGGATCATTAATAGGATCAAACTTGCCCTTTCCATAGCCCAGGATCCAAAAGTCATGTCCATGAAGATGCCATGGATGTGTTTCACTATTGTTGGGATTCATAGTGTTTGCATTTTGCAAAATAATATCCACTGTTGAATTGAGCTGAAGCCTGTAGATGGCATCACTAGTAGTACCATTGGTGTTATTTTGTACAGGAAAAATGTCATAATTTTTGAAATCATAGCCTTCAGGAGGTGGGGTTTGGCTGAAGGTACGAAGCAAATTCTCCTTGAGCGCAATTAAGTAAGGTGTATGGGGAATATTCAGAGAGACATTATTAACTGACCATCGGACATTACCATTTACCCGATTTTGTGTGTTCAACAACACTATGACCCTGTCAGAGGTTGCAGGAGGGGGGTATATGTGGCCTCTGCGAGCCTTAATGGCGACGCTTTGATTAAACCGCGGCTCAATATCGTTCCACATTGGCCCGGACGGAGGGATCGTCGGAGGGGATCTCCTGGGATGGTTTGGATAGTAGTTGAAAATGGCTAGGCCTGGTGGAGTAGTGGCATTTCTGCTAACAACATTTGTAGTCGCCCAATAATTTCTTGAAGGGTCTTGGTCAGTTTTCACTAGAACAGAGTATGTCTCGCCGGAGTATATGAATAAATTCTTCACCACAAATGGCTCAACATAGTGACCATCAGCTTCAACAACAGTCATGTTGTGACCCTGCATAAGAATTATTAAGATGTTAATTAATAACTACCTCATCATTTTATTTTTCTAATAAGCTGTGGAATATAAATTGTTAGGAGATTGAAAATACCTCTATCTGGAAACTAAGAGCTGATAAAGCAGTCAAGCTACTAATCCTTAGCCGATATGTTTTTCCGGGGACGACAGTCGTAGAATAAAGAGAGCATTCAGGATTTGTATTATTGCAGACATCAGCTTTCATGGGAGGATTGGCAGCGGAGCAGTCAAATCTTCCCTTTCCTTGTATCAGAAGTGACTGCAATTTTGTTGCAGGGAACAAGTTTAGTCGTTTGAAACCGATAGCTACCACAGTAAAAGTACATTAAGGATATCAAACAAGGGATATGTAAGATAATTAAGCACCTGAGGCTCCCCAACCCACTGAAAGGGGATTGAAGACAATCCCGCAGCTTGTTCATACGTGCTCTTGTGAAACCAATCATTAAGGATGATGCTCCGATCATAATCATAAGCGAAGGGTTCGGATTCTCCATCGGGAAGCGCTACGCGAATCGATCCGTATAGCCCCGATTCTCTTTGCATTCCATAATGGGCATGATATAAGTATGTCCCAGGCTGTGTAGAAGATGCAAGAGGTTATTATCATACAGGTAATGTGAAAAAGCAGAGCATTACAGAGTGTCAAGACTTGAGGACTTACCCTGTCAACAACAAACTTGTATACGAAAGTGTCTCCGGGCAGAATTGGACACTGAGTGACTCCTTCTGTTCCATCAAACCAAGGTGTTCCGATCTGGCGAATTCCGTGCCAATGAATTGCTGTGTTCTCAGTTAACAAACTGTTCTTGACCTCGACAATAACTGTGTCATTCTGCTGTGCAAGGATTGTGGGTCCAGGAGTTCTTCCATTGATTGTAATGACCAGCTTCTTATAGCAATCAGGGGATTTGTACTCATACTTGAGCTCCCATTTGTAGTGACGAATTCTAGCCTCGGCAATTGGTATGCTTATCAGAGATATAGCGAAAAAACACAGAGCCAATAATTTCATCATGGCAATGCTTTTGGATTCTGAAAGCTGGTAACCACTCATGTATTCAAAATGTGTTCCTGAGGCAGGTTACCCCTCTCTTTGGAGCTGAAGGAAATGAATATGTGATTGTCGTACTTTGGAATCTCCAAGCACTCTTTTATAGTTGTGTGTGTAGATGGGCTTCTCTTTTTCTATGATGAGCATGAAAAGTCCGAGTCAAAATAATAAATCTGGGAATAGCAAGTTCATGTTCTTGTCTTTTATAGCTGGATTTCACAAAGACCTAATCAGAAAAACGCGTAGCAGTTACGAGTATCATCTATTAAAGTGTCTTTTATAAAGGAAAATTTACATCTTTATCTGGGCTTTGATCACAGACTGTTTGGGAACGCGGTTTGCACCGCGTTCTCAAAAAATTTAATTTTTTATTTATTAAAATTTAATATAGTTTATATGTTTTGGATTGTTTTAATACGCTGATGTTAAAAATAATTTTTTAAAAATAAAAAAAATTATTGGCATGCATTTCAACACAAAAAATTATTTAAAAAACAACCACTATCACACTGCCAAACATATATATTCAAGTTTCGCCAAACATACATATTTAAGTTTCGAGAACTTTACGGTTCAAAAGTTTATTTAAGAAATTAATAAGAGATTATAACGATGTGTTTGTTTTTCAGTGGAATATTTTTAAGAAAAAAAAATTGATTTTTTTTATAATTTCACATTCTATTAATATTAAAAAAATTAAAAATTAAAAATATATTATTTTAATAAATTTTCAAATAAAAAATACTTTAAAAATAACTATTGAAACAGCCTAAAACATTTGGTAACATTAGAGATTGTTTTAGAAGAAAAAAAAAGCAAGCAAAATAGTTTTTTAAATGCATCAATTAAAAAATGATTGTGTGTTTAAGATCTATTATAGATCTCTTACAGTGAAGGCTAAAAATTTCATCCACGTCATAAGAAATTAACAATTTTTTTATAATGTGTGATTTTCTTTTTACTAATTTATCGGGATTATGAATTAATTGGCTTGTCGTGACGGGCAACTGCCCCGTGTTTTCTAAGTAATTTCCTTTTTTTGATTTACGTGAATGTCCGAGCCAGCTTGCGCGCACCACGATTAATCCCACGGCTCACTGAACATCCTGCAAACCCAGCGAACATGTAAGGTACCGCGGGAGTGACAGGCGTGCATGGTGAGGTTTGAACCCAGGATGCAGAGGAAGAGAACAAGTCTCTTCAACCGCTGGGCCAAGACCTCAAGTGCTTCTAAGTAATTTCCTTTGTTTTCATTCGTTGCCTTTATAGACAGGGACATTTTCTTCTGATTGTTTTCCCTATTATCTTTGGTTTCTTCAAGCTTGAATCTGGGGAATTTATGGCTCAATTTGAAGAAAAAACAATTAAAACACGAGAAAGTTGACGAAGATTAATCAATTACCAAGACTTAAGCAACTTGATAGATGATTGCTTGGTGTAGTTATTGAGGTGCTACAAAAGCAATTGAATTTGAATATTCAATAATTTCTCATCGATCTCAGGCTCGTGTGTTCATATCCATCCACTACCACGTCAAAGAATTGTGATGAAAATGTTTACTGATTCTAGTTTACTAGGTCATTTGATGGGTTATCGTTATATATAATATTCTTTTGCTCCATTTAACAAGAAATGATGCTTTAATTAATTAAGTTATGAATTAGGTCTTATTTTGTCACTACAGTATATCCATGCTTTTAAAATATTTTTTAAAAACATTACTAGGTCGCTATATATATAAATAGTTTACTAGGTCGCTATATATATAATATTTTATTATGCTGGACTTTCAATATATTTTCAATCTGAAGGCAGAAGCAAGCCGCGTAGCTTTCCATAGAAGCTCGAAGGAAGCATCCCTGCAAATTGCAATTGCTATTTCGTTTTCTTTGATTTTAGTCAAATCTTTTTTGGTCAACTATCACATGCTTAATTATCTTTTAGTCAAATCAAAGATGCAGAACATTGATGGGGACGTGAAAGTTGATTTCTTTAATTAAAGTTGACGGAAATTACCTTGCAACTTCTCTTCATTTTGTCCTCAAAGAGATCCTGTCCTTTGTTCCATCAAGGGCCTACTTGGAATTACAAAATTTTTAAAATGTTTTTTTATTTAAAATATATTAAAATAATATATTTTTTATTTTTATATTTATTTTTTATATTATCCCATTATTAAAAATATTAAGAAATAAAAAAAAATTAATTCAAAATTTAAATTTTAAAAAAAAAATACAATGAAACTACAATATTTTGCTAAACAGAATCAAAGCAATGACGAAGACATGTTCCTCCCAAAGTTTCTAATCTAAGCTGGCGGCTCTTTCAAATTACAAATTTGCAATGCAAGTCCCTTTCTTAAATAGTATATAGTTTCTGTCCTTAAATCTTGTCATGATAACAATTTCGTCCTTAGAATGATTACATAAAACCTTTTTCGTATACTTCTATAAACATATATGACATAAAATGTTAAAATTCCATTTATTTATGATATAATTCAGAATGAGCACAATTGCTTACATGGATGGCATCAATGGTTAATAAGAAAATTAAGTTACAAGAAAAATCTTTCCTGCTACATTTTTTCATATAAAAAGTTTATATTAAATATGAATTGATAATACGCTCTCTGTCATGTCGTCAAGCTAGCAAATTCAGTGTTGTTTTTCATCCCAAGATCTAAAATGTATTAAGTTATAAAATGAGAGGTAGCTCTCACTCGTGTATTATAACCAAAAGAAATTAAAATTATTAGAACTTTAATATATTTTATTAAAAAAAAAAACTACGCATACATTACTATTATTAGCTTTATCTGTATATTAGCTAAACATTGAAAAACATATTATGTGGGATATAATTCTTTTTATAGGGTTTTGAGTTTAATTAAAACATGTCAAACTAGTATTTTTTTAGATTAATTTTTCAATCACTCATAATTTATTTAAATCATATTAATATTTTTATATTAAAGAGTTTATATCAAAAATTAAATTTCTATAAAGTTTTAACTCAGAGTTTATATTAAACATTAAATTACTATAAAGTTTTAACTCAAATAAATAAATAAATAAATTTAGCTTCAATTCTAATCATTAACTATGTTTTAACAAATTTCTAACACTCCTTTATCATTCCATCTTGCCATTAGACACAAGTTAGCAACTTCTTCATCTTCCTCTCCAGAATATAATCTAGCAAATTCTATATTATTTTCATGTAAGACATTCAAAGTTTATATATAAAAAAAAAAAAACATAGATTTTTAACTCTAAAATTGTTAAATTCTATTTCAGGCATTAGCTTTGATGCAACTCGACGAACTAGTTTATTTATCATGACTTGAAAAAGTAAAAAACAACTATAAATATAATCATCATAAATTGATTTTATTTTTTTTTGAGACTTTAGCTACCTGCCGGATTCCATGCCCAAATGGATAGCAGCATTTTCCATTATCGAATTGTTGACAACAATGATATTAATGGTATCGCCTTTCATATTGAAGGTCCTGGAGTCTGTCCATTAATGGCACATTTGTTAAGAAAAATATGAAGGAGGACAATGGGCTTGAATTTTAATCAATTATGCAAAGAGTTGGTCTCACCCCTGTTGTTAGGCGCGTCAACACCTATAATTTACAAAAACTATTCAGAGAATTGAGAGGAAAGACTAGGCACTAACTAGGAAGGTAGCTTTGCGGGGACACCTTTTATATATAGTCCAGATAATTTACCCGTGATTCTCGCGCGGCGTTGTACTTTTTTTTTTTCAACGAAAATATTATATACATAAGTTTTTTCAACAAGTTTTCAAAGTTGAAAAATTATAAGTAAAATGAAAATAAAAATAAAAATAAAACAAATTAAGAAATAAATATAACTCAAAATATTTAATTTTTCAAGACAGGATATTTATAAAAATAATAAATTTCACACTTTATTTTAACAATTAAAACTATATAAATGCTTTAAAACATATAAACAAATAAAAAATAAAAAATGCATCAAAATTTAACAATTTATTAACTTAGAACCTTGATTTTTAAAAAAGTTTTTTTTTTGGATATCCTTGATTATTTTCTTACATTATTTTTTCACTCTTTTTACAGAAAATGAATTTCTAAAATTTCTGTTATTTCTTTTTACCATTGTCACTAATATAAAAAAAATCATTTAAAAAAAATGATTCAGAATTTTTTTTGTTAATGCCAATGTTTTTAATTTTTACTCATACAACATATAATTAAAATATATAAAAAATAAAATTATATCAAAATAAAAAATATATATTAAATTGAAACTTGTTTATTTTTTTATAGAGGCACTTTGTTATTTTTTTTTATGTTATCTTTCAATAGGAAATAATTTATATATTTTGATAAATTTTACTATTATTAAAAGGTACTCCATAGTCAAACGGTAGAATATAATTTTTTTATACCTATATCTTTAATATTTGGCTAGTTTATAATAAAAAGTAGCCTTTTAAATAAAGGTATTTTAAAAACTATAATGAAAATATAATTATAAAAAATTATTAATACACATATAACGTATTTGCTAAAAATAATAGTTTTAAAATGAAAATATATAGTCAGCATCAAAGGTTTACTTATTTTATTTATGTTCGCATTTTTTTTATTTAATTTGGTATTCAATCTATTAATGGTCTTAAAAAACTAACTTTTTGTACTTTGATTAATCTTATTTGTAAAACTATAAGTTTAATGGATATTTATTTTTAAAAAATTTTAAATCAAAATAGGCTGGACCTCAATTACTTTCAATGGATCCCCTTGAATCTTAAATCTCGGGATATATGTCGTTTTTATATAGTTGTTAAAAAATATATTTGTAAGAAATCTAAAAAATAATAGCAGTCAGAAGAGGATGTTGGAGCACCTAGAAAATGGTTAAAAATTAGTTGAGGAAGTTAAAAAAACAAAAATTAAAATTTAATAGTATAGTTTTGATTGATTAGAGCCCTATTGAGAATGGAAATTTAATTTGAAGAAGAAAAGTTCAAAATAAGATGTTTATGGACTCAATTAAATTATATATATTGAAGGTTTAATTGAGTTTATGAAGGGTTTAATTGCATGAAAAATTGATTTTTAAGTCAATTTGGACTTTAATTAGAAAAAAAATAAAGTACAAAGGTCAAATTATAATTTTTAAGAGTTGATTTAGTCAATCAAGGACTTAATTGCATAAATATTAAAGTTTGATGGCCAATTAGGGACTTGATTGAAGAAATCTAAAAGCAAGGACAAACTGGAAAAAGTGCATAAATAGAGGAACTGAAATTGTCTGGATTAGGGGGCTAAATTAAAGAAATTATAAGTTTATTGATCAATTGAGGGTCAAATTGCATAAATTAAAGACTAAGGATTAAAATAAAAATAAAAAAGACGGACAACTTTAGGGTTGACATCTAATTTTAGTAAAGACACAATTGAACTAATTCTTAAAATCAAAATTGCAATTGAGGACTTAATTGAACAAATCAAAAATTAAAGACTGATTTGTAAATTAATACTTTTTGGCGCCATTTTTCTTTTGAGTGAAACAACGTGTTTTGTTCAAAACGATGTCATTTCGTGCCCTATTCATTAAAAAAAGATAGCGCAAAGCCCAAGACGGTGCCTCTTTTATAGCGTGCAAAGGCACCTTCTTCCCCTCTTTTATAGCGTTTGTTCCCCCCTCTTCCCCCCCCTTCCCACTTGCTCAAAAACCCTGACACAACCCACACCTCCTCATAGCCTACCACCATGATGAAAACCAAACAAAGAAAGAAAAATAGAGAAATAGAAAAAGGAACAAAAGAGAAGGACTTAAAAAGAGGGGAAAAACAGAGAAAGAAATAGGGAGAGTGAAAGAAAAAGAGACGAAAAACCAAAACAAAAAAGAGAGAAACAAAGAAGGGGAGAACATAAACAGAAAAAAAAAGAAATACAAAAGAGTATAAGCGAAAACAAAAGGAACCACCGTAACGCCACCATCTTTAGCCACATTTTACCACCACCATCACTAGCAGCACCCCACGATACATTGCTTAGTCAATTTTCCCCTGCCCTTCTTCTTCTTCTTCTTCTCCATCATCTGCCTTCTCCACCATTTTGCAAGTAAATAGTGGAGAGTCAATTAATTCACTCTCCATTGTTTCACATGGATAGTGGAAAGCTGCTACATTATTTGCTAGGCCGGACAGCCAACCCAAACCAAAATAGATGTGCCGAGTCCGACTCAATAAAAAAAAAAAACATCTTTAGGTCAAAACTGACCCAACACTATTATAGGCTAATGTGGGCCCAACATCGTTAGGCTGCCCTCGACCTAACACCTTTGGGATGAACTCGACCCAATTTCTTCTAGGCCGATTTCGGCCCTCCCAACCAGGATGGGCCCAGCCTAATATAATTGGGCCAGGCTCATCCTAATATATTAATATAATAATATTATATAATATATTGATAAAAAAAAATTCCAAAGCATTCCAAAAAATCCTTTCAAAAGAATTGTGATTTTCCTGTGTATTTTTTAATTTATTTTTAATATCTTTTTGTATTTTTATAGTATAAAGATACAAAACCGGTATTAAAATATCTAGTTTTCACCGAAATGTTGTAAAAAAATATCTTGTTTTCTTGCATACATCCAAGTCTCTCAAAGATTTAAAAAAATTCATAATGTATGTTTTTACAACAAAGAAAATTTCAAAAATATGTATTAGCATGTATTTTTTTTTTTTTGCTTTAACAATTAGTTTATTAAAATCACAAGCACTAGGCCAATATTTCAAAAATTCCAAAAAATATATTTTTATCTTCTTTTAATATTTAGGATTACGAACTTATACATAAGATATATTCCTCATATTAAAAAGGTAGTTCTCTTTTATTGATGTTAGAATGGTTAAGTTTTACCCAATAAAATAAGAACCTCCTTAATAAGAGGACTTTTCTTAAACTTTAAACAAACCGATAACTAGAAAACATGACCATACCTTAGCTTTTATCAGACAATCAAACAATGCAACTTACCTTAGATAAGGCATATTTAGGGTGCTAATACCTTCCATTTACCCAACTAATCCCCATGTTTGAGCTCTAAGACCATTTAGGGTTTCTAGTGACCAAAATACTAGATGACGACTCTCATTCCCTCTAATAAAAGACAAGAATTCCTTGTTTTTCCTATTTTACCGATTATCCATATCATCAAGAGTAGATGAATTTCGCAGCGACGCCACACACGTACAATAGAGTTAACTTGTCAATCCCGCAACCCATGTTATAAGATGGGAAAAATCTAATAAAAATCAAATTCAAAGTTGGACTCATGACTCAAGTCATGAGACTGAGATAACCTCTTACAAAAAATTGGAAAAACAATATGATTTAACCTAGGTTGAAATATCAAAAACCATAAACTTGATCATGAGTTCAATATATTCTCATATAAATCAAATCAAAATAGATTATAAAGCTCAATTCTCAGCCGACTCAATGTTGAATGATGAAATTGAAAAAAAAATCAATTAAAAAAATGACACAAAAACAACTCGAGCCAACTCGACTTAACCCATTAAGCATTACTTTTAGATATTAATGCCATAATAACCTAATAAAAAGCAAACAAAACAAATCATAAAGCCTAATTCATAATAAACCCAATATTAAATGATGAAATCGGAGGGTGTGAAGTTATTTATAAAAAAGAAAAAGTTGAGTCAACTATGTTAGCCCGCTAAACCCACATCCCGTAAAAAAAAAAGAATGAAATAATGTTTTGTGTGAAGGGGTAGATCAAAAAACCGTGCTCCTTTATTTATTTTTTAATTAATAAAATGTCACAGGATTATTATTGATTAGATTGTTAGAAATGCAGCTTGTATTCAACCAAAAAAAAAATCAACTCTTAGGTGCTTTTATTTGAATTGTCGTGTTAGGCTTGATGCTATAAATATCAGATTTGCAGGGGTAATCCTACAATTTCCATGTTTTCTTGGAATTTAATTTATAGGTCTTATATATATTCGACTAGTCTTTTAAATATTAACTTTCTTGAAGTTGGTTTTTCTACTATGAAAATGAAAATTGTAGCATATACTTTTTTAAGAGCCAAATCCTTTTTGAATTAAAAATTTAACTACCTAAAGCTTCGAGAGTGTGTTGAGTCTTCAAATATAAATGTTTGTAATGGTTTTTTCAAGATTGGAGTTTATGGATTGATTTTTCGGCAATCATGCTTGAAGATTATGTGTGTCAAATAACTATTTCAATCTAAAAACTTAAATTGTGAGGTGAAATTTTAAAATATAATTTATATTATTCTCTAACATACCTCATCAATTGAAAGCCATTTGGCCTTGAAACTTATACAAATTTAGATTATCTTGTACTTAATTTTTTTATCAAATAAATAGAGATAATGAGATTCGAACTTGTGACTGCTTAGTTATCAAAGACTCTAATACTATGTCAAAGAACTATCTTAACCCAATAACTTAAATGATGTTTCAGGATATAATTTATATTATTTTCTAATATGATAAGGACAATGTTCAAACTTCAAACCTTTTAAGTTTGGTATGAATATTAATATTTTCACAACAAAAATAATTTGACCTTCTAGTTTTCAGATCTTTGTCACACCATCTCCATCTCAATAGGACAATCTTCACCATTACAAGTTTGTCTTGTCCACCTGCTCTCCAAGCACGCTTTAAGGTTTGTTTGGTGAGCAGAAGGGACTGGATGCGCGTTAAGGTTGTCCTATTTGGGGGAGAAATAGAAATTTGGGTATGAGACGGGACAAAAACTTGTCCTAACCCATGTGTGTTCTCACTCCAGTCCATGCACGTTAAGTTTTCCTTTTTGAAGATTGTGTTTCAATAATATTTTTTTTAAAATTAAATATTTTATTTAAAATTAATATTTTTTATATTTTTAGATCATTTTAATATATTAAAATTAAAAAATTTTAAAAATAAAAAATATTATTTTAATATATTTTCAAGTAAAAAATATTTTAAAAGATAATCATTACCATACTATCATATACTATTTTATTTATGTTCAGTCCTATGTGAAAAATGCTCATAGGAAGGCATCCTGCTAGACATGTATAAAACAAATCTAGGGTTATTGTCCGTTCTTGTGAGAAATAAACCCTACGTATATAAATATATTTAGCTAGCAATAAAAATAATGTTTTTTTTTTTTTTTAAATCCTAGAACATTTCCTGTTGATACTTTGCCGCCAACTCTGAACTCTGTGAAACAAAAACTAACAAAAAGCATCCCATTTATTTTGCCTATTTTTACTCTTTTAGGTTATCATTCTTGCTAAGAGCATGAACAAATAAAAAACTGAGAATGAGATTTTACATTTCAATGGTTTTGATGCTTTTCTATGTGAGATGCAGCACAAATCTAATTAAGATTGCAGATTATATAACCTCTCTAGAAATAACTTAACTAGTTAGGTTATGAGTTTGTTTTTTAATAATTATGAATTTGAATTTTTTCAAGGTTATTGGAGATTTACATAGTTATTAATTTTAGAATATATAAAAATAAAAATATATATAAATTGATCCGAATATCCGTATTAATAAAAAAAAAAAGATTGCAGATTATATAATCTTGATCATCGTCGTCCCGGTGTGCTATTGGCTGAGTAATATATACGGGGAGACTGTGAAAAGTGGCTGAACCTTAGCATATGATAAGTCGACAAGATGGCACCAAAATTATATTTAGGTTGAAAATCGTGAGTAGTTTCATTGACGATAAGTCAACAAGAGGGCACCAAAACTTCTATGATTACTAAAATATTAATATCTTTTTCATGACTTCGATAAATTGAAATTATCAAATAACTAATATTAAGTTCATTTAAAGTTATTTCATGATAATGATTATATTTTTATAATTATAAACATTCAATGATTTAATACAATGCAAATATTCAATGTATTTTTTTTAATTATATTTGTGTGTTGAATTCACTGAAATAATGTTTTATATGATTTTTATAATTGCTTAAAAAATATGCAAGTTATATAAAAAAGAAATGGAGAAGAGGCTTTAAGTAAATAAATACTTTGAAAAAATATCTAAAGGATTTGAAATTATATTAAAAATAAAAATAAAAATAAAAATAAAAATAAGGGCGTGGGCCAACATTGCTCACCCACACAAAACAGTGAATTTTCCTCTTTTCTTGTATTCTGGTCTCTTTTTTTATTGTAACATTTTTTTTAATGTGATCCTTAAAAGTTTAGTTTTGATTGGGATTGCGATCAATGATTTGCTTCAATTGAGTTCACAAGGATTTCTTGTGATGTTAAATCAATGCTTGATTTTATAAAATCAATTCAATTTTTTTAATTAAACATAATTAAAAGTTTAAGGATAAAAAATTAACACCCATATAAATTCTAAGACTTTTTAAAAATAAAATACTATAGCATAAGCATGTTTTTAGTTTTTTTAGTCATTAAGTTTTTTTTAAAAAAATATTCATTTATAATTCCTATTTAATGAAGTTATACATTTTGGCCTCGTAATTCATTTCTTTGTATTTAAATTCTTGATAAAAAGAGAAGAGAAGGGGTCACTAGAAAAGACGTGAGAGAAAATGCCATTTTGCCCGATTTTGACCATGAAAAAAGTTGGTTTTTGTATCAATGAATCTTATTTAATTAGAGAAATTTTATTGAGGTGTTCATTGACCTTTATCATGCTTGGGCTCAGGAAGTATTTAAGCCTCGGGTTGATTTTTGAGCTTTTTAACTTTTTTTTGCTAATTTGAAGCCGTAAATGGGTTTAGTTAGGTCATTAGGGTGTTTTATTTTATTTGTTTTTTGGTTTTTGTGGGTTGAAAATAGTTGAGAATATGGTTTTTTGAGTTCAAAAAGTTGGTGACCTGACTTTTCCGGACACCTAAGATAGTTGAAGGTAAAATTAAAGGATAAGTGACATCTACTTACCTTTCCAGATGACATGTTGCCTGATTCATTAAAAAAAAGTTGGGCAAACCATATATTGCCCTCAGCCAAGCCAAAAAAATATAAAAAGAAGGGAATAAGTGAGTGAGGTTGGCATTGGAAACCCCCTCACTTATCTTACCTGAGCTCCGGAAATATTTGAGGTTCAAGTTGATTTTAAGTGTTTTAACTATTTTTTAGATTTTGAAGCCATAAGTGGGTTTAGTTAGGTTACTATTGTGTGTGTGTGTGTGTGTTTTTTTTTTAATGGGTTTAAAATGGTTGGGAATGGGGTTTTTTGGGTTCAAAAAGTCAGTGACTAGACTTTTTAGGGCTCCTAAGGTGGTTGATGGTATAACCAGAGGATAAGCGACATCGTCTGGTTGATTAAAAATAAAAAAAAATGAGCTGATCATACATTGCCCCCTCAACCAAGAGGGGAAAAAAAAAGAGGACTAAGTGAGTGAGTTTCGCCTTGAAACCCACACCTCTCTACCCTAGATTTTTGGCTCGAAGTTGTCAATGAGACCCAGTTTCTTGAAAAAAAATTTAAGAGCTTTGTTGTTGTTGTTAATAAATTTTATTTAAATATAATAAATATTTTTTTAAAAAACTTATTCCATTAAATACCCTTCGCTTCTCACACCTTGTTTATATTATCTAACATTCTTTTTATATGTCAATATGTGATTTTTTTTCTTTGATTTTAAGCTAAATTAATTATATCTAAATAAATAACATTATGTTTGAGATATTATTTCATTAGGTATCAATCACTTTAATTTTTATTTTCAAATGAGATTCTTGCTATTTTTTCCAATTTCTATTTTCAAAATAGTTGAGATAATTGCTTTTCTTACGGGACATAATTTTATTCATTTGTAATTAAATAAAACATTTGTTTAGCTCATTATGTGTCATGATCAGATATTTTAATATGCATCTTTATTTTATTTTACTGACTCAATATTTGGTTAGTTTTATAATTTTTCTTAACATTTATTAATACATGTTATTCTCAGTTTATTTTATTAAACACACATATTGTTTGCAATTTTTTTTTTTAATGGTGTTAAACAAGTTGTCAATGCTTATATTATTTTAGCATTGCTAAGGGAAATTGATCTCGACCCGCCCATGGGCAAGTGACTAGTTTTGATCTAAGAAATTTGTTGTCATTTATACTAGTTAGTTGCATGCTCATAGCCATGAGAAAAGTTTTGACAATTGATTAGTATTTAAAAGTGCATGTTTATCAAGGTTTTATATCATCATTTTGCACTTAAAGTATCAATAACTCCTTAACTAAAGCATGTTTTATAATAACAAGTTTGATGCTATAAGATACCTTAATTTATGGTAAATGCTCATCTTAAATGCAGGCTTATCACATAAATAAAAGGATTGATTGATGAGTTTAAGTATTGAAAGTGAAAGGACAAAGAGATGGCCAAACGTAGAAAAGAGATGCTGGTGCAGTCCAAACCGGAACATTGCTCGGTAATTGGATCATATCTGGAGCTCTAGATCTCGGATTTAGGTCCATTTTATATGGATGGAAAGGTAAGACATAGGCCTATAACTTTCATAGGAGCCCAAGATTTAAAAAGGCCGTTTTGAAGTCCAAATTGTAGGAACAACGAAGAAGTCCGAATCTATCCTGCAGCCCAGACACTGTTCAGTGTTCAGCCCATATCTTGAGTTCTAGAAGTCCAAATGACCTCATCTTTTTTTTGTTGGAAAGCTGAGACAATTTCCTAGAACTTTCCTGAGGATTCTATGCAAATTATGATGTTATCAATGACGTCTTGTTCAGACAAGAAGATAAGAATTATCACAAAGTCAAGATGTGGCCACCCACTCATCAATTAGTCAACAAATCAATAGTTTCAAATTTTGCCTATAAAAGGAGGCATTTACCATGTATTGAGGCATCTTGGTGTTCAAATCAAGATCATGCTCTTGCTTTCTCTCTTTGTATTGCTTATGTTTTGTTTTTATTAATATCAAGTTTATGCACTTCATTTCCTTTCTTTTATTTAGTTAACTTCTTTCTCATTTTATGTTCTATTCTTATTCATTTATGTTTCTTTCTTTCATTATGTTTAGCTAAGTGAATTATGTCAAGGTAAAAAGGGTACACTAATGGTGTAAGAATAAGTATAATATAAACTCAACATGGACCTTAGTGTTGGATACTAACATGTTTTATATTTGTTATCTTGTTCACTTTTAATACTTTGCCTGTTAAATGGTTAATCTAGATTTATATTGTATAACACTTGGTACAACAAATACTTGGCACTTTCATAGCCCATACTATATGGTATAACCGACACCTGAGCTATGAAAGGAACTTGATTTGTTGTTAACATAAGTTATAATCATGAATGCCTGACAACATTTACAGTATTAGCATTATTTGAATAAGATAATTAATGTAATCATGTTAACAATTTATAATCTGATTGGAACCTCCTTTATATGTGGTCTCTAATTGAGTAATAAGAGTTTATATTATACTTGTGTGAACTACCATTAGTGGATTCTCTAACCTTGACATTTGTTTTTATTATTGTTTAATCCTTACATCAATCTTACCTCTCAAAGCTCTCTTTATTATTACTACTACTACTATTATTATTTACATTCTTGTTATATTATATGTACGTTAAGTATGCTCTGTGTTTGATCAAGGATCCTGACATTGTTGGTCTTGCCTTGTTCATTCGCATCAGAAATCTGTTTATATTATACAATATATCTCTTTGATCTTTTTATAAACTCAGTATATAGGCTGAAAACCTGTGACCCAATCTTTTAGACCATTCTCAGGTATAACAATGCCACGTACTGAGTATTATTATTATTACTTTTAATATTACTATTATTATTGTTGTTGTTGTTGTAGTATTGTTATTTATAATTTATACAATTAATCTCTCTGTGGTTCGATCCCGGTCTTGTCGGGTTATTTATTACTTCGACACTCCTGCACTTGGGAGAAGACATCAAGCTTTTAATCGTGTCAATAATGTTATAAAACCCAACCTGATGGGTTAACATAGCATTTTGCAACCTAGGCTTTGGACCATGTCATGTTACAAAATAAATTAAGTGAGAGTTACTAGATTCGAATGTGTCGATTTAGGGAATAACCTACAACTCAGTCAACCTTGTAAAAATCTGATTTGATTAAAAAAGTAAAAAATAACGTTGATTTAACAATTTAATTTTTTAAAAATATTAAAACAATAATTATTTGGATTGATTCAAGTTAATCTACCTAACTTGTATTCCAAGTCATAAGCTTGATCGAGTTTAATAAATGAGCTTTTTAAAATTTATTTTTTATTTAATTATACTATAAAAAAGGAATTCACAGGAAAGAAACACAAATAAAAATATAGAAGATCTATTTTTTCTCATTGAAATTATATATTTTTTTCTTATCAATGTAATTTTATTTATTTATTTTGACAACATAAGAATTTTGTTTTTTTTAAGAAATTATAGCATAGTTCATTGAATAGAAACAAATTAAAGAAAGTCCGGAAAAAGTATAATGATTTGAATAAAAAAAGAAAAAAAGGTGTACACTTTTAATAAAAATATAATTTTTTATTACACGTTTTTTTTTTGTATTTTTGATGAAAACATGTTTTATTTATAAGAAACATTATTTTTTTAAGAAAACAATAGTAAAAGAAAGTTTCAATTAACAAATTATGAATAAATCATCTCTCCCCAATGAGATGAAAAAATATGAGTACAATAAATTTGAAAAAATTATATAAGAAAATATAATAAAAAAGATTAATACGAAAGAATAAAAATTTATTCATATTTAATTTTAATTAGCAAATTATTTTAAAAATTATACATATCATACTAATATATAATTATCCATAAAGCAATCAATAATGTTATCATAAAAAAAAAAACTAATTTTCTTATGAACAATTACATATTTTTTATTAGCAACATGTTTTTTTTGCATAAAAAACCACGGAAGACTAAAATAAAATTTTGTTAAGAATTCTAATAATGGAAAATGTATATCTTCAATTTAAACTACATTTCTTTATCAAAGCATATCTTTAATGTTTTAATGAAAGCATGTTTTTTTTAATATTAAACACCATTTTTTAAATAAAAACCTATCATAATCTCAAAATTAAGATTTGATAAAAAAAAAATATTAAAATAATTTTTTGATAATTTGTACTTAGTCACATGAAAAATAATAATAATTAAAGTGATAAAATCATGTCAAAAAGTATATTAAAAATAAAATTTGGATAAGATTGGTGATTTAAAAATATAAAAAAATTACACAATAAGAAAAATAAAATTATAATGATCCCAACTTTGTATCTAGTTTCTATAAAAGAAAGTCTTTTCACGATAACAATTATTTCTAGCCAGGAAAGGAAGAAAAAAAAAGATTCTTACTTAATTTTGTCAAGGTAATCTCAAGGTTAATTTTTATTTATTTTTATTTTTTTTATATAAATTTTCATTTATAGAACCGATAAATTAATTTCCTTCAAATTTTGATGAGAAATTGAATTGAACTTATGTAGTAGGTGGGGGAGGTGGTTAAAGCTAGGTCCAAAGCCCCCGTATTGCGCTCTAAACATGTATCGAGTAGAATTTTTTTTTTTTAATTAATAATATTTTCATATTTTTAAATTATTTTAATATATTTTTGATAAAAAAAACCATTTTAAATAACAACAACTACAACACTTTTAAATACCCCTTAAACCTATAACTAACATTCATCAAAGAGAAGCATATGCCCACCCACCTCTCCACTCAAATTCACATTTTTTTTAATTTTTTTACAGTCAACAACATTTCTCAATCAATTTTTATATATCAAGATAAAAATTACTCTTTTTTTTGGGTTCGAAGAAGAAGATTCACAGCAAATTTATTATAAACATATCCTGTTGACCAACATCTTGCATCTTTTTTTCCTATTCGCTCATGCTTCACCAAACCTCTCTTTTCCCACCCAATCAATCAACGAATCACAACCGTCTATTGTGGACCCATAAACAAAGAACGGCCGAGATGGTTTAATGATGTTCCAGATTGGAAACCCATTCAAGACCGCGCTCGTAACCAACCCCCGTCTCTCACCTACCCCGTTTAAGACAATGGACAAGGTTACTATAGTTTTTGAAATTATATTAAAATAATATATTTTTTTTTATTTTTTTAAAATTTATTTATTATAAATTATTTTTTTAATATTTTTATATCATTTTCATATATTAATATTAAAAAAAATTTAAAAATAAAAAATATTACTTCGAATACGTTTTCGAAAACAAAAATATTTTGAAAGAACAACAGCCGGCATGCTACTAAACGGGCCTCTATAAAAAGAATCATTCAGAATCCTCCACTACTAAACGCCTCCTTGAATATTCACTCATGGCTGCTACTTCAACTTCAACCAGTTATCGTCTTGGTTTCCGACTCCACCACCAACCCGCACCCTGTTCAGGTTCTCACCCTCAAACCTCCGGAGCCGTGTCCTTTCTTTCAGGGTCTCACAATTTCTCCTTCAAGTAAATTTCTTTCACTTTCCAATCAATTCTGCAACTATTTATCATTGTATTACTAATGGGTTTTCTCAAGATTTTCAACCTGAATGTTAACGATAATTGTGTTTTAGCAACTTGCTGATGAAGGGTTTGTTTTGTTTTCGTCATTGGTTGCTATTGATTATTAATAAAGCTAGCTTCTTTCTACAAGGCAATGTGTACTGTTCTGATATGAAATTTCAAAGCTTGCCATTTTTGTTTCTCTGTTTGTGTGTTTCTTATGTTGGCAATAGTATACCACAATTGTTTTCTGACCACTAATAATGTATTATACTTGATAGATCGCTGGAGACTACTAGACGATCACAGTTGTCTAGAATAAGTGTAGTTGTGAAGGCAGAAAGTAGGTCTGAAGAGATGCAACTCGATATTTCTTTGAGTCCAAGGGTGAATGCTGTAAAACCTTCGAAGACAGTGGCCATAACGGACCAGGCTACTGCGCTTGTACAAGCTGGGGTTCCTGTTATTCGTTTGGCTGCTGGAGAGCCTGATTTTGATACACCGGTTGTAATAGCAGAGGTGATTCCTTTTCTTTTCTATTTTCGTTTTCCAGTTGGAGTTCAGTGCATATCTTTTCTATGCCTTAAAGTGTATGCCTGTGCTTAAACCGATGTTAATTGTTTGGTTTTTTTTTTTGGCTGTGGAAACGTTAGGCTGGAATAAATGCAATTCGCGAAGGTTTCACAAGGTATACTCCAAATGCTGGTACACAGGAGCTTCGAGTTGCAATTTGTCATAAGCTGAAGGGTAAATATATATATTTTCAGTAATTTTGTGTTTGCAACCTAGTTGGTATGCTTGGGGCATTTCCAGCATGGAATTTATTACAGTTTTTTGAATAAATTATCTCTTAATTTTTGGCAGAGGAGAACGGTATCTCTTATACACCTGACCAAATTTTAGTTAGCAATGGTGCCAAGCAGAGTATATACCAAGCAATGCTTGCAGTTTGCTCTCCTGGCGATGAGGTAAAGTTTTTTATGTCAAAATAATTAGGATTATGGTGCTATCTGCATTTCTGCTGCCAACTAAATGGTACCAGAATTGTTGCATTCCTACATTTGAGTGTTGGCTTTGTGTAGCATTTAGGAACTGTTTTTGTAACTCTGGATTAAAGTAATGGTTAATTGAATATAGAGCTATGGTTCTCTGCATTTTATACGATTGAGGTAAAAAAACCATCCAGCCAAAGCTAGAGTGCGTATGCAGTGTAAATTCATAGCTAAAAAACACAGATGATAGAAAGCAAGAGAAGAGATCTTGATGTGTAGAAAGAAATAGCTATGTTTATATATTTTGCACAATTGTATATATTTTCATTCAGGCAATCAAAGTCGTGTTCTAATGGAATTCAGTAGGAGATCATTATCATTGAAGTTGTTTAATCTCTGAAGGTAGCTCGTGTTCATAAAAAATACCTTACCCTCAGGTTATTATTCCTGCACCATTTTGGGTGAGTTACCCAGAAATGGCGAGGCTGGCTGATGCAACCCCAGTGATTCTTCCAACATCAATCTCTGAAAATTTTCTCTTGGATCCAAAGCTACTTGAATCAAAACTGAGTGAAAAGTCAAGGCTGTTGATTCTTTGTTCTCCATCTAACCCAACAGGATCAGTTTATTCCAAGAAATTGCTTGAAGAGATTGCACGGATCGTAGCAAAACATCCTAGGCTTCTGGTATGATTAATCAAACCCTAATTTCAAGTTCTATGGTTTCCTGATATTTAAATGCTGAATTTCTTTGGTATTGCACTCAGGTCTTGTCTGATGAGATATACGAACACATAATATATGCACCTGCTACTCACATAAGCTTTGCATCTTTGCCCGGCATGTGGGAAAGGACTTTGACAGTGAACGGATTTTCTAAGGTAACTTAACCTTACATCTGGTTATCAGTCTTAGATATCTACTATCTCAATAATATGATATTTCATGTATAATTTTGATATGGCTGTGATTTTGAATAAAACCCAAAGTAGTTTGTCTCATTGAGTAGATTAACATTTAGAAAGCGCGAAATTTGCAGGCCTTTGCAATGACTGGTTGGAGACTGGGGTATATTGCTGGTCCCAAGCACTTTGTTGCAGCATGTAATAAGATACAGAGTCAGGTATTGTATCACACCACTTTCCAGGATGAATTGAGTCCATCATGCATGCTTTGAAGTTTTCTTTTATCTTAAAGCATCACTGGCTATTCTTGCGAACAGTTTTCCAATATTTTACCTGTTTGTAAATCATGTTTTAAGCTGTTAGATTTCAAAATTTCTTTTGTCGCATTGATTCCTTTACCTTCCAAAGATTATGGTGAATCAAATAGGCTTTTATTGTCAATTGAATAGAGGTGATTTTCTGCAAGGGTGGAAGGAGCCATTCTGAACTTCATTGCACATAGTTTGGAGACTTGAAGGAAAAAAAGTTTTTTAGAATTGAAAGGGGTAAGGTGAAGTTGCGGGTTCTAAAGAATCAGATGCATGGCTAATCTAGACGGACACAGCTTTCACAATTGATTGTGTGATGAAAGCATACAAGATACAGAATGATACTTGGATCTGGTTACCAAACCAAATAGTCAAGAGTTTTCTTTATATTATGCCATTTTATATCTCCTAAAGAACTTAGAGAATCATTATTCATTTGACCTCTACTCACAATCAGCATTACGCATGAAGCACTCATCAACACATAATGAATTGGATATGCACTAATCACATGAATGCTTAACCTGAGAAAGACCCGTAAGGAGATAAGAATCTGGAATTTCCCACTCGCTTACACAGGCCAGTTTGGCCTGGTAAATGAGGGGCTTTGTGCATGGGGCTGCAATTGCAATTCTTGATGATTTTTTATTTTCAGTAATAATGTACGTGCCTTGCATTGTTGATTTGCAATGCATTGATTTACCTATTCCAGTAATGCTTGTTATCTCAACCATGACTTTGTAGAAGCCCCAATTGATCTGTGTGCTCTATTTTCCCAGTTTACATCAGGTGCCAGCAGTGTATCTCAAAAGGCAGGCGTTGCTGCACTAGGACTCGGCTATGCTGGTGGGGAAGCAGTGTCTACCATGGTGAAAGCATTCATGGAGCGGAGAGATTTCTTGATTAAAAGCTTTGGAGAAATGGAAGGTGTTAGGATGTCAGAACCTCAGGTACTGCCTTTTGGTTATTTAGACGGATAACCTCCCATCTCCCTCGCTTCTAATTCTATTTGGATTTACTTGCAGGGAGCATTTTATCTTTTCATTGATGTCAGCTCGTACTATGGAACAGAGGCTGAAGGTTTTGGTAAAATCGGGGACTCTGACTCCCTTTGCCGTTACCTGTTGGATCAAGCCCAGGTACGCGTTGTTACAGCCTCACAGGATACTGTTCTGTTTACTTTTGATTGACAATGTTTCTCCATCTGTCTCACCAACAATGTCAAAGTTGAATATTACTCAGCAACACTTTGATGATGTTGAAACTACAGCTCTAGTAACATGGCATGCAGCATTTATTATACTGCTAAAGATCTTTATAACTTGATAATGGCTGCTTAAATACAGGTTGCGCTAGTCCCAGGGGTTGCATTTGGAGATGACAGCTGCATACGTATCTCATATGCAGCATCTCTGACCACCCTACAGGAGGCTGTAGAGAGAATCAAGAAGGCTCTACTCCCACTCAAGTCTGCTGTCCCTGTTTAATGTAGAAGAATGTTAACTTGCAATTGTACTCTTTTAGGGTTTAAAAATGTGTACTACTTTATTGATTGTTACAAATAAAACGTTTTTCTTTGCAATGATCATTGATTTTTGCACTAGCCGTATTAAGTGGAGATGTGAAACAATTCCAATGTCGATGGACAGTATTTTTCTACCTTCAATTCATATTGTTGTATCTGTAACTGAATTACATTTTACTCTTAATAAGTGAGATTGTTTTTTCATTTTTTGGCAAGTTCCATTCATTTAGTAGAAAACTAGTCATTTAACTCATGATTCGTAGCCGCGAGTTATAAATTTATTTTTCTAAAAGAATATCGGGTATTCAGATTATTTCAATATGTTTTTTATATAAAAAAATTTAAAGTGTAAATAAAAAATCCAATACAAGCATTCAATTAAATACATTAATAACTATTTATATAAATAAGTAGAAAAAATCATTAATAATAATTAAAAGAAAATTTGAAAAAAAAAATAAATGAATATAGATTAAGATATTCAAGATTATATTTATTGAACTTATTTATTTAATTCAATAAAAAATAAATCCATATCCTAAAAAACTCATGACCTAAAAGAAAAATATAAATGAAGCAGATTGAATAAACCCACAACTTTAAAAAAAAAATTATGCAAGGCCAACACATCAACAATATATTATTTAAAAGTAAAAATAATATTTTAAAAAATAAAGTTCATTTGTAATTGAATGATTGAATTACAAAACAAAAAAACTTCTATAAAAAAAATAAAAACAAAAGAAGAAGTGAAAAGAATAAAGATTAAAATTGATAAACAAAAGAGGAGAATGATGTATTTTAGTTGTTAGGAGAGAAAAGAAAGGGGAAAAAAAACAAAAACGATCACCTATAACAATCCAACTACTTCATTTGACTATATACCACTCCATGTAGAAGAGGACATAGTTACGCATTTAGAGAGATGATGAAAGTTCAACTTTGGCAAGCATAATTATTAAACCCGGTCTGGGGGTTGATCGAGCCAAGGGGTTGAGTCCCAAGTTTCATGAGTCAACCCTGGTCATTTAGGGTCAACCCAGATCAACTTGGAAAAATTAAAAAAAATATTAAAGTTTTAATATTTTATATAAAAAAAATTAAAAAAAAAATCATGTAAATATAGGTTATACATATTGTAAATAACGAAGTTTAAAAGAATATTTTAAAAAGTATTTTATCCTACATTAAAAAAATATTATGTTAAGCTTTTAAGTTGAAGTATTTAAATCAAAAGGTTTTTTATCCCACATTGAAAAAATATAACTTTTTTTCTTGAAAACATAAAATATATATACTAATGGGTTTTAAATCTCACACTAAAAAAAGGTAATTTTTTTTTTGGAACATATAGTATATATACTAATGTTATCTTTTTAACTTGAAGTATTCAAACTAAAAGATTTTTTATTCTACATTGAAAAAACATAAATTTTTTTTGGAATATAGAGTATATATAGTAATGGGTTTTAAATCCTACATTTGAAAAAAAAACCTGGTCTCGCCCGGGTCACGGGTTGACTTGCCAGGTTGACCAGTTTTGGCCGAGTCGTTGCAGCAGCCAAGTTTTTGACAAACTCGGCCTGGTCCAGCCCTCGGGTCAATTCACTAGGCCGGTCCAGGTTTTATAACTATGTTAACAAGAAAGTGGTATCGCGCATACCGCTTAAATGATGCGAATGACACCAATAGTTTTTTTATTTAAATATTCAAAAGTCAATATAAAAAATACCAAAACGCTTCTATAACCCTGTTATTTGCATGAAATACCTGTATAAAAGTTTAAAAATACCCCAAATGTAAAGCTTCTTTTTTGTTTTTTGATTTAAATTTGTATTATTTATATTGGACATGGATAATAAAAAACATCGGTAGGCCATTAATTGTTTGATCTTGGAGGAACGAAATATTTTAATTGTTAAGAAATTTATGAAAAGTAAAGAAAATCTTTTTCAATAATTTTAAATCTTGTTAATTCTAAGGGAAAAGAATATCTTTATCATGTAACAAAAAAATACAAATACCCTCAAGAAAAGCTTTAGACATAAAAACATGAAGAGACATAAAAGTATAAAGAGTAAAATAATAATTTCACTGTAACTGAAGACACTTTTCTTTCATCAAGGCTATAGTGGAAAAATCACCCACGGGACCTAGTTTTTTAGTTAATAGAAAGACTTGTGCACGTGCCCTTTAATACAGGAAAGGCCAGCAAACAAGAAACTAGAAGGAAAAGCTTGGACTCAGGCTGAAAGGAAGCCTTCTTGTCGGCTTGGCCCAATAAGGGTGCTACTTGACTGGCATCGTTATTATGTTAGGCTATAGGCTTTAGCTAGAGGTCTTTATTAAGACAAAGAAAAGAGGGTTTTAAAATCTATGTTGTTTTACAATACTGCTATCCTCCAGTTGTCTTCCTTCTTTTGGTCAGAAGATTCGAAACATAAGCGAACAGGGAATCGATTCCTTTCGAGGAAGGAGACTTTGCTTCCAATGTTTCCACACGTTCAATTTGCATGTCCTTGTGGGTGAAGAAAGTTCAGACTTTTTACACAGGTCTCGTCTAAAGGTCTCGGAGAAAGCTATCCTTGTCCTTCTTTACAGCAAGATATACCTGTCTAAAGGGACATGATTTCCTCAAAACATCACCAAGGACACAAAGACGCCTCCATGCAAGGCCTCATCAAGCTCCTAACTTGAACTGCAAGACAATCAATGTCGAATGTGAAGAATTCTTTCTTCATTACCTGCCTTTGGGCTTTCTTGTATTATTACCCCGCTATTTGTAACTCAGTGAAGACAACAGGAATTAGCCAAAAAAATTAAAACCAGTTACCAATACTAAAAACCAGACATGGAGTCGTCTAGTCCTTATCCCGTAGGCTCACCAGAGATTGTGGTCTTCGACTTGGAAACAACGGTGCCCAATAGAGCCGGACAACGGTTCTGGGTACTGGAGTTTGGTGCAATAACAGTTTGTCCACGGAAACTTGTTGAGCTAGATAGCTATAGTACCCTCATAAGACCTAAGGACTTGTCTGCTGTTGCATTGAAGTCTGGTCGATGTGATGGGATAACCCGTGGAGCTGTTTCAAATGCACCTGCATTCGAGGAAGTTGCTGATAAAATTTTTAGTATTTTGAATGGTAGAATCTGGGCAGGACATAACATCCAAAGATTTGACTGTGTCCGGATTAAGGAGGCATTTGCAGAGATTGGTAAGCCGGCGCCAGTTCCTGTCGGAATGATTGATTCCTTAGGAGTCCTGACTGAAAGATTCGGTAGAAGAGCCGGTAACATGAAGGTATGCATCTATGCATCAAATTTGAA
This sequence comes from Populus alba, assembly GCF_005239225.2. Taxonomy (NCBI): domain Eukaryota; kingdom Viridiplantae; phylum Streptophyta; class Magnoliopsida; order Malpighiales; family Salicaceae; genus Populus; species Populus alba. The sequence continues at coordinate 11,702,364 of NC_133290.1, forward strand.
CCATTTTCTATTCATATATAACATGCATTAATCTGTAAATTTTTGGTGCAATCATATGATCTGAACCTATAAGCACGCGTCAGCTTAGTGACTTCATTTACAAAATTTCATGATGTTTTCTGTATCCTGATACGGTTCTATCATGTTTAGATGGCAACTTTAGCTGCTTATTTTGGGCTCGGCAAGCAAAAACACAGGTATAAATTCTGGTCTAAACCAGACCCGTGTGTGCTTGATATTTTTCTCTGGTATTATATGAAACCTGTAATCATGGTTTTACAACTGCACTAAACAGGAGTCTCGATGACGTTCGTATGAACTTAGAGGTCTTGAAGCATTGCGCTACGGTTTTATTCCTGGTAATCTCTAACATCTATCCATCATCCCATCCGATTTCATCACACATTTCATCATTATTTACGTAAGGTACATGATTGTTTTGAAATCATAATTAATTAACATTTTGGAGTCCTCAATGGATTAAGGAATCATGCCTTCCAAGCGTTTCGAATGCCAAATGGTGCAACCCTTCAACAATAGTAACTCGAAGCAGAAGTAATGGAAAACTGCCGTGTAGGGAAGAAAATAGCCGCAAATCACCTCCATCTACTCTTGGATACCAAAGAGCAGTTCCCTATACACGGGGAAGTCTGGGAAAGGTTCAAGCTGTTCATTAATTGCTTGTAATGTTCAATATTGTCCAATCTATAATGTCAAATACAAGCTACTAATGACAATGAATTGCATTAAAAACGACAGATGGCAGTAGGAGTGAAGGATTTGGTGTGTAAGGCCCAAGAGACCACATCTTTTAACAACTTACTCAAGCATTCTCATTCTCTGCTGAGATGAGCAAAGAAACAAGGCTCCTTCCGCTCATTTTGCATCGCCTTCTTTGTGTTGATAAAGATGGATGCATCAAGAGAGGACAAGATGTTAGCTCACCAATAATGATGGATAGATCTTCATGAATCTACCAATGGACAAAACATGCTGTTAACATATTTGGTTCATCTTGTTTTTCACAGATAACTTGAAATTGGGGGTGTGTAAATTATGTCAAGATGCCTAATGGCGTTAAGATTCAGATTGGAAGAGCATTAATTTAATCTTTGTAACTAAGATTATGTGTTCATCCTTCAATTAATTGATTTATTTATTTTTTAAAAAAGATTTGTTTGTTTTTCAGGCCATACAGTTAATTGTGTCTAGGATACAAACAGGAACATAGAAATGGGAATTTGGTGGCTACATGAAAATCCAAAAGTGTCCACAACAACGTATAGAACGTAGAAATGGACTCACATGATCAATAATCTTGAGCTTTTGGCCTGGATGTGTGTGTAACTCTCAGTCCTAAAATCGTAGGAGAGCTTGATTGATCCTAACTCTCAGACCTCTGGTCATGGCATGTCTGTTTCACCAACTCTGTGTGGCAATATTGAATTCTGAATGGGAAACTACACTTGGATTATAATATAAAAGGACTCGTTCTTCCCCTCATTTTTAAGTGGATACTGGATGGAGTTTTCCAACACAACCAAAGTGGAAAATAAGTGTTATCATTACCTTCAGATCCTCTGGGATACAATGAATCTAGACAATTCTGGGTAAAATAGCATTTTTTTTTTTTATTAGTGTTATGTTACTGTCTCTATAACACACACACCTGTGTGTTATCTTCTCTCTTATTTGATAATACACACACATATATATGTGTGTGAAAAGATAACGATAACAAAAATATATTTATTTAAAGAGATATAAATATAATAAATAAAAATAAATATGTTATTAAAATAATTTTTAATTGAATTATAGTATTTCAAAATAGGAGGTATTGTCTGATAATATGTATTAGTTTTTATCTATAAAATATCAATGTAAAATACTCTTAATTTTAAAATTGTTTAACTAATGGATGAAAGATAAAAATAGTTATTATTATAGTTTTAAAACCCGACCTGATTATAAGTCGAGAGGGTCAACTTATTTTTTTTTAAAAGATAAAAAAATATCATTTAAAAAACAATTCTCAGTAGAAAAATCAATGGGTTCTTAACCCTTGTTTTTACCGAGTTTTATTTTGGGTCGGACAAGTCAAATCGAGTAAATGTTTTTCTCTAATTTTTTCTTAAACCTAGACTAGTCCATGCCCCGAGTCAACTGAGTATCGTGTCAACTCGTCAGATTAATTTGGGTTTTCTAACAAGGGTTATTATACTATTATTTATTTAACACTTCATAAAAAATAAAGGAAATTAATATTTTATTATTTTTTAAATATATAAGCTTCATAGTAATAAAATAATTTTTATTTTATTTTATTTTATCTTGTTCACAGTCAACTAAACAATATATAAAAATAGTTATTCTATTTTCTATATCACTATCCAACATAAATTTATTTCCATTTTCTATTTTCTTCTTCTTTATTTTTATTATCTTTATTTTTTTATCCAGAATATTATTAACAATCGTTACTTTAAAAGCTTGAGAAGCGAAAATAATTAAATCATATCAAAACTTGCAACGGACTCTGAAGAAAGTGGGTGGGAATCAGAAAAAGGATGTTATCTATTGGCTGCAAAAGAAAATGGTAACAACGCTTTTCAATACATAAAATTAATTATTATTACTAGTAAGCATCAACTGATCACCACTTAAACGTTGAGGTTCCATGAATGTGAACAATTTTGGTAATAAGCAACGTCTTTATTTCAATTAACACGCAGAGTTGACATAATTAGTTAATAATTAATTATCAATGCTTTTAGCTTCACTGAAAATAAAAATAAAAATAAAAATAAAAATAAAAATAAAGATGTGTGCCTTTAGCTTTCTAAATTTATAAAACTTTATGGAAATATATAGTATTTACTTACTATTCTAAGACTGAAAGAAAAAGAACAATGAAAAAAAAAATATTCAATTGAAGAAAAAAAAAATAAATGAATATATTCCTTGAACAATTTAGAGTGAATTTTTGTATTGTCAAAACATGAGATATATAAAAGACATGTTTCGAGATATAATATATATTATTATATTTTTTCTAAAATATCATCATAAAAAAATTTTAATTTTAAAATTGTCCAATTAAGACGTGAAGAAAAAAATACTTATTATCATAATTTTAATACCCAACTCAGGAGTTGATCCGAGACAAGACTCAGGTCATAGATCAACTAGGGTTGGCCCTAGTCAATATAAAAATAAAAGTGATTATTATCATAGTTTTAAGACGTAACTAGGAGGTCTACCCTAGGTAAGGCTTTGGTCATGGATCGGGTTACTGTTGACTTGGGTACCTGACTTGTGACTTAGTTTAACACAAGGATCAACGTGATTATTATCATAATTTTAAAACCCAACTTGAAAGTGAACCCAGACCAAGGCTTTGATCATGGGTTGAGAGGGTCAAACTAGATTGACTTGTTTAATGTAAAAATAAAAGTGGTTATTAGTATAATTTTTAAATTTAACTAAAAGGTGGATCTAAGGTAAGGCTCAAGTTATGAGTTGAGATGATCAACCCGAGTTAACACAATTTTTTTTTATCAGAAACAATTACAAAGAAAGTCAACGGACTTTTTGACTTGGGGTTTTGGCATCATTCCTCTATTTTTTTAACCCAAACTGGTCTAGCCCTTAACCTGTCAAAGTTTTATAATTAGGTTTATTATTATATTATTAATTTTAACACTTAATATAAACTAAAGTACAAAAATAATATCTAACTATTTTAAAATATATATATATAAAAGGAAAAAGTGGTCAAAGATAGCTAACATAGGCAGATTGTTTGGACTTAACAATCAGGTAATTAAGAACAAATTATGTATAAAATAATTAAAATATCATAGTCTTTTTGTTTTTTTACAAATGCAGCAACATTTAAATACTATCAAAAACACTAAATGAAATAAATACTTGCTCTTAAAAATAACTAAATCTTAGAAGCATTACTTAATTAAACTATTAAAACAACCTTAATTATATAAAATCTACTGCAATTCTAGCTTCTAGATCATTCTTCAATTGGAAGAAACTTATTCTCAATTTACGACCAATTAAAAATTACCAATCTTTCTTTTTTTTCTCTTTAAATACACACACACACGTGTGTGTGTGTGTATATATATGTTTGATAAATGTATGCCAATCATTTTCCTTAGAGAAGATTCTGTGTTTTTGAATAAGTCATGAGAATTGTATTAAAAATAAAAGCGAGTAAAACCCATTAAGCACCACACCAAATAAAGGCTAAAACAAAATAATAAATAGTGGGAAGCCCACCACTACACTACACTGCACTCGAAACAGCCCGAGAAAAAAAAGAAACAATAAACTACAGCGATGATCCCCCAGGACAGCAGCATGTTACATAAACAATAAAACTCAAACTCTTGTGTTGTGGGATAACGCGTTAATTAATTAATTAATTATAAAATTCCTTTCCGCACTAATTTGAAGAACATTGAACAAAAAGGAAAACTAAATCAAATGATTTCATTGAAGCACAATCGATCAGACACCACTTCCTCCAAGAATCCGAATTAATTGTAATGGTGGGACAAATAGAGAAATTATCAGCCATTAATCACAAGAATCAAAAACTTCTGCCTGCCGGATTTTATGCCATCAGAAGCATCGTTTCGTTATTATATGTGTTATCTCTACGGCTCACCGATCAAGCCGGCCTGGAGCTGTCCGATACCTGTCCTCAAGCACCTATAATTAATATTCAGGAAGACCAGTCCTTACTTTTCCTTAATGAAGCTGGCAATTGCGAATCACGGATTATCAAGAAAGGAGGAGCCTTAAGAGCCACAGGACCAATTGATTAAGATATTTGATTAATATCACACAACATATCTTACAATAACTTGTGCATGGCTTAGTTGAGATTATTTTTATCCTCACAAAGATAGGATACCATCATCTAATTTTGAATGATGTAGCTCAACTAGTTAGGTTTTGAGTTTACTCCTTAAAGATCATTAGTTTGAATTCTATAAATTTTAGAGCCATTAAAAGCTTGCATGGTCGTTAATTTCAGGGTCATTGAAATTAATCAGTCGAGATGCATGCAAGCTGATCCGAACACTATGTTAATAAAAAAAAAAAGAAGAAGAAGAAGAAGAAGTTGGAATCAAGCTACATTTCTTCCTTCCTCTTTTGTTGATTCACATATTAATAAAAGAAGAAAAGATAAATGGTTAAGTGGTCTAGAGTGTAGCTGACTTAGCTCCATCCCTAAAAGTGAAATCCATCTACAATACGATTGATGCCAGGCGCCACAAAAACTGTATCCCTTGACTGTTTTCGCCACACGCAGTGTCATGATATGTGACATTAATTAATGTGGTAGGGTATATGTTATGGCAATGATCAGAGTGACTCTAATTTTTCTTGAGAAATTAATCTCTTTGTGTGAGGATGATCAAGGCATGAAATTAATCCACTCCTCAGTTTCAATGCAATATTGTCCACAAAGGTTGGATATAGATGCTCCATTGATTAATAAATGTTTCAGAAGCAGGCACAGGAAATTCTTGATGTGATCCTTCAAGTACTGCATGTGTGTGTGTGTGAGAGAGAGAGAGAGTCCTCATCTTTCCTTGTTTGTTCTTATCGGTAGTAAGAGAATTAGCTACAGTGTTAATATATACAAGTATGGAATACTTAACTTTGTTAATTATTTTAATCGATGTTAAGTTTTCAGAAGAATTTAATAAATCTTCCTAAATATTAATTTCAAGATTTGAACCCGTAAAATCAAGGAATGGAGGATAACTTCTTAAATATTCTAGATGTGATTATCAATTAATATTCATGGTTCAATTTAAATAGATGGAGTATATATAGATTGACAGGTATACTTCTACAATATATATATATATTACTTTTTGTACCACCATTCACTTAAATTAATTTGCATATATACACACACCAAGATTGATTGATTTTTAGTGATTTTTGTTTTTTGAATAATAGTGAAAGATGAATCTAAAATAATATATGAAAATAAAAATATAATCAGATTTAAGTAAATTGAGTATGCACATAATTAATTACTATATTTTGCTTTAGTAAATTGATTGTAAATAATAATAATAAATTCTAACACACCATCTTAACTGCATTTGCACGAGGTATATCATTACTTTGTACGTAACAAAATACACGTAGCTATTACTTTTAGCTTTAGTGAAGGAAAGAAAAAGAGACTTGTGCCTTTTATCTTTTTAAATCAATTTATACATTGATTGACATACAAAGAACAAATCTTAAAAAAAAAAAAAAAAACAAAATCAGCAATCGCCATATTATTCTTAATGTTTTTGTAAAGGGTACGGATATAGAATCTTATTATATATATATATATATATATATATATATATATTGATTGACAATTGCCATATTCTTTATGTGTTTGTAAAGGGTACGGCTACACAACATTATCAGCAACCTAGGATTTTTTATTTTTAAAGTATAATTATGTTATTTTTTAAAGTATTTTTCACTTGAAAATATATTAAAATAATATATTTTTATTTTTTAAATTATTTTTTATATTAGTATATCAAAATAATCTAAAAAAAACCAGAAAATATTAATTTAAAAAAATATAAAAAAATAAAAATATTTTAATTTTTTTCAAAAACATTTTTAAAACGCAAAAACAAACAGGACCTAGACAATTAATAATGATTTCATGTAAATACAATGAATAATATATAGAGTTTCTGCGCTTCAAAAATATTTTTTATAATTTTTTTTGTTTTAAATTATTTTTTTATATTTTTTAAATTATTTTAATATACTGATATCAAAAATAATTTTTAAAAAATAAAAAAAAAATTATTTTAATATATTTTTAAATAAAAAAAAACACTTTAAAAAACAATCAATACAACACTCAAAATTAATTCTCTTGAAAAACCCATAACAAATAAAGGCTTTAATGGTGAAAAAGAGAACTCGAGCCGTTATAAGAGTCGGAGTTTAAAATTATTGATAAAAACATATTATACAAAGGTTATGGTTTATATTACATTTCTTTCTTACATAAAATCACCACTTAACGACCGCTACCTCCGCCGTGGACTTCCACTTTTGAGCCCTGGCTAGGATTAGGTAGAGGAGATGAAAGCTTCGTTTTATTACATGTCCCAGTAACACAGACACTGGGGACTAGATCACACTCACACAAGATAAAAGAAAGCATAATTAGAAGCCATATGCTTAAACAGCAGCCATTTTGGCGCCCAGACATGCGTCCACAGCGTCTCCGATTGTCAAGAAGACCCTTCCTCCTACTTTGGTCACAAAGTTGGCTACCCTTAGCTTATGAATCACTTGCCACTTAGGGTTTGTTATGGCTAGCTGAGAGACAACAAACCGTTCATGATAAGAGAATTTGCATCGCCAAAATACAGATAAATTCATAGTATATAGGACACAGTCACTGTATTACCTCCATTCCACTCGAGGCAAGATTCTTGTGCAATTCCACCAGAGAAGTGATTCCAGATACATCAATGTTCATTAAATCTGCAACACGGAAAACGATTTTGAAAAAAAGAGGAAAAACTTTGATATAGTCCTGAAAAAAAGAGGAAAAACTTTGATATAGTCCATAACTAGCACGAACCCGTCCTTGATTTTCCCGTAAAAACTTACTGGACATGTCAAGAATCACAGCTTGAGGAGTCCTTTTCCCTTTACTGCCCTCTTCCTCTTCAGTTGCCAATTTCATTATCCTTCAACAGCAGATTAGAAAATGAAAAGGAATAGAGCTTAGTTCATTATTGTACGTATACTGTATATGTTATGTATAATTAATGAACATTATAGCATATCATCAAGTCCTTACTTTTCTTTGACAAAGTTTGCATTCGCAAAACAAAGCAAACCAGACTTAACACGGATTACGAGGACCTGAGGGTTCTTAGCAGCCATGGGGTATTGATCAACATCACAGAATATATCAGTTTCGGGGAGTCTTCCAAGTACTTCCGCGCCTGGTCTGATTGAGATTATAAGAATCTTCACAAAAGATATTGTCACCTGAAACTCAACATAACCGTTCAAATTATGTGAAAACTTATCTCATCAAATATAAAATCAGAATTCTTTTTTTAAAAAAAAATAACAAAACGATGGTTCAGGCACGGCGGACCCTTGCTTCATACATACGCACTGTACACAGTCACTGTTTTCGCCACACATCCACTGGCATGATACATGACACTTAGTCAACTTGGTGGGGTATATGTAATTGTAATGCCAATGAATCAGTCGAATTTTGGTACTTTATTGGCCTGAGATCGTTTGGCCTTTCCACAAATTTCTTTTGTTAATTATGAGCTCCACGAAATCCACTTCAGTTTCCATCAAGTTTCTAATGTTGTCCGCGAAGGTTGGATATATGATCCATTCATTTATAATTGTTGAAGATCTTCTTGTATGAGGAAGCACGAAAATTCTAGATATGATCCTTCAAGTGCATAAACTATACGAAGTTGACATACACAGTACTCAGGCCTAATACTACAACTTGCAGTAAATTACCAGAAAAAAAAAAAAAAAAAAAAGACTTTTGCCAATAAAATCTAATATTTCTAAGCTTTCCATGCATTCTTAGTTTCATGAAACAAAAAAAAATGAATTTATTGAAACAATATTTATTGTATATCATTATCTTTATGTATATGTATGCCCGGGAAGTAAAAAGCAGAAACTAATGTTACCGCAGCTAGGAGACCGATCTCCACGGAAGCAAATAAGACCCCAACGAAGGCCCCAGCGCAAGCAAGGAAATCCAGCTTATCAATTTTCCAGATATTGTATGCTTCATGAAGGTCAACGAGTCCAGGTAAAGCAGAAAGAATGATTGCAGCAAGGATTGCAATGGGAGTGTAATACAGTAGCCTTGTGAACAATTCCAAGGATATGATCACTGTAATGGCCATCACAATATTTGACATGGCTGTTTCACAACCAGCACTAAAATTGACAGCACTGCGCGAGAACGAACCTACATAATTTGATGGTTAATACTTCCATGAAAATTAATATATTTAAGCAAATGGATTGTTAGATATATCCTACATAAAGTCTTGGAAGAATCTCTCACCGGTTGCAACATAGCAAGAAGTGAAAGATCCCAAAATGTTCATAAATCCCATGGCAACCATTTCTTGGTTTCCATTGATGTGGTATCCTTTTATGGATGCAAAAGACCTGCCTACTGCAATTGCTTCCTGCATTTGACATAACAGCAGAGTGGAATGGAAAGTGAGTAATGTTGATTGATTTAGTACTTCTCATGAAAATTGTTGTTGAATTGTTTGACACCTACAGTGAGTGCGACGACAGCGACTATGAGTCCAATTTTAGCCACCTCTCCGATGTGTGGGTTGTTGAACTGTAACTGATGGACTGAGCTTGGGTTTAAGCCCCTTTTAATGTGTTTTATAATCATTACCCCATGTTTATCTGCTCTTGTCAGATAAACTAGAAGAGTTGATAAAACAACAGATATCAAAGGAGCAATTGCTGGCAGCCAGAAGAGCTTCCTGTTCCTTCTACCCTGAGAGAATCACGAATCTATCATCCTTAATTAAATGACTTTAATAACGGCAGAAAGAAATTTCTCATATTCGTAATCAGGTTTAAGTTTTTGCTACTAGGACTTACCACAAATCTGGTTACTAGAATAAAAGTTAAGAATGAGCATCCGAGTATAAAATTATGGGGATTCCACTGTGATCAAGATAGGAAAACGAAGGATAAGTTGGCATTTCTACGGCAATATATGTAATCGAGTGAATTAATAGGCTGACTGAGGAGGAAATCTAGGGACAGTAACATACAGAATGATGAACTGCTCTCCAAATAGCTTCCATTACAGAGATAACATCAGTCTTATTTGTGAAATGAGTAATCCCAAGTAGCCCTTTCATTTGTTGAAGACCGATGACAACGGCTGCCCCTGCTACAAACCCAACAATTGCAGCATGGGAGAGAAAATCCACAAGGAAACCCAACCTGCGAATTCCAACAAGGAAAACAAAGCAGCTTAAGTACTATGAAGGTTGAAATAACACTAACCAGCAAAAAATACACTTGTGAAGGAACCACCTGAATAGTCCAAATGCTGCTTGGAAAATTCCTGCAAAAAAGGTTGTGGTAAGAACAAGATTTCTGTAAGGAATTGGATTAGCCTCAGGATCTACTAGTTTCGAAATCATCGAAGACAAGAGCAGCGAAACCACAGCCACTGGCCCAATTGCTATGTCTCTTGAAGTTCCCATTACAGCATAAATGAGAGGCGGGATAACACTTGTATCTGAAAACGAAAAACAAATTCACACACACATAGTTTAACTATATCAAAGATAGCTAGCTAGCCTCAACAGAAGTTCAGTAAGATAACTTACAGAGGCCATATTGAGGATCAAGCTTTGCTAGAGTTGCATATCCAATACTCTGCATGAAATTTTTGTAGTATTTTCAGACAAACTAAGAAATTAGTTACTACAAAGAAATAGCAGTGTCGACTGTTTTTGTGACCATTGTAAACTTCCATGATTGCTTGTGTTTTTACCTGAGGAATGCAGAGACTAGCGAGAGTCAGACCCGCCAACAGATCGTTCTTGAAATTTGTTGCCTTGTAGCTCCGGCACCAGCAAAATATGGGAAAAATAGCGTGCAGGAATGAAATTACAGTCTTGGAAAGGCTACCCTTGTCCTTGAAAGTTGGGAATCTCCTGGCATGAGGCAAAACTGTTTCCCTGACGGAACCCGTGAGCTCTTGCCACAGGCTAGGTGGCTCAGGAGCATTGAGCACCCACTGAGCCTTTTCAGCGTGCCCATTCCTCTCAACGTCATGGATTTCTTGATGACCTGTTTCTACTGCCAGAGAAGCCATGGTTGATTTGAAGTGTTTGGGAAAACTCAAAGAGTCTCTGTCTCCGATAAGTCTCTCAACCTATGGAGATGAAAACATTCAGGCTACAGAATGGTTCGCACTGCACCAAGCTTAGAGAATGGTGTGATGCTAAAGTGCGTATATATGTTACCTTTATACCAGTCTTTGTCTTTATATACACAGAAAAGGCAACTTCAAAGGTCGAGGAATTTTTACAAGGAGACCATCCAAGACCTGTGATTTGCGAATTTAGGTCGCATAAGTGGTGGGATGCAAATTCCTTCGTACACATGGAGAGTCAAATATGAGGGTGCCAAGGGAGATTTTAAAGAAGCTGTTGATACGCAGGTAGATATGGTTTTTTTAAAAAAATGTTTTTTATTTAAAAATATATTAAAATAATATATATATTTTTATTTTTAAAAATTATTTTTTATATCATGGCATATGATTCAAAAAATATTTTAAAAATAAATTTTAAAAAAAAATTCAAATTTTGCACAACCCCATTGAAACATGTCAGTCTCCAGACAGTCTATTACAATTTAATTGACTATTTATGAAACACAGCTGCCGTCTAAATTTGTTGTAAATGGAATTTCTGACTTTGAAATTAAACTGTTTTATAAAATATATATTATCTCAAGAAAGACTGTTTCATAGAAAACAAAATTATTTGAGAAGAAGTAACTGCAAGACAAATGCAATGGTACTATGGTAGAGCCCAGTAGAGACTAGCACCTCCAAGATCATGGGAAATTCCTGATGAATTCCTTATTTGCCGTTGTTTTGTATGAACATTAACTCATCAATGTCTTTGGTGTTTTTGAGGAGAGTTTATCCTTGCGCTAAGAGAAAATCACAAGAAATTCTTTTCTTTTCTTTTTTAATGCATCTATCTAAGAGTTTTTAGTTCTTTTTAAAAAAAATTGAATTCTTTTTTAAAATTAATTTTTTTATCATTTTATATGCTGATGTTAAATATAAATTTTAAAAAATAAAAAATATATTATTTTAATATATTTTTAAAAGAATATTTTAAATAAAATCATTATTATAACTTAAAACAGTACCTAACTAAGTTTATTTTAATAATCTAAGTTGTTCGAACAATCCAAGCTTGTATCAGGACATGTTCAAGGCTGGATGCTAAGTAAAGACAGACACGGACGTATGCACGGTTGTTTCCTTAAATAAACTAAAGTCCAGAGCACGATGTACTTTTTTAACTACTGTCTTTTCTTTTTCTTTTTCTTTTTTTAACAAATTGAAAAGGGGGCAGAGGACTATCCCTGCTCAGTAACTTGAGCCACTTTTGGAATCATATTGAATTTAATTTAATTTTTAAGCATGTTTAAATTCAATTAATAATATATTACAATCTTTATTTTTAAAATAAAATACTAAATTACATAATTGAATTGAATTTTATAGAACACATTTAAAAATAAATTAAATTACCAATTTGACTATTAGAAATCGTTTTTGTTTGTTATAAGGACCCTTATGCTTATTTAAAATGACATAAGATTTAAGTATTTTAAAGAAGTTATAAATAAATATATCTCATATTAATTATTCATTAAATATTTATTGAAAAATATATTTTTTTGTAAAAAATCTTGATTTCTTATTAATGATTTTGACAGAAAAACCTTCAATAAAAAAAAAAAAAAAAGCATATATGAATGTATATCTTCTTTTAATATAGTTTTACAGAAAAACTTAATATTTTTAAATTTTAATTTTTTTATAAAAAAAATAACCCGTAGCATTACACAATATATAACTAATAAATTATTCAAAAGACGTGATAAAACATCAAAAGCCAAAGTTATATCTTTCATAATTTTTGTTGGTTGGTATAATTGTTAATCCGTTGGCGATGATGACAGGAATTAAGCTATTCGTTAGTTCAAGATGATGGGGGGGAGTGGCGACACTAGTGCCATTTTGTAAAGTTATGTCTAGATTCAATGTACCTCTTTCTCTTTGTTGCATGTTCTGTTCGCCATGGTTTCTTAGTGCTAAGCTCCATATGTAGTAGCTTCATTGGTTGATAGTGCTACAGACTGACTGTAAACTAACATGTGTTACTCTTTATTAGATGTAGTGTTTGAAAATGTGGTAAGTTTTGTTTTTGAATGTTTTTCAAAAGTAATTTTTATTTGAAAAAAATATTAAATTGATATTTTAATTTTTAGTATTTTTTATTATTTTGATGTTCTAATGTTATAAATGAAAAAATTTTCTTAAAAAATAACATGCATTGTAATATCAAACACATTTAATTTAACTTTTTACACCTCCCTAAACAATGAACCTATAAAAATCAAAGCTATACTCATGATATAGATTATAAAAACATGTGTTTTTGTTTTGGAAATAAAAAAAAAAATCTTCATCAATCTATTATTTTTCTCATACAAATAAGTTTTATAGAATATATTCATCATTCATTTTATGGACTCGGATTTAGAAAATTAGGACTTTGAATTTATTATAAAGCAGGATAATGTGCTTGCAAGAAGATTAATTTTAACACCGATTCTAAAAGGAAACTTAGATAGAGTTCGATTAGTATTTTGGGATAGAAATAATAAAGATAATAGATATAAAAACATGTTTGATTAAAAAAATAAAGATTAAAAAAAAAACTAAACTTGCCTCTAAAATAATTTTAAAGTGGAAAAGGCTTGAATCACTGATTAAAAGGGTCAACTTGGGTTGATCCAAAGGATAAAAATTATTATTATCATAAATTTAAAACTTGACTTGAAGATCAATCAGGGTAAGATCCAGGTTATGGTTCATGAGGATCAACACAGGTTGACCTGAGTTAATGTACAAATAAAAAATAATTATTATTATAGTTTACAACATGAGCCGATCCAAGACAAATTTCAAATTATAGGTCGGGAGGGTCAATCAAGCTTTTTTTCTTAAACTCTGATTAATCTTGGTTATTATAATCTAGAAATGAGAATTTGGAGTTTTCATCTCATTTATCAAAAATTAAAAGAAGATCCCATTAACGTATATAAATTACCTTACAAACAAGAATTTGAACTCGGTTGGTGGGTTGCTTAGCAAAATTCCCCCAATTCTTACTCCAATTGAATATTTGTTTCTCTCTCTACTCCAAACCCTCATTAAGAATTAAGAAACGAAACACATGGGGTTGTGTCCTAGTGGTTGAAGGGACTTGTTCCTTTCCTCTACACCAGGGTTCAAGCCCCACTTGTGTACGCCTGTTACCCCCGCGATGCCTTACATGCTCACTGAGCTTGCAGGATATTCAGTGAGCCCGGGGATTAGTTGTGATGCGCGCAAGCTGGTCCGGACACCTCGGGTTACCAAAAAAAAAAAGAATTAAGAAATGAAGACGAAGTGAAGAACAAGTTTTCAACCTTTTTTTTTAATCTCCCAAACTTTCGGCCAACTTTTAAAAGAAAAGGAAGAATTGTTTTTCCCTAATGTAATTTTCCTTCATACACTTTACAAGCCTCAATTTCTTAGAGAGCACACCATATTTTGAATAAAAGAATAGAAGAATCAAGCTTTCTTCTCTCTTAATTAACTGAAAGGAGAAGAAGAGATTTTGGTCTTATTTATAAAAATACCATTACTACTATTCCATGTATTATTTCATGTAAATTACTCGGCCACTCGTACTTTTACAAACTGCTTAATTACTTAATTTATCGATATTTCATGCATATTTGTTATTATTTTTCCATCAAGAAGTTCACTGATTATACAATTTTTTAAAACTAGGGGTTTACACGGTATTATCTACCCACAAATCCTATATTACTTTATTCGGAGTTCCATTCAAATATTCTAAAGACTTTCGCCCCTTTTCACATACATTTTTCTTCCAGCTAATTGTTTCATCCGGTTGGAATTCTCTCAATTTACTCAACATTATGCACCTTCCAATTCAACCTTCAATGTTAAATTTATTAAAAATAAAACTTTGTAATTTTTTTTTTGTTTTTTATAAAATTATTATAATATCATAATTTAGATGACAGGTTTAACAAGTTAGCTCAAGTTAACTCATGATTTTTTTATTTTTGCTTTAATTAATTTTTTTTATTTCAATATTTATTGGAAATTGGGCTATTTTTTCTTTATATATGGGGTTATTTAGATCTTATAATCTGACTTGCATGTTTCACAGGTTAATCAAATCAATTGTTTTGTCATTTATTTTTTTTTTTTTCAATCTAATCCTTTAATATTAGATTGATTAGAAATTGATCTTTATCATTTATTTTGATTTTTTTTCTATAAGATTATTACTATCTCATGATCGCTTGTAGATTTAACATCGGATCGATCTAATATATTGTTATCTTAATATTTGAAAAAAAACTATTATTCAATATATTTGTCATCTTAATATTTGAAAAACAAATATCATTCAATACATTATTGTATCAATATTTAAAAAAGACATAGTACAATATTTATTATATTTTGAGTTAATGATTAAAAAATTTATTAAAAAAACATATTAATAATACATAAATATTTTTTTATATGAAAATAATATTTATCTGACTTACAGCACAAAATGACATCGTATGTATATGGGTTTCATAGTTGCACGGGTTAAAAAAAAACAGTAATGAATGTGTCAAGTGTGAGGCATGTGACCAGTCCACATAAATTCAATTAATTGCAGTGCCATAATCTCTTGATGAAAATGCAGTTAACTATAACTTTCTCCTACCACATTCAATATTTTTTAATAAAAAAAAAAGTAGAAAAATTATCAATATTCACATAATTCCCATCACTAAACTCACAAAATCCATAGCAAAACAATTTTGCCATGAAACAATCTGGTAGGAAAAACCTTGGCCAATAAATTAGTTAAGATGGAAAATTCTGTCCCGGGAATATTTTATAAATTTGGTTTCATATTTCATAAATAAAAATAAGAAAAGCTTGGAAAAAGAAAATGGAAACTTCGATTATCTGCCGCAATTCCATCGCAACAAAGAAAATAGTGGTAATTCATCGTAAATTAAATAACAAAAAAAAAGTTACAAAAAAAAGAATAGAGTATAGGAAAACAGCAGTAGGGAAAAATTAAATCAGCTGGCCAGAATGAGAGCAAATCACTTGCACGAAGCAATACGTGTTTGGAATGAAATGTTGGGCCACTTGGATCGTCCGTGGCCCTTAGGCTTATGTAAGGCCCATTGTGTGTGGACATGAATTAAACTTGTCAACATCTGACTAATCTGTTGGGTTTTTTTTTATTATTATTTAATAGATCTATTTTTAATTTTTTTTTCATATTTTCATTCAAAGTTCATTATTTATTATTTTTAAAATATATATATATATATATATATATATATATAATTCAAAGAAAATTAACATCTACTAAGAATTTTAACAAAAAAACATTAATGGAGAAATCGAAATGGTTTACTAATAAAATTAACACAAAATATAATTAAGATGCAAACTTGAGAAAGCTACAATAATTTAGTAATATATTTGATACTTATCCAATGATATATGGACTCCCCACAACCATTAGATGCAGTAATCGAACAATTCAACACTTCAACTATGTCGGTAGAGAGAAAAAAATAATGAGGTGGACTATATTTTTTACTTTTTAAAAAACAAATTTGGGAAAACGAGGCGTACTAAAACATGAATTTTGATTGCATATATAGATCATAGTTACAAAATTATAATATAAACAAAAAAAAAAATCATTAATCTCATTTCAAATTTGAATATACACTACATATAAAAAAAGTGTAAATTATATTTACTATCATGGATGCAAAAAATGAAACTAATTCCGTAAATACATATTGCCTTAAATAAATAAAAAAAGGTTTTGCAAAAGAAGAATATTGAGAGAGAACAGACAAATTAAGAGGAAAATGATGTATAATATCAAGCACAAAAACACAGAAGTACACTATTCCTTTCTCTGCATTCAAGATTAAGGTTAAGGAGACTTCGGTATTTTTGTAGAGCAAGCCAATCGTTATTAGTGAAAACAAAACACAAACACCCACACCCACCAACAGGGAAGTGATGATAATATTGCATCTCCTTAAGCAAAATCAATAAGAAATGGAGATGGCTATGCATGGAAATCACTAAAATATACATAACATTAAAAAAAGAAAAAAAGAGGAGAGAAATATCAAGAAGATATTAAATGGTTATTGCCCTTTGAGGGAGTAGTGGTGGATGATGCTTCTGCAGGAGCACTTGACTTCTCTTGTTGCTTCTTCCATCTCTCAATCTCCTTCAACAGCAAGCCCTTGCATTCCTCCTCTCCATCATCACGATCACTCTCCTTCATGAAACGAACAAGCTTTCCATTCTTAAAATTGTAACCTAGGTTAAAACACATCCTTTTAATTAATCTTGCTCTCTCAAAGTTTTTCTTCTTCTTTTTCTGGGCGAGGGGGCTAAGAATCTAAGAGAAACAATGGGAGCTTTATCCTGACAGTTTCCTTAAGGTTCTCCTTAATTTATATTGAAATCTCGAGAGTGTTTTGGGTTTGTCGCTGAGAAACGACGTCCGGTGAATACAAGAAAACGATTGATCACCTCAAGAACAAGTTAGGTCGCAAGCAAACAAGTGATGGGAAAAAGTAAATGAAGCCTAAATATCAGGATCATCTATGTGAAACGTTGCTTTTATGAAGCTTTTCATGCCCGGCAAACTCCCACGTACGGCGGTTCTCTCCATCCCTTGCTTGGTTTTTAAGGCAGCAATTTCTACATTAATGTTGACATATTTATGCATGGAGACATTTCCTCTCCTGAAAAGTGTAGAAAGATTTTCCAACGCCACCATGATGCAGTGATTAATGTTCGATAATTAATGATAATAATATGTTAATTTAAATAAATATATGAAAGAGACTCCTTGTTCTATTTCTTTAATTTCCCCATAATTAGATTCATCCTAAGCTAACGGTTTTGTACCTCAAGTGAGATAAATCTCCAATCATTTCCCCATCATTTTTTTTTTTAATTTATTTCCTTTTTTCACTTAACCAAAAAAGGTGCCATGTGGAACTCAATGACAAGTACTTGCGATAATTACAAAAGTGTGTGTTATATCTAAAGAAATTTTAAAAAAATAATTTAATTTTTTATAAAAACACTTTCCAACCACGAAAATAAACGGGGCTAAGAAAACTCGGTGACGAGTTATTGGTAGATTGAAATAGAATATCCTAGCATTGTTGCAAGAATCCATTTTACTTCATTCAAACCTCTGCCTGTATACTTTTACTCTGTTAAGTTTTGGAGCTTTCAGATTCAGGGTTTCAGACAAAAACAAAAACACTTTGTTTTATTTATTGTTCTTCATGTTCAAACAATGGTTGCTTCTCGCGATTGCTGAGTTCCTCACGGCAAGAAACGTAGAGCTATAAATCCTCATGACTCGAAGAAGAGCCATGCAATTTTAATGTGTAAAATGGAAACTTGTTTCAATAGAGCTGGAGGTCTCTTCGGTTATAAGAAATAGCTGTGAAATTCATTTCAACATATGGGCCGTGTGTACATGGAGCCTATGACCAGTCCATTATTAGAGTCCGATATATTGATTAGGGCTTCTAGCTCAACGTATACATGTTGGGCCCAATAAACAATCCATTTAACAATCACCCTGGGCCTGGGCTGGATGGAGGTCCTTAATTCGTCAAGAAAATAAAGAGTAGAGATATTAATGGATCCTTCATCGCTATAATTCTTTTTTGTTTTTTCAATTTTTTTAGAAACAAAACAGAGAGATTAATTTTTTATTAGAAAGTGTAAAAACTAATGATTATATCAAGATTTTAGAAAAGCAATTTGTTTTGGATTTACAATATTTAAATTTAATTTTTTTATATATTTTCAAATTATTTTAACATGCTAATATAAAATATAACTTTAAAAAAATAAAAAATATATATTATTTTAATATATTTTAAAAAAAAAAACACATTTAAAAAAAAAAACGTTATCATACTCTAAACATCCTTTAAAAAAAAAAAATCGAGATAGCCTTGGCTTAGGAGTTGGATTCGGCAGCAGCTGCCATCTACAACGAATTTTCTTATACAAGTTCTTGTTAGAGAACAATCTACATATTACAGTAAGAATAAAGTAATTAATATGAACCATAAATAAATAAATAAAAAGTTAAATAACTTTTAAATGAGTAAATCCATTGTTCCTCCTCTCCACTCGGGCATATGATCGTTGATATAATCCATGCAGCTGCCTTTCCCACACTTCCCTTGGAAAACTGTTCTTCGTATCCTCTCCGATGGAAGCCCTTCAAACGCAAATCCTACAGAATTAACCATACGCAACTCGAGATCATACATTCTACGGTGCTATTGCAGAGCCATGCTTCTATAAGCTTTCTTTATCTCATCAAACCCTAAATTCTGAGATCCAAGAGAAAGAACTTCTTGGAAGTTCATCTTTCTACCTCGTTAGTCGTCGTCTTCCATAAAATTGTCCAGTGCTTGTAGGATTTTTGCCTTGACCATTTCTTCATCATAATTTGCTGTCTTAGGACTTACTTGCAAGGACATCTCCATTTGAATTTCGGAGCCCTAGCGCTCGTAAATAGTTTGTAAGCTGTGAGTGAAAGAAGTGAAGGGCTTGTGTGCGCGCGCTTAAAACACGTTTGTATTTTCAAATAATTTTAATGTACTAATGTCAAAAATAATTTTTAAAAAATAAAAAATATCATTGACATGTATTTTAATATAGAAAATTATTTGAAAAGAACCATAATTCCACTGGTAAATAAATTTTAGTGCCGTTGACTGCAATTTTGGCCTTGAGTCGTCGTCGTCGTTTTCCCCTATGTATTCTTGCTTGTTTATATTAATTAATAATCATATTTCTTGATGGCCTTACCGTGCTCTGCAAGTTTTTTGTTTTTAGACTGACCTTGTACAAGCTAATTTGTCCATGGAAATTAAGCAGATTCCTGGGATGACTATTCCAACACGAGTCCATCAACCACAAGAAATAACAGGAACGACAACATTTTGCATGAATATTATAAATGTTAACGACATTAGAGATCCTAAAAGATATGTGGGTCCATCAAATAATATATACACACGCGCGCGAAGATGGCAACACTAATTTTCTATGTTATTTACAAGGTGGTCAAATTCCATCCGGGCTCCCCAATATCTAAATATCTATATTTTTTTATTTAAAAATGTTTTAAAACAATATTTTTTTATTTTTTTAAATTTATTTTTTACATTAAAATATTAAAAAAAATTAAAATATTTTTTAACTCCAAAGTAGTTTAATTTTAAAAGGTGTAGTTTAATTTCAGGGGTCACCAGTTCAAGTTCCACAAACTTCGGAGCTACTGGAGGCTTACATGATCGTTAATTTCAGGGCCTGTAATATTAATTGAGGTGCGTACAAACTAGCCTAAACACTCATGTTAATAAAAAAAAAAATATGTAGAACATTATTACAATATAATCTAAAAAATAATTTTCTATGTTTTAAGTTATGGTTAAAATCTCGGTTATAAAGGTTCAAAATTGTTTAAATCCATAAGTTTACAAGTAAGATGGATCTACAGCATACAAGAATTAGCACAAAGGTCAAGACTTAGCTCAGGATATATGAAAGTCCTAAGTACGAAGTTGGGTTTTTCATCATCAACCAATTCTAATATGCAAGCGTGAAAAACATTCAGGGCTTATAGACCCACTAGGTTTCTTCTCGTGCGTCAAACTAAATATTCTTTCAAGATAAAAAAGAAAATATATTGATCATAAGAAATTATTTAGTATTGTTCTGGTGGATTAAATTTTTAAAGACATATTGAATTAATTCAAATCAATTATAGATAACCCATCAAATTTATAGTTTGAATCATGGACTCCACTTGATTCAATAAATTTTTTATATTTAATTATATAATAAAAAAATATAAAGAATAATTAAAATTCAAATAAAACTGATATGGCTGACGCATCTAGGCCTTAAAAAAATCCTAGAGTCATTGAGCTGAGGCAAGCTTTTTAGAGACCTTAAACCAACTGTTGTGGTTGAAAAATTAATAGAAAGGACTTTGAGATCAAAATTCAATTTTTAAAACCATTTTCATTTAAAAACATTTCAAACCACTATAAAACAGCTCTTTAAATCACTTATCAATCTCAAAACACACAAAAAAACTTATAAAAACCAACATCAACCAACAAAAATTCAGAGGTGGCTTTTTAAAAAAAAAAAAAATTCATAGGTAAAACCTATCATCATTAAATTCTTCGCACTGAATATAACTAATTGACATCAAAAGTAGTAAGTTTTGTTATCAAGAAAAGACTAGTCCGACTTTTTTTCTCTTTTTTTATTGTTTTTAGATAAATTTCTCTCTCGTCTTTTTAATTTAAGGACTTGAATGTTTTTAGATACTTCGTTATAGGTTAAATAATGCTTTCATATTAGTCCCGTGTCTTTTAATTTTGTCATTCCTTTATAAAATAGAAACAAGTGACCTTTATTTAGCCACAGAAAAATGTAATTGAAAAAGAAAAAATAACTAAAATAAAGGAAATTACTATTGTGAAATACGAGCGTTTTGTTATGTAATGGTGGAAATTGTAGACCTAATGATTTAAGATACAGGCTGGGCCTCCATTGATGTAAACAAATGACCATGCAAATGGATTAAGGCCGAATAATGATCTGCGGCTACAAACTCATGACGGAGTTAGAAGGCCCTTTGATAGAAACAAGTAATTCCTGTTTTTGCTGACAGGATTCCACCAAATCCATGAGATGTGCAAGGTCATCAGGCTTCAATTATTGCTACTCGTTACTTGGTTGCTTGAAAATCCTCGCAAAATAATAAGAATTTGTTAAGATCTGATATTTCCAGTTAGAAGTTTTAAGTTCAAACTTTTGAAAAGATAACGAGAGATGATTATGGGTGCTGTGTAATTCAAAATCTGTTAAATCTTTAGATAAAAATAATAATTCAGAAATGAATAAGTTTCATTTTCCAAAATGCCCAAGTTTTGTAAAATAAAATAACGAGTAGCGAAATTTAATTCAAACAAATAAAATTGAAAGACTTCGAAGATCAAATGATATATATATATATATATATATATATATAATATATATATATATATATATATATATATTCTAGAAGCGCCGTTTGGTTATCACATGAAAACCAATGATACAGGGAACGACTTATAAAGGAAGGGCGTGGAGAAATACAACTCCATCTCTTTAATAGACTAGTCAAGACGATAGCAACGTGTCAGTGACAGAGTGGTACCACGAGGAAACGTAAATAAGATGTGATCAACTTTTCCACAGCAAAATGTACAATCTTTGATGTTGTTCTTTTTTGTAATGACCCATGATGGTGAAATTTGTTTAATTGTGATGCTTATCAATCTTTAATTTTTTAAAAAAACTAATTTAAATATCTAGAATAATTTGTGAATATCTCGATTAATTTCACGATTTCTAAAATTAATAATTATATAAATTTACAGTAGTTCTGAGATTAATCTTTAATTTTTAAATTTTATAAGTATAATTTAGGTTGTTTTTTTAAAAAAAATTATTTAAAAATATATTAAAATAATATTTTTTTAAAAAAATCATTTCTAACATAGTAAATTAAAACAATTTGAAAAAAGAAAAAAAAAAACAGGTTGATAGTCAAACAAACACTTTATTTTCTTTCATAACTATTGCTTTCAATTAAATAGTTAGGTCCAACGAAACTTCTCATTTGACTAACTTGATAATTGATGAGAGTGAAAGGACTTTGCTATTTATTTTTAGAGTTTTTTTTTTTTTAATGTTGAAATGGTTATGTCGGATAGGTTTAATTTCTTAATTTATAATATCAAATCTTGATGAGTGGAGTTTTAATTGAGAGACACGATCCATCAAATAATTGATATTATTACAAGAAATAATTCAAAATGAAAAGCATTGCTCTAAATAGAATATTTAATAATTGATATATTTTTTGTACGTACAGGAAAAAGAAGAAGAAGAAAGAATTGTCGATAAAGTAAATTGAAGCATCAAGGATGTTAGAATCTTGGGCATGTAGGGCCATGGGACAGTTCAATCACAGAATAAAATAATTTGGAATCAAAACGTGCTTCGTGCAATCAAATCATGGTAGAAACCACTGGAACTAAAGTTTGTGGAAAATTAGGCAAAACATACAAAAAGTAGATTTAAAAAATAAAAAAGAGACCAAATTATTTTCCAAACTAGTATAGTTGAGAATTGTTCTGGCACAAAATATAAGTCATGCATATACTATTAACTTAATAAGACGTATATGTATCACATGTATGCCTATTCATAGATGGCGCATATATTATTAGCCTGTTTGAAAATGTAGTTGCAGTTGTTTTTTAAAGTATTTTTTATATTAAAATATATTTAAATGATATTTTTTTTTATTTTTTTAAAAAATTATTTTTAAAATCAGTATATAAAACAATCTAAAAATAAATTGAATTTTTTGAAAACCCTCCATGTTACCATTGGTCATTAATTATTTCAAGACCAATTCTTTCTTTTCCTCTCCTTTTATTTGTTTCTTCAGTTACCTTCTCTCTCCTCCCAACATCATTCTTAACTCGAGCCACCTTATCTCTTTCTCCACTATAAAAACCCCTCTCTCTCCTTTCATGGCGATAAATCACACCTCTCTCTCTTTATTGATTTCCTCTCTAGCCATCTACTTATGGCAACAACATGTCCATTGCCACCACCATACCACAACACACAAGAGCCTCATTTAATCAATTCGAGGTATATTTACCTTCACATTTTAATAATTTGTTATTTTGCTTGGCTAAATTGTAGATTTTGTAGGGTTTAGTTTAATTTTTCTAAATTAACTATAATTTGATATTAATTAATATAGAATTAGTTTAGTGTATGTAATTTCTTACTTCATAAGAAAAATCAATGAATGATATTGCATTGATTATGTTAGTGTTAGAGTTTAGTTTATGGTTTTCGTTATTTTTAAATTTTTTTAATATAGCTTGAATAATTTGCTATATTGATAAATTAAAATTGAGTTTTATTGTGATTTTCAAATAACATATCTTCTATAGTGAAAAAAATAATGTTATTATAATGGTAAAATATTTAATGTAGAAAATGTATCCAATGGTATGGCTTATGGAGAATGGTTTTCTACTTTAAATTATAATTCAAAATGTATTTTTTAAAAATAACTTGTGAAAGAAATATATTTAGTAAAACATAGTTTTTCAAACAAAAAAAAGTTAACACGAGTTAAAATTTAAAAGATAGAATCTTTAATACAATCAATTTTATTTAAAATTGAAAAATCATTTCACATCAAACCTGTTTATAATCTTTTTCTAAGTAAAAAATTGAAAAAAACAACTTAAATTAATTTAAAAATCAAAATCATACAAAATATAGTTTTATTTAATTGCTTATAATCAACTTTTTTTTTTTTTCATAAGGAGGTGGGAAAACTATTAAGAGAAAAGAAAAACAGCTACAGCCATAAAGTAAACTAAAAAAATTGAGAAACACGTTTTTTAATTTGATATTCTGTTGAGTTTAAATTTTATTATTTTTATTTTTTTAAGTATAAATTAAATATAAAATAAGATAAATTTGCCAAAAGCTTTAAGTTTAAAGTCATATTTGGAGTTTTAATTAGAAGCTATTTAGTGAAATTACATTGGTATCCCCTTGTCTGGTGAAAAGCTATGTGGCCAATTAAGCTGCAAGAATGTGGGGGTCTGACTAACATGGGTTACTGGTTTTCCTTGATGCATTTATGCTGAGAGGAGCCACTCATGCTTGCAGAGCTCACGTCCACCACAGACCAATTTTAGTGGTCGTTGATTGATGATTGTCCTCTGGATAACATCACATGATCATTCCTGACCCTCCTATTGTTTTAATCCATACCCTTTATCACGGCAATTATTTTTGGTTTGATTTGAGTTTTATTTATAAAAACAATTAAATCAAAACTTTATTTTTTAGGTTTTTTTAGACTTTTTAATGAAATTTTTTGGGTTCGGTTTTTTTTTTTTTCTTCACTTCCGTTTGGTTTATTTTTTAACTAAACCGGTTCGGTTCAGTTTGATTTTTTTATTTAAAGCTTATAAAATCAGAATTGAACTGAACCAAAATTTTTTAAAAATTTTTAATTAATTTTTTTTTATTTTAATCAGTTTATCCTCTTTTTTTTTTTAACATGAATCTTATATTTGTTGAAATAATAAAAGAGTCTTAATCAAGGAAAGGTAGCCCGGCCCAAAAGGTAAATGACTTGAAAAACAAGCTTAAATCTTAGGGCCCAATACAGCTCATTACCAACCCTTATTATTTATTTTTTTCCATTTAAAATAACGAAACAAAATCTAGAGAGAGAAATAGCTAAAACCTCGCCAATATATCTACATGGCAGTTGCGAAAATTCTATCCTCAAACGTCTAACAGGCGCGTCGTTTCAACGCCCCAGTTAGGATACGACCAGCTAGATACTTTGCGTCACACTACCATCTATATCCGTGCGTGGCATAATATTGATAACAAAACAAAATCTAGAGGGCCTTTTTTTTTTTGGACCCCACCAAGAAAGAAAATCTGGCACCCAGAGGATGATGCCACGTTGAAAGTGCAGCCACTTGTCTCTGAATTTCGCACGTGTCACTCTCATACGTGCGGTCCCATCACTCTTCTTTTGTCTTCTGTCACCAATTTTCGCAGTTTGTGTCGTTTCATGAAACTTTGAAAGATAATATTTTATTTTAAATTTATTTTTTATATTTTCAGATTATTTATAAATATAAAAAATAATTTTATATATATATATATAAAATAACCACTAACAAACAATCATAACCCTTATTTTCATTGATAGTAGAGAGTTGAGACCACTGTGCAAACAAAAACAAAAGTAATGTCGGGTCCCTAGGCCCACATCCACTAGCGTGACGCCACGTGTCGGGAAGCGGTCTCATTTTCCCCTTGTTTCCCTTATTTATAGACCGCTCGGGGTGGCTCTTGATGGAGCACAAGAAAGAAAGGGTCAGAGGCTAGTTAAGATTAGTGGCATCGCAGTCTTGGTTTCCATTTTTGTTTTCTCATTCTTTGATCTCGTGATATTTTTTTTTTTTTGTTTTCTATAGCAAAGAAGGCAAAAATGTTTATTGAGAAGTTTAAGGTTGAGAGTCCTAACGTTAAGTACATAGAGGATGAGATTCATTCCGTTTACAACTACGAAACCACTGAACTTGTTCATGAGAACAGAAATGGTTCTTATCAATGGACTGTCAAGCCCAAAACTGTCAAATATGAATTCAAGACTGACACTCGTGTCCCCAAACTAGGGTTCGCATCTATATACCAAACCCCTTTCTTTCTTTCTTTTGTTTTTTTTTTTTTTTTTTTTTTTTCACTTTTTTGTGTGCGCGCGAGCTAATCTTTTGTGGGCTGATCTTAAAATCTTGAAATGTTGTTTTAATTTTTTCTCCTGGCAGTGTTATGCTTGTGGGGTGGGGAGGAAACAATGGTTCAACTCTCACTGGAGGTGTTATTGCCAACAAAGAGTGAGTTCATGTTTTTCTTTGTTGTTTTTTATTCAAGTTTGGCTATGAATTAAGGACGTAAAGTTGGGTTCTTTTGGATGGTAGGATTTTTAATTAATTTTATGATGTGGGTTGTTGAATGCCTTGCAGAGGAATCTCCTGGGCAACTAAGGACAAGGTGCAGCAAGCCAATTACTTTGGATCACTTACCCAGGCATCAAGCATCAGGCTTGGGTCTTTCAATGGAGAGGAGATTTATGCTCCATTCAAGAGCTTGCTCCCCATGGTATACACATGTCTAACATTTATTATGTACCGTGCTTTGCTTTCCAATTTTTAAGTATATCTTGAGTAAATTCATGAATAATTCTAAACTATTATGATAATCAACAATGATTTTTTTAAGCAAAAAAAAAAAGAGAGAGAGAAAAGAATTATTGTGATATTAATATTGAAACGTTAAAAAACAATACAGGTGAACCCAGATGACATTGTATTTGGGGGATGGGACATAAGTGACATGAACTTAGCAGATGCCATGGCGAGGGCCAAGGTTTTCGATATTGACTTGCAAAAGCAATTGAGGCCCTACATGGAATCCATGGTACCACTCCCTGGAATTTACGACCCTGATTTCATTGCTGCCAATCAAGGCTCACGTGCTAACAATGTCATCAAAGGCACCAAGAAAGAACAAGTTCAGAAAATTATGGAAGACATCAGGTAGCATTTTAATTACCGGGACCTTTTCTGGTTCTGTGATTGGATAAAAAAAAAAAAAAAGGCTTCTTCTTCCTTATATGGAAAAATAATTGTTGCGATCATGCATTTTTATAATTAACTAGGGAATTTAAGGAGAAAAACAAGGTGGACAAGGTTGTTGTGTTGTGGACTGCCAACACAGAGAGGTACAGTAATATTGTTGTGGGGCTAAATGACACCATGGAGAACCTCCTGGCTGCTGTAGAGAAGGATGAATCAGAGATATCTCCATCAACCTTGTTTGCTCTGGCTTGTATTAATGAAAATATACCTTTCATCAATGGAAGCCCACAAAACACTTTTGTTCCAGGTTCTTAACCGTAAAATCCCATCATTTGTTTGGAAGGCCTAGTATTGTTGGCTATTAAGAAAGTTTAGAAATTTTAACCTTGTTTCGTTCCTGATAACTACAGGACTTATTGATCTGGC
This sequence comes from Populus alba, assembly GCF_005239225.2. NCBI lineage: Eukaryota > Viridiplantae > Streptophyta > Magnoliopsida > Malpighiales > Salicaceae > Populus > Populus alba. Next base: position 11,730,120 of record NC_133290.1, read on the forward strand.
TATTAAGAGGAACAGTTTGATTGGTGGAGATGACTTTAAGAGTGGTCAGACCAAGATGAAATCTGTGCTGGTTGATTTCCTTGTCGGTGCCGGTATTAAGGTATATAATATATTAACAAAGCGGAATTATGTAACTTTTTGTGCTAATCGTGTTGAAACTGATGGGGGTGTTTGTGATTGTGATGATTCAGCCAACATCAATAGTGAGTTACAACCATCTGGGAAACAATGATGGCATGAACCTCTCAGCACCTCAAACCTTCCGCTCCAAAGAAATCTCCAAGAGCAATGTTGTTGATGACATGGTCTCTAGCAATGGAATCCTGTATGAGCCTGGTGAACACCCTGACCATGTTGTAGTCATCAAGGTAATTAATTTCACTTTTGTTATACCGTTACCTTTGGTTTTAATTTTCAGTTCTTACTCTTGCAATGCTAATCTATTTTTTTTGCTCTTTTCTGTGTGCGTGTCACTTGTATAGTATGTGCCATATGTTGGAGATAGCAAGAGAGCTATGGATGAGTACACCTCAGAGATATTCATGGGTGGCCAAAACACCATTGTGATGCACAACACCTGTGAAGACTCCCTCTTGGCTGCACCAATCATCCTGGATTTGGTTCTTCTTGCAGAGCTTAGCACCAGGATCCAGCTCAAAGGTGAAGCAGAGGTGTGTTTTCTTGAACTGAACTCTTAATCCTGTTCGATTTTGTTGAGCAAACTAAGTAGATTCTTTGTGGATTGACTTGTACTGATATGAAATTCCTTCTATGTAGGGCAAGTTCCACTCATTCCACCCTGTTGCTACTATTCTCAGTTACCTTACAAAGGCTCCTCTTGTAAGTTCTACTCTTTCAAATTACTGGTTTTTTTGGGTTTTGTTTATAACTCTGTGAAATGAAGGAAGATGTGGATTTGGGTATGGTTTTTTTGACCGGACAAAAAAACCACCAACTTCATTTATGTTGTTCATGCCAATGTACTCGCTCTGACGCAAGTTGTTGGATTACTTTAGTCTTTAGTAACTAGTTGTAAATGAAATCATGGGAATCTAGACTTGGTTAAGAGGATTCTCTCTGTCTCTGTCAGATTATCTTAATACCATCAGATTTATTGTCTTTATCACTGGCGGCTCATGACTAACTTGTATGTAACGTGGAAAAAATAAATAAACAGGTTCCACCAGGCACACCAGTGGTGAATGCACTGTCAAAGCAGCGTGCAATGCTTGAGAACATAATGAGAGCGTGTGTTGGGTTAGCTCCTGAGAACAACATGATTTTGGAATACAAGTGAGCTAGTGGAAGAAGATAACAGTGGACGTAGTTTGGTTCAGGAACAAAAAACAACCACCCCGTTTCCCTTTCTCTTTCACTAATCCTGTGGTTAAGTGCTGCCCTTTTTTCTGTAATGTAATATTTGTGTTATATTTTCATTAATGTTTTATGTATGGATTTTGCTGTTTATTTTACGGAGCTCATGTAGCCCGATTGCTTTGGCTCTTGATGACCAAGCACCTTTTTCTATGGGAAATAGATGATCTATATATATATATATATATATATATATATATATGAAAACAGTCCATGAGCTGTGTTTGTTGGAGCAAAATCAAGTAATTTCTTTCTATACTTTACGAAAGTTGTTCTCTTCCTTTCGGACCTTTTCTCTTCAAATTACCTTGTTAAGGATCCATGTTTATGCGTTTTTTACTCGACTTTACCAAGAACCGACGAGGGTATAGCGTTTTCTGAGAAATACTGTGTGCATTCTCCTTTCTTGACTGTGGGACTTGTTCAAATCTGTGGTGCATGGACCAGTTTCTTGTGTTGATCACCTTAAATTCTATGATAGGTCACTTGATATTCGATAAACACATTGATTGATGCCCGCCTTACGGAGTGCCATGGTAAAGGGCAAAAATATTTCAATGGTCCCAGCTCTCCTCTCCATTGCCATACATATGGAGTCCCCATTATATGAACCCTTCAGGGTTATATCTATAAGGTCCACAATTTTTTCGGTGGACCAGTCAACGTATACGTGGACAGCTCATGCTTTGTGGGGCTAATCCTGGGAAGCGGGTGGGTGGCCATGGCTTTGGAGATAATGCTGTGGACCTGGAGAAATTTTCTGCACCAGATCATGAGATTCTTACAGAACGAAGGACCATTTCAGTTCTCTAGTTTTCTTTCGTTTCTTTTTCATTTTTTATTCAACTTCTGAAAATATAATAGTGTTTCTTTCCATTTCTTGAGCTCAGTTTTGTTTAGGATGAGTCTAACGTTGATTATTTTTGGTTCATTTAGTTTTGTAATAAAATCGGTTTCAACCGACCATTTTCATTTTGTTTTGATTTAGTTTTTTTTTTTTTTTTTTTTTTTTTTTTTCAAAACCGGCTGGTCCTATTTCCATTTAATTGGACCTTTTTTAATTGGGCTTGAAATTTTCTTAGCATGTTTTGGGTTTTTTGAACAATGACCTTAAAATATGTTTTGGTCTTTTTTGTTTTTGCTTTTTTTTGTTATGGGCCATTTTACTTACGTGAATTTAAGATTGCTTATCAAAGATATGTTTGCAGCTTCCTCCATATCAAAAGATATAGACCCGTGTATAATAATTTACACTTTTGCACCTCCTGCTGTATGGTTGGTAACCTACTAATTCAAAAACCCACAAAGAATTACAACATTAAATACAAGTATAGAATGGAAAATCAATTGTCTCCTCTCAATTGTTTATCCTATTAAACATAATTAACATATAATAAATTTTCCACAAAAAAATATATATTCCACTTGAGATTCAAGCCAACTTAAAAAATCATAAAACAAATCACATTTGCTAGCTCTAATAAACACATATAAATAAATTAGAAGACAACAACCACCCTTATATGCACCAAATATAAATAAATTATATATATATACAATAAACTTCTTTTTAACAAAAAATAAAAAAAACAACCTTTTTCCCCCTCTATATTCAGTTTTTTTTATTTTTATTTCAGGCTGGTTTTCTCTCATTTTCTTCCTCTTATTCCTCCCCTTTCTTTTCTTTCATTTTCTGACTCACTTTTCTCATCTAAAACTTTACTTTCTTTCTTATTTTTTTCTCTCTATTTTAACATTTTCTCTTTCTAGATTCATTCTATTTTTCTATTGCCTTTCCCCTCCATTTACAGGAAAGAATGAAAATCTTAAAATCTCTTTAGGTGGAATGACCTTGTTGGTAGCTATCCTTAAGTCAATCTCCACCTTTCATCATTGCTATATTGCATTCAAAATGGTCATTTAGTATTGTCGTCTTTTATAGTTTAGTCCTTAACTTTTCAATTTACAAATCTTAACAATTCTATCTATTTTCTCTTAGTTTCTTTACAATTTCACCCTTGATTGCATTAAAATAACCTTTAATTTTAACACTTTTTTCAATGTAGTCCTTTATTATTTTTTGTCCTCTTTCTTCATTTTCTTTTCAATTAAGCCTTTAATTGAACTCTAAACTCTTTTTTAGTATTTTGTTTCTACCCCAAATTAACCGTTGACCTATTAAATTACAATTATCTGTCCAATTTTATCCCAAATTGAAAAATCTTGTGCTTGAACTAGTATTTTTATTTGGATAACATTGTTTTGGAAAATTTTGATTGCATAATATTTATGACAGTTCTAATTTGTAAACAAAAAATATCTTAACAAGAAAGTCCATTTGATGTAGTAATAGTAATCTAATTAACGAAAAAGATAAAAAGTCAATTGCTTACCTGAAACACAAACTAAAAGATCCTTAAAATGATTCAAAACTCTCCAAACACCTTAAAAATTATGATTATAATAAATCATAGGTTCACTTAAATCAAAATCAAGGTAGATGCTTCTTTTATATTCTTAACCTATTATTAAAGATTGTTTGTTTTTGTGGTGAAAAGTGTGGTGTGGTGTGATGTGACCACAATCAATGACTGTTTGGAAAACATTAAAATGCCGGTTGAAAAATATAGGACTCATATAATAATAGTGGCCTAACCATACGTTCATCAAAAGCATGCCATACTTGCCTTTCATGTTCTTATTGACCTGTTTCTTATCGTTCCCTTGTTTCCATCAGCAGTTCACATTTTTTTCCATCAACTTTTTCCCTTCTTGAAACTTGTCATTGTTTTATGATTATCATCTTTATACAACATGCTGACAATGTTTAATGCCCATTGAACTTGTTATTGTTTTTTTTTTCTTATTTAATTCTCTAATACCTAAGAAATACTAGAAATAATTTCTTAGGTATTGTGTTTTATTTGAAAAATTAGTGTTTAACATTATTTAATAACATTATATATTTTATTTTATGATATAATAACAATAGTTAAATTAACAATATTTCAATTAAAAACTATCAAATTAATTTGTTTTTTTTTAGTTATTTTATAACCTCAATTTGAAAAGCATTCTTAACTAAATACATTAAACTATTTTTTGTTTAACCACAATTCCAACCACAGTTTTAATCAAACATATATTTTTCCAAACCAACCTCAACTAAAAGTACTTTTTATAAAATGTTTTTTTTTTCAAACCACAACTATAAAAGCTATCACAATACTAAACACACCCTAAGAATCTAAATAATCAAATATGCATTATTTAGTTAACTTATCATTACTTTAACTACAAAACTCAAAATCTCATTTTGATATCTGGATTAAAATCGAGATTCAAATAAATTTTCATCCATGTTTAATTTATCTAATGGATCCCGACATATAAATCATAATTAATCTTGTAAATACCTTTAAAAATTATTCATATATTTATACTTTTTTAAACCTCTTAACCTGCAAACAAATTCATGAAGAAAACTCTAATCAATATATTACATGATGTGCATACCAAAAACAAATACTTATTACTTACTTTATAAACAAGAAAGTAAACTATGAGCTTCCAATTGTATGTGTCTCTATATAATAAATACTCCAGAGCACTACTATTTGGTCTGGGGCCAATGATTTCCAATACACTTTCTTTAAAAGTTTCAAAATCGGAAACCCAATTTCTATATAGCCCAATACAAAGAAGGGCTAAAGTAAAATGGAACCTATCATCGGTTTTTAGGTTTTTTTAACAAAGAACTGATGGTGAAGGAATAATATAATTTTTTAAATATTTTTGGTAGATAAAAATGAGAGATGTAATTTCAACATTTAATATAAGAAGGCTTAAAATATGATGTGCCTGAAGCCAAGCCAATATATAGAGGATCAGGCCACCTTTTTATTTTTGGTTCCAGCAATTGATTAAACCAACTTTTCTGGTTCTGCTAACTAATTTCCATTCAAATTTTTATCAGGCCACCATCTTATGCTTTGGTTAAACTATAATTTGCTAGAACATAATTGAGACATAACTGATTGAATATAATGAAAAATACTACATATTATTCTTTAAATATAATGCCTACATCACCTATTCTTCTATTTTGGGTCATCGATTTTAATTCTTCCAATTTCAGTTTTGTATTTTATCACGAAGTTTCATTATAGTATAAAGTAGATAGAAATCTCCTCAGAGAAAGGGGATGTAGCTCAGATGGTAGAGCGCTCGCTTAGCATGCGAGAGGTACGGGGATCGATACCCCGCATCTCCAATATATTTTTTTCCGTTAATACAAAAGGCCACCTCACCGAACTTTGGGCCACCAAATGGACGGTTCCTTTTCCTATCGAAAGGCCGAAGCTATGATTCTATGCCCTCTCCGTTTTTTGGGCTTTGCCTAACAGGGTAAAAGTCCTATTTTCTTAAATCTCACCTCTCACGAGTAGGATTTGGTGGTAATAATTGTTTTTAAAGTGTTTTTTATTTGAAAATTTATTAAAATATATTTTTTAAAAATTTATTTTTAATATTATCATGTTAAAACAATCTAAAAACAGAAAGAACAAATAATTTGAAATAAAAAAAATTATTTTTTTTTAAATATGTTTGTAGAAAAGATGTAAGAAGAAAGATGACTAGAGTTTGAAGAAGAAGAGATCAAAGAAAACTAGTGTTCTAGATCATTAAAGTACCGGAGAGAAGAGATCAAAGCTATTTGCATGACCCTTCATAAACGGCTTCAAGATCTTTTAAGACATTCTCCAAATTTCTATAAAAAAAAAAAACTAAGGGATTAGCTTGCATATCACAAGCATGACTTTGCTCTATATGTGTACTATTTGTACTATATATATATATATATATATATATATATATATTAATTCTCAATGACATCAAATGTTGAGTTGTTTATTGAGTATAAGCAATCAAAAAGTTCTCATTGCATAAAGTTGTTTTAAAAAAAGCTAGAGTATGCCTCATGTGAAATAATTGATTAGCTGATATATTAGATATTGTTGATATTTTTGGATAACAATGTTCTTTAACCACGTTATATATGCTCGATTTGTTTGATCAATTTTAGTATTTAAATGACAAGAAAATATTTCTCCATTTAGTTGAGAAATAAAAGAACATACAAGGCATTGTTTCCAAGAAAAATAAACATTTATGTGTCATCAAAATAAAAAAAGTGTTTCTTCACAACCAAACTAGAAAAGAAAAGTTGAATCGATCTTGAACATTGAAAATGGCCATGGATCATGATCAACTAGGAGTCAAAATCAAAGGGAACGTGATCTTTTTTTTTTTTTTTTTTACAACTTCCTCATATTATATTTGATTTTGCAAGATTGCTACTTATTTTATCTTAGAATCAAGTTTTTGTTGTGTAGTGTCTCCTCTCAAAACCTAAAAAGGGTTAATGTATAACATGTTGATAAAGAATATTTGACTAATCAAAATATTTATTTTTAATAATGAACTACAATGAATTTACAATTGGCTTATTTTTTTTCCTGTCCAAAAACATTTTTATCGGAATTTCTAGTTGTCATTAGCTTTTATTCAATAAATCATGGTATTAATAAAAAAAAATGTTATTGTCCAAAAAGAATTACATCAATGAAAAAAGATATTTTTCTTAAAAAATCACATTTTTTCTACATAATTCTAAACATTGCATTTCCTATGAGTATCCATTTTAATAATTGTGTAATTGAATAAAAATGAATTTTAAAAAAGCACAGACACCATACTAGTGCTATTTTATGGCAAACATATTTCAGCTTCTCCAGCCATCATAAGTAGACATGTTTAATTGTTTTATAAGCATTAGTTAATGAAAACCATTATTTTTAATAATATTTTTAAAATAAAAATGTCTTGTTTTTTTATATATTATATACAAACTATTTTGATTCTAAAAAAAGCTAGAAAATTATTTCTCAAATACCAAGAATTTAATGAGTAGGTAAATATACCTACTCATCCAATACATTGCAACTTATTGAGACCTACAAATTAGAAGTACAAAATCTTGACTACTCTAAACCATCTTTCCGTGACTTAATGTAACCTGGTAGCTAGGCATTTGAAAAATATTTATTCTTGTTGGCCCACAGCACGCATTCATTAATTTGATATATATATTTATATATATATATATAAAAGCATACGTACATGGATCAACTGTGACCGTTAAATATAAAATCAATTGTAAATTAACAAGAGTCCTGAGGTACGAACACTTGGGAGAGAGCAATTTTAAAATGTATAGAGAGGTAGTGGTAATGGATAATTGGTTATAATTTTTAAGTGTGATTTGTGGCAAGTTCTCCCAATCCGAGGCAGGAAACCTGGAACTGAGTTGACGCCCTAAACCCCGACAATTGGGTCCTTAAGAAATGTCTTTTACCCCCCAAATCTCCATTAATTACCAATGCTAACAACAATTTTATGCTAATACACTCTTGTTCTTTAAGAAAAGTTCGGAAGTGGAAGTCCTATTTTACGTTTTGTTTGCTGTTAAAAATTGAAGGTCAAGTACTTCATGTTAAGTATACAGAATGTTTGATTCAAATCTATATATATAATTAATGACGAGGTTTATAAATTAAATATAACTGAAAAAGAATAAATAATGTATAGCGATAGAGTAATTCCATATTTGGTATAAGGAAAGGAGAAGAAAAATTAACGAGGAGTTTTGGAAAATGAAATCATAACACAAAAGAGCATAAATCTCCAGAATCTTTCCCCTCAAGGATTTCTTATACCCCACCCTCCACTGCAAGATGCTATTGATAAGGGGCGGAGTAAGAATAAAAAATTAGAGGGGTAAATTAAAAAAATTCAATTATTTATATTAAAATTATAAATATTTATAAGGAAGGGCCTAAGAAAAACATTTCCTTACAGGGGCTAGGATCCCTACTAGCCCCCTACCTCCGCCACTGCTGTTGATGGTTCTTTTATTTGTAAATTGTGTTATTTGTTGGATATTTTTTTGATTGATATATTTTTTTGTTAATTATCCTGATCGGTTATTTTTGAGTTAGTTATCTCCCTATATTTTTATGAATAAGAGTATTTTTTTCTTTTTGATTTATTCATGTGTATATATAACTTGTCAATCTCATGACCTGTTTTATTTTGATCTATTTTATTTTAATATTTGATAAAAAAAAAAAAGATCAAGGAGGGTTAGAAGTTAATTACTCATGGGTTAATCTTAAGTCCTTTTGTCTTAAAATCAAACTCCATAATTAATAATAGGTGGGATGGAAAATTTGGCAAGAGTTTTCTATTGTGTAGTTCAAGATATATATATATATATCTATATATATATATATTGCATTATTGGGTAGCCAACCAACCAATTAGAGAGGCATTGACTCCTAGTAGAAAATCCACATCAAATCTTTCCAACTTTGCTGTGAAAGATTCAGTTGCATTTTAAAATTAGCCGAAAGGGAAATCATCTAATAATATATTAACTTTGGAGCGTGATATGACCTATGAGGAAAGTTGATGAGAATGAGATAATACATATTAAAATAAAAGCTTAGTTGATAAACTATAATACAAGTAGTAGTTAATTGATTATTGAATGAGTCCATAGGCTTTAAAAAAACATGATTTGAAACCGGTCTGTGATGTTTTTTCTTCTAGCTGTTTTACATTACTAGCTTCTTTTCCAAGCATGTCTAGTGTCTACAATAATGGGTGACGATCCTACGGGCATTGGCTGCGTCTGATGGGGCCGGAGATGTGATTTTTATTTTAAAAAAAAAAACCCTAATCAAGAGGACACCTGAAATCCAACGGAGGTTGATGGAGAATCTTGAACTACAAGTTTTTGCTTAGCCTTATGACAAATGACCTCTTCTATTGTTTCCCTTCAAATTCAAATGACTTTTATTTTATACTTACATTTTTCAACATTTTAAGAAGCTCTGCCGAAAGTTTAATTAGAGATAAACGTTCCTTAATCGAACACAAGAATATAATTCTCATCAGTTTATTTTTTTTTTCTCAATAACCCAATAGAATGATTCTACCAGATGGAATGGTCCCAAAAGTAATCATGGTTTATTTTTATTCATAAAAAAAAAACAAAAAACAAAAAGCATGGATCTAAAGCTAGCCAAGTTAGAAATGTGACGGGACTTGAGGAATATTATAGATTATTTGAATTGAATTTCAAGGGCTTAATAATAAATTTTAAGGGCTAGTTAATCTCAAAACGAGGCTCAACTTTATGGATAATCGCGATTTCTTTTTGAAATTTCTTGGAGGGACACAAGCCCCTCATCAACCGTGCATTATATATATTTGAAGAGATTAATTTTATTAAATTAAATAAGGATTGAGGTTGAAGGTAGCTTCGTAAATAGGGTTAATGGGCATAGAAATCATCATCTCATATCAAAAGGAGTACAATTTGATACTTAAATATGAAATTTCGAACCGAATGAATATTTCGGTTGCCACCTAAATCAACCGTTTGAGGAAATGATAATTTATTGACCATGAGTTCTTTGCAATCATTTTTATTAACTTTGGATTCATATTTATTATTTGATTACAAATTACCCTATTGAATTAACAACTCTTAATCACTCAAGTTTGAAATTGTTTTAGTATCCAGCATCACTTTTCTTGCGATCTTCTTTTTCCTTTTTCGTTCCTGCGTCGTTGAACACTCATTTATCTAAACCCCATCCGATCTATCGCAAGATTTAATTTTTAACCTATGCCATTTATGCCCGGATCACAAAATGGAACTGAAGCACTCGAGATCTCTGCTGCACAAAATGGATGTTTCCATTGAAGCAAAAATCTAATTTCAAAGACATCTTTATTTAGTTTCAAACATATGTTACATATACCAATGAAGTGTTAATCTAACAGTTAAGACACCGCTATATTTCTACAAGGATAAATATACAAGTTCGATCACTAGAAAGCGTATTTGTTGGGAGGAGTAGCCACGAACTCCGGATAAGGTTAGTCTCACCCTTTAAAACCAGTGTGAACATATCTGAGTTAGCAAAAAAAAATATATGTTAGACATAATTTTGAAACCAAAATCAAAACCATTTAAACTGAGTGGGTAACTAATAAAGATGTCTAAAAATCCATTTAAAAAAGATCAGACATTATTTACTGTTTTCTTGTCCTTATATGCACATAAAAATGGGTTCGGTTGAGTAACATCATCGTCAAATTATAGAAATAAATTTTATCTTATTAGCTCACTCTCACCTCTCTAAGTGTTACTGGGAGGAAACTTTCAGACCACTACTTATATATTAATCGTTTACGTACCAAAACTTTACAAAATCAATCTCTCTTTGAGAACGCAATAAATAAATAAAAACTAATTACAGTTTTATGCCTATCTTTAGTTGTGCTTACTGGCCTAACTTACTTATATATAACGAATGCTTGGTTCGTCCATATTATAGAATGTAACTATATAGGAAATATTGTAGTCATATTCTTATGTGGTAATCTTTACTATTGTATATTGCCCTACTCATATATATAGAAAGGGTTGGCTAACTATTAGGTTAAACCTCCTAATTATTCTCAACTTGGTATCAGAGCCTTTGGCCGTCAAAACTCTTTTCTTCCTTTGCAGCCGGCCCTAATCTTATTCTCCCCCATGGACTCTTATACTGCTGCCGCCGTTGCCATCTCTCCTTCCACCGGTGATGCAACATCACCGGCTAGCCATCCTTCTGCTGCTGGCCAAGAACAACTTCCACATGTAGAGCATGTGTCTGATTCTTCTTCTCATGATTCTGCCGTTCTTTTGCCTCTCATGGGAACACACACCTCAACAATGGTTCCTCTATCAAACACCCACCAAATTGTGTCGTTGAAACTTACGAACACAAACTATCTCTATTGGAGAATGCAGATGAAGCCATATCTCCTTGGTCAAGGTGTTTTTCACTTTGTTGACGCCTCCTTGCCGTGTCCTCCATCTCATATGATTGATGCTTCGGCTGGTTCTTCCTCTGCCATCAGCCCTTCTTTTCTTTGTTGGAAGCAATAAGATCAACTTATTTTGAGTGCTCTACTCTCCTTTCTCTCCGTGGATGTGTTGCATCTTGTAGTAGATTGTTCTACTTCACATTATGTTTGGTGCACGCTTGAGAAGGCAATTGCCTCTCCATCTAATTCCAGGATCATGCAACTACATGGCTCATTTCAAGACCTTCGACAAGGTGATGCATCAGTTAGTATGTATATGCAGCAAGCCAAATCGTTATTTGACGAATTGGTTGTTGCTGGTCGCCCAATGTCTCTTGAAGATTTCAATCTCTATGTGTTTCGTGGCCTTCACGGTGAGTTCAAAGACTTGGTAACTAGCCTCATAACCAAGGCCGAACCGCTATCGTATGCTGATCTTCATAGCCATCTCCTTACCCATGAGTTTCTGCATAAGAATTCCTTTCACTCCATGGCTGTCGATTCATCCTCTTCGCCTCTACTGTCTTCTTCTTCTCTGCCACAGCAGCCACCATTGCTGCCAACATCTCAGATTTTTGCTCATCATGCCATGACTAATCACAGCCAAAACAGGGGACGTTATAAGGGTAATTGGTGTCCCAACAACAATCGATTTCAGGCCCAAAACAGAGGCCACTCTGCTGCAGATTGGAGGCAGAATCAGTGGCAGAATAGGCGCACCTCTGCTGCAGATTTCAGGCCGAATCAGGGGCAGTGGTCTGGACATGTACGCTGCCAATTATGTTCCAATCTTGGCCATTCAGCTCTTCAATGCTCTCAGTTATGCAGCAACACACAGCAACCCTCTACTCACCTTGCTGTTGCGAATGACTCTGCTGCAACGACTTGGTTTCCCGACACCGGCACGAATCAACATGTGACGCTTGACCTTGCAACTCTAACTGATTCTGCTCCTTATCTTGGTAATAATTTTTTTGCATGTTGGTGATAGTAAGGCCCTTGACATATCCCATGTTGGACATTCTACTTTATATTCCCCAAAATGCTTGTTTACATTAACTAATGTTCTTCGTGTGCCTCACATTACCAAACCGTTGTTATCTGTTCAGAAATTTTGTTATGATAATCATGTTTATTTTGAATTTCATGATTCTGTGTTTTATATGAAGGATCTTGTCACCAAGAAAGTTCTTCTTTCAGGTCGGAGTCATGATGGTCTTTATGTTCTCTCCGAGTCTTCGGCTATGTCAGTTCCTCAAGCTTTTTGGTCTTCTTGCATTTCCACGACTGCCGACCTGTGGCATCGTCGTTTAGGTCATCCAACTCCTCGGATTCTAAATTTGTTAGTTTTCGATAATAAAATTATTTGTACGTCTAGACGATCTTTTACTCAATGTCAAGCATGTCCTTTAGGCAAGTCATCCTGTTTGTCATTACGATTGACGGGTCACAAAACTTCTACCCCACTTGAATTAATTTTTAGTGATGTTTGGGGCCCTGTTCCAATGTAGATGGTTTTTTTTATTTTGTTATCTTTGTTGATACGCACACTAAATATATCTAGTATTATCCGCTTGTTGTGAAATCTAATGTATTTTCCATGTTTCAATGTTTTCAGACACTTGTTGAGTGTCAGTTTTCTCTTAACATTAAATCTGTTCAAACTGATTGGGGTGGTGAATATCAAAAATTAAATAAATTTTTTCAAACCATTGGTATTCATCATCGATTAATTTGTCCTCATACTCATGAACAAAATGGCACAATTGAACGTCGTCATAGACATATTGTCAAAACTGGCCTAACCCTTTTAGGCCAGTGTAATGCCCCATTGCATTTTTGGAACTATGCTATGGAATCATCGATATATCTTATTAATCGCATGCCTAATCATGTTCTTCAAAATAAATCTCCTTTTGCGTGTCTGTTTCATTACACTCCTGATTATAACTTCCTACGTACATTTGAGTGTCTTTGTTTTCCATTTTTACGTCCATATCATGCTCATAAATTAGATTTTCAGTCTTCTCCTTGTGTGTTTTTAGGCTATAGCTCGTTTCATCTTGGTTATCGATGTCTTGATTTAGAGTCTGGTCATGTTTATGTCTCCCGTCATGTTCGTTTTCATGAATGTGTCTTTCCTTTTAAAAATTCTGAACAGGTAACAACACCTCCGGTTCCCCCCACTCCACCTACCTATCATCCATCCTTGCATCCCCCTTCCTATTTTCAGCCTATTCCTTCCCAAATCGGCAGAAAACACAACCCACCTTTGCCCCTTGCCGCACCTACCAAGCTTGCCCCCTTGCCCATTGATTCAGGTGACCCTGCCTCACCACCCCACACAGCCATACTGTCACCACATGCTTGTCTTTCCAATGATTATTGTGCAAGAACAGGTTCTGAATTGCAGGATTCAGTAGCGACACAACCCAGTACCTCCCCGGCTTCACCTCTTGGTTTGCAATTTTATGTTGACCTCTCCTCTTATCCCCTTCAGCACATTCCAGGTACAAGTACTGCTATTCCATGTCCAGCTGCTCCCAAACACCCCATGGTTTTTCGTCCGAGACAGCCTAAGACAGCGCTGACCACCACCACGGTAGCCACATCTGCTGCCTCCTTCAGTCGGGTAGCTTCTCCTTCCTCGCATGAGCCATTTATTTTTCCTGATGCTAACAGATATGAGGCGTGGCATAATGCTATGCGTGAGGAAATTCAGGCCTTACGCGCAAACAGAACATGGACTTTAATGTCGTTTCATCCGTCCATGAATGTTGTTGGTAACTGATGGGTCTACAAAATTAAACATAGATCTGATGGTAGCATTGAGAGGTATAAGGCGCGCCTGGTTGCTAGCGGCTTCACTCAGCAAGAAGGTATTGATTACTTAGAAACTTTTAGTCCTGTTATCAAACAGGCAACGATACGTTTAGTGTTCTCCATTGCAGTTTCGAGTGGTTGGAAAATTCATCAGCTTGACATTCATAATGCATTTCTAAATGGAGTCTTTGATGAAGAGGTTTACATGAAACAACCTCCAGGTTTTGTTGATTCTGCTCTCCCAGGTCATGTATGTCGATTGCATAAATCTCTATATGGGTTAAAATAGGCTCCGCGGGCTTCGACGAAAGCTGAGTACAAAGCCTTAGCCGATGGCACGACTGAAGTTATCTGGCTTCAGTACTTGTTAACGGATCTTCAGATTCCGACTGCTTCTGCCCCTATTATCTGGTGTGACAACCTTGGTGCCACGTATTTATCCGCAAACCCTGTATTTCATGCTCGCATAAAACATATTGAGATTGATTATCATTTTGTCCGAGATAGAGTTGCGAAGAAGGAGATTCAGATTCGTTTTATTTCCTCTCAGGATCAACTTGCCGATGTCTTCACTAAGCCACTTCCTGCTTCTTTGTTTACTGCTTTTAGATTCAAGCTTCGGGTTGATCCTCCACCCTCAGCTTGAGGGAGCGTATTATAGAATGTAACTATATAGGAAATATTGTAGTCATATTCTTATGTGGTAATTTCCACCTTTACTATTGTATATTGACCTACTCATATATATAGAAAGGGTTGGCTAACTATTAGGTTAAGCCTCTTAATTATTCTCAACTGTCCATAAATAAAATTACAATAAACGCTGGACTCTTTGCCAACTAGATATTTAGAATGCTTTCCTTCATACGTACAGACCTCCAAGAAGAAGTGCATATACAACAGCCCCAAGGTTTCAAACATCTGACAACGATGATCGTATGTTAAAGAGTTATAAAAAGGATCCTATGTTATCTCAAACACATAATTTCCTTCAGCTTTTTTTTAGCAACTCAAATCATTCATTACAATATGGTTTCAGTGATGTCAACTGGGCGGCAGACAATGATGATCGTAAAAGCATTGGAGTTCACTGTAGTTTTCATGGTCACAATCACATTTCATGGAGTTGTAAGAAGCAGAAAAAAATTGCATGTAGTAGTATGGAATCCGAGTATAAATCTCTATCCAACAGTGCTGCTGAGATTCAATGGTTACATTCTATACTTATACAATATGATCTTCTAACTGTCCCCAGCTATGATGTGATAATATTAGAGAAACATATCTGTCTTCGAATCCCATGTTCCATGCCAAAACTAAACATATTGAAATATATTTCATTTTGTTCCAGATCAGGTTTTACAGAAGGAACTTCATATCTTTCTTTTTTTGTCCGCAGAAGACCAATTTGTTGATCTGCTCACAAGACGACTCGATATTTCTCATAAATTCATTCTATTACAAACCAACCTACATGTGCAAGAGCTGCCCATTTGGTTGAGGAAACGAAACGAAATCTTGAAACCTATGACATTTGAATTTTTATTCACTTCCTTTGCTTATCCAATGAATCTTACACTGTGATGATAATTGACTTATATTTGAGAACTATTAGTATTAATTTTTTAAATGGATAATATTCAGGGATGGAGCTAGGAAATGTTTTTAGGAGAGCGAAGATTAGGAAAGATAAAGATTTACAGAGGGTCAAAATTTAAATCTTACTAGTTTGACTAAATTATAAATTCTTCGAGGGGGAGCTAGGGTTTTATTTTCTTCCCCTTACCAGCCTCCCCACCTGATAATATCCCTGCACTTGAATATTCTACAAGGCAGTTTAGATCCCCATAAATCAATCAGAATAGAGTAGAGAACACATCGCAACCAACCAATAAATAATAATTAATACTCATAAGATCAACTATATAAATGGGACTTTATGTTGCTGTATGAGCACAAAAGTCTCCAATTTCGTGCAGGTCCCTCCAAGGTGACAAAACAGAATGGGACTTTATGTAATTTTTGTGAAGGACCCCATAGCAACATTACAACCCATATCTATCAATCATTAATCAATATTTTTTTTTATAAAAAAAAAGCCCTATCTCTTTCAATTTTCATTAAAATAAAACCACCAGATGATGGTGCTTCTGATTCTTTAAGCTCTTTATTGTAACAGATTTCCAATTGAAATAAACTGAAATTTAAATGCGAAGATGACAGCAATCTTAGCTAGTCGTTGGCATGTTTTCCTTTTCCTTTTGTATTTTGACCTCTTTTTTTATATTTTTTTCTTCCAACATCTTTGTGCATAGTTAGCACTAAAAAAACAAATTCAACATAAAAATTTAAGTTATTAGGTAAGATTTCAAGATATAATTTATATTATTTTTTAACATATTTCCTCAAGTAAATACCTTTTGGGCTTAAAACTTATACAAACTCACATTATCTCATGGTTAATTTTTATCAAATAAATAGAAATAGTGAAATTCAAACTTATGACCGTTTGATAATCAAGGCTATGATACCATATCATATAATTAATTCAATCTAAAAACTTTGAGTTATCATAATATAATTTATATTATTCTCTAACAAAGACTTGAATAAAGTTAGTTGTTGAATTAACTAGAAAAACTTAGAGAAAAAATGGTTAATTGAACAAATTCAAATAATATAAGAGTTAATTAATTAACTAAATTAGAAATACATGGATAAGAACGAATAATTGAGACAAAATAATAATACGAACTATTAAAGAGAGAGGAAATGTTTAAGCCTTAAGCTAGTGTATGGTGTAGTAAAGTGGACCGTCAAATTAATCAAATTGGCCTTTTCCTACAAGTTAAACGTATACGAGTTAAAAGGGAGAGTAGAATCTATTAGAATATTTGTAGTGGCGATGGCATCACTGCTAACAAACGTGTAAAAGTATATTTGTGGAAAAAAAGGTTCAGGCCGGAGGGTGTTGGTGAGGGACCATCACAGATGTAATTAGCATTTTTCATGGTTGATGATGATATAAATTAACAGTGATGCATGCTAGCTAGATCCACTATCACTAGCTAGACGACATCACCAAATAAAGCTCACCTTTCTTTAGCTAGCTAGGCTCCTGTGCTTCGATCTAAAAGGCCTTCTAATTTGGTGTAGCATTTTTCTTAGGAATATTATGTATCGTCCAAAAAGTTGACGAGGAGCAAGTTCTCAGGAGACATAAAGGACGAGTCACTTGATCGGTGAGGATTATTTCTCTGGACAGCGGGGACAAGAACAAAATTTCATAATTCGATGTCTTGGCATCAAACCTCACATTCCACCACCAAAAAGAAAATTATTGAAAGACAATAGAATTATTCACCTTCCCAATTTTGGTTTTTGTCCTTTTCATTTTCTTTATATATCTGACTAAATTATAAAAATTTTTTCACATGTATGCGGTATTGTGATAATTATTTTTCTAGATTAAAAATAATATTAGAAAAAATGATAATGAACTCTTATTTTTTTTTAGTAAAAGAAAAAAATGAGAGTTGTTGTCTGATATTTTAATTATTAAAAATTCCAACTTGATTTCAAAATTTGGGTAAAGAAACTGATTATAGAAGATATTTTTTAAAAAAAAAGTAACAACAAACATCTCTCCCTCCCTCTTTTTTAATTGAATGAAAACTACTTTTCTTTTGGATTCAAAAATTGATTTAGACTCGTCTCTATTTAACTTGGAATAATGAATTAACTGATCTCCATTGTTCATAATAGAATGCATTAATTATTAGATTGAGTGATCTTTGATTAAAGACGATAACGGAGAGAAATTGAACAAGGTGTACCTCTTAAAATCTCAGCTTGCAAATTTATCACGTACATCTTGATGCTTGCATGCATACATGTCAAGTAAATTAAAGTTCTTGCAGGATACATACGTACCCATATGAAAATAGCATAATGATGTTTTAAGGTTAGTTTATCTTAATAAATTGAGCGTTGAATTCCAAAATAGTGCTCAAATTTAATTTGAGCATGTTTATGGATATAAACAAAAATCAAATAAATGAAGTAAGTGATAGTATCAATCATGGAAGCATTAAAAATACTCTGAAACCAGTTTGTATATTAACCAAGACTATATCATTTTTAAATAATTTTAAGAATGTATTTTCACATAGAAATGATGCATTTAAAGGAATCAAAATAGATTAATATTTGATAGAAAAAACGTATATATATTCAGATTAGATTATTGTCCAAAGTTGGTTCTCGTAAGAACTCCAGTAAAAATAAATAATTTATTCTATCAGGATATATTCAGGAGCTCTTCATTAATTTAAATAGCTTTTCTTTCCCCATATAATAACAACACTAAAGATAATATCATATATAATTTCCTATGCAGTAGAACGACCCTGCTAATTGTATACAAATGATCCACAGTGAAAGTAAAAGGGAAATAAAGCATGAGAATTATGGAAAACCTGGGAAAGGTGCGGGAAAAAGACTCGATCAAGAGGGAAAAAGACCAGATCCATTGGCATCTCAATACATAATTGCACCCACATTCATTTTCTGCCATTTTTTACATGATAATTAGCTGTAATATTGTTTTCCACATGTTGTGGTGCAGGGAATCATGTAAATATATGTGGACTGATCATCAATAGTAGAGGAGATTGATTGGCTAATATGCAATTACATTTTTTGCCATTAAATTCTACAATAACGTTATGCGTTACCGTTTATCACACTTGATCTTGTCTCTCTTAAAGAGCAGCAGTAGTGTCTGGCTTTATTCAAGCAGCAGCCAGAGTTTCACTTTTACGAGAAGACTTGGATCTTGTTGTGGATGCTGATGCATGACGATCTTCGTTCTTTGATGCTATCATAACATTGCCCTTTTCTTTTCTCGCATCTTGTTTCATCTGCTGTTCTCTGCACTCTTGACTACAAAATGCCATATCTCCCCTGCAATATCATCACACACTCACAAAAAAAGAACATATATTAGACACACTAATGCAAGCAAGCTAGCAGTACTCCATAAAATAAAGTCATCGCCTTATAATATAGCACTAGGAGAATAGCTAATATAGTAAATTTTAAGAATTGAATTTGCAAAACGGTACTTGAGACTAAGAAGGGAAGAAAAGAAAAGAAAAGAAAAGAGAAAGCTGAGATTCGATGCACGAGCAGATTAGTTTCTTCAGATTTTTTTTTTTTTAAAAAAAAACAAAGAATCTCACACAAACTTCTGCATTTAGTTCATGACTGAACATAATAGGATGTAATAATTTACTTCATTATATAACTTTATTTTTTGTAAAATTATACCAATTTTTCATAAGATTAAAGTGCAATATACAGTAATAGGCAGATCTTTACATGTCCACCAAACTTCCAAGCAGAAAATCCTTCAGAATTCATGAAAATAAAAGAAAAGTACGACAGGAAGAACAAAAAAAAATCCAACAAATAACTCGAAAGAAAAGTTATATATAATACAAATTAATGAACATACCTATACATGAATAAGTCTTTCCCAGGACCCAACCGGCGTTTACAAAGTCCACAAATCCTCAGGAAATGAGCAGCCTCCACAAAATGATCACTAGAGTCACTGCTCCTGTAGTGGTTTCTTGGTGACACCATGGTGTCCAATAAACGTTGATCATGTAATAAGAATCCACTAGTATTGCCACCATCAAAAGCATCCACCATGTTGTTGTTGTGATGATAATCAAGAGACCCTTCTTCTGGTCCCGCAGTTACATGAAGGGTATCATTATTATCGGAATTAGGCTCTGATAAGCCCGCGTCCACGTTGCTAGGAAGATCAACGGTGATACCAGTCATGCTTGCCGTTCTTCTCATGGGTCCCCTTGGACGCTTCCCTAGTAACATCCTTCCCCTCCCTTTTCTTCCTTTCGTTCTTTGACACCAGAGAGAGAGAGAGAGAGGGAGAGAGAGGGGGAGAGAGAGAGAGCGAGTGAGAGAGTGAGTGATAATGGAAGGAAAAGGTTGAGAAGGAGAGAAGATAACAGGAGGAGTGGGATGGGGGGGACTTAGAGCGAATCTTGGCCGTTGCTTGCGGGCACAGGGTTCAAAGAACTCCACGTCACGCTTCTTTTCTCTCCTTGCTTTTATGAGTATGAATGCTGTCTCCACTCCTCTACTCTCTTGGTGTTTTTATAATGTTTTTTTTTTCTTTATTTGTGATTTTTTTATGCCTGCTGTCACGTCAAGTGTTAAAAAAAAAAAAACAATAATGCTACTAAAATACGTACAATCTGTTGGATAATCCATAAAACTAATTTTCTATGTAAATTAAATGTATCTATCTAGTTCAAATGTTTTAAGAATAGTTATTTAATTCCTGCTTTGATATATTCTAATTTAGAGTTTCTTAAATAATTGATGATGATTTCCAGACTTCTATTTAGCTTCCTTCTTTCTGACTGATCAATAATAATATCTATATATTATGATGGAATCATGATCAAGATGTGTAGACTAATTAATCATGTAACATCTAAGCCTTTGATTAATTGAATTATTCCACAATCAGGGAATATTGCGAGATATTCTCCTTCAAAGCCAAAGATTGTTATTATTATTATTATTATTATTTATTTTCTTGTGCATATATGCCTTACTTTATGCCTAGACTTTCTCATGTAAATCTTGTTGTAAAAGGAAACATTTTCTACCAATCAAATTCTATTATGTATCATTTTTATTTTATTTTTACATTAGAAAATAAAGTAAAATTGAAATACATAATATGAAATATTTATTGGAAAACAAAAGACTGACATGTGAGATGCAATATCTAAGATAGTTTTATTATAAATACAATTATAGATAATAATCAATTAATAAAATAATATCATGTGACATTATCAAAAGACCTTACTGCATATCTCTATAAAGAAGGGGTCTCACCCTAGACAAGGAGGATTCTGCTTGGAGATACAAAATTTTCTTCAAGACAATATTTTCAAGCAAAAATACTATTTTAAAAGCTCTCAAGCATCTTTTATTTATGCTTGAAGTCTAAAAAAAACAAAGCTCTACTGAATTAAGGTTAAACACCTCATAAGAGTTTTTCAATAACACTTTGAAGATAAATCAAAGGTATTCTTCAAATAATCAAATTATCAAATCATAAAATCTCGCTTTGAAACACATTTTTAAATTCGTGTTCTAGAAAAGTACAAATCTTGACTTGATTTAATAAAAATAATCAAGTCGTAATAAATCAAGTTTAAGGAAAGAATCTGAGGATTGTTATATTATTTTTTACAAATAAATCTTTCAAGGATTAAGTGGGTAACTTAACAACACTCATCGAGAGGCTATCGGTTTCACTCAAGCCAAACGATCATAAAATAATGAAGTTGATGAACAAGCTCATGAGCATGTATGATGGAGGCTAGACTTTGGCTACCAAGACTTTGCAAAAAGATTATTTGGATATTATTGAGAATTCTGCATTCAGAGCTACAAGGAATATTTATGGTATTACTAATAACATCTTTAACACAAATCAATTGAAAGAACTTACCAAGGAGGCTATTGTAGACCATGTAGAAATTTTAGTTCAACCTTTATATTCTTACACGAAGATAGTACATATAAAGGATCATCCTACTAAAGATGCCCCCAAGCTATCAATAATTAAAGTTCAAGTAATTTGATGATAAAAGGAATCTAAAACAATTTGTGGCTCAATTTATGCAGACTTGAAATAATGTCAAAATTGATGGTGATATTATGGTAAAATAACTTGTTTGTTCCTTGAAAGATAATGCCTTTCAATAGTACATTGACTTGGAGGTTAGCTTAATCCATAATTAGGAGCAATTATAACTTGAGTTTTTTAAATGCTTCTACAAAACTCATCATATGATTACCATGATCGAACTCACTAGTACATGTCAATAAACAAAAGAGCCTGTCATCAACTGCATTAATCGAAATAAAACCTTAGCCTTAATTGTAAGGATTAACTCACCAATATTTCTGTTATAGATATGTACATTTAAGAGATATATTGAGGGCTATGTTATATTCTACAAGGCATTAAACCTAAGTCTTTTAAAGAATTGACTACTCTAGCACATGAAACTTAGAATTGTTGTAGTTGAAAACTTATAGTTACCTATGCATAAGCCTAAAACAACAAGTCTAAAGGTTGTAAATTTGGAAATATCACTCCAAAATCCAAGGGAAAATAATCTTTAACAATTAACTTTGTTGTTATAAAGGTACCAACTAGAGTTAAAAAAAAAGAAGATTAAATAACACCAATTGTTTTTCAAAAGAGCGAAAGGAAAAGGCCATCCTTGAAAGAGCGATAAAAAAAAGAGTATTCATTCCTTAAATCAAACATATCAAGGATGTTAGATGATTTGCTCAATGAAAATCTCATCGAGTTGCCAAGGGTGAAACGTCCTGAATAAGCAAACCAAATAGACAGCCTAAATTATTGAAAATACCTCCACCTAATCAACCATCTTATAGAGAAGTATGTTATGTTAAAAGACAAGATCATAAAGCTACATAACAATGAAGACATTGTTTTCAATGATGAAATAACAACTTTCAACACCACGACTATGGTGAGTTTAAGTTTGCACCAAATACTCATTATAATAAGTTTTGGCTCATTTGAACCAATAAAACTTCATATCCTTTTGCCTATGAGCTTTACCATGTTTTCAAGTCAAGCTTTGTGTATAACCTTTATACCTCAAGGTAGCGACTTAAAGCCTAATTCATGTGAGGATCAAGATAACAAATGATGGACTTTTATGACCTCTAGAAAATGAAGGGAAAACATGTGTAAATGACAAATCCAACTCCAATAAGAATCTTAATAGTAAAGAAGGTGATTGATAAGCTGATTCACTAAAGGATATGAAAAATAATCCATATCAGTTAGAAAAGAGGTTTTGCTAGCTTAAGTTTTAAGGAAGCCATTACTCTTAATGAGTACATGCCAAAAAAGCTAAGAGGGTTAGAAATTGTATACATTGCTTGTTATCAAGTTGGTGGTGAGTAAATTCTTACAAAAAAAAAATCATGAAGAAAAGTCATAATGACTTTTCAAACCTATCTCATGATGTATGTACCATATATATCCTTTAGTACTAGAGACTTGTTGCTCAAATCAAAACTCCATAATCTCTCTCTCTCTCTCTCTCTCTCATCAAAGGTTATGTTGTTGAAAAGATGGTGAATTGTATTTTGGTGGATAATGGTTCAGTTGTTAATATACTACCTCTTAAAACCATAAAAGAACTTAAGACTTCTATGGATAAGCTCTCCCCAAGTCATCTTATGATTTAAGGCCTTAATTAAGAAGGGAAAAAAACCATGGAAAAGATAAGACATGCAATTAACATGGAAGATATGGAGTTTAATGCACTTTTTCACGTTATAAATGATAAAGCTACCTACAACATTCTACTTGAATGGTCATGGATATATGAAAATAGTTTTGTCTTTTTAACACTTATCCAATGCTTTAAGTACTATTAAAATGGATAAGTGAGAAAGATAATGATGGATACCGATCCTTTTATAATAGTCCTAATTTATTTTATCGATGCAAAGTTTTAAGTCTTTATAATAGAAGAACTATATCTCATACTTGACTACAAAAAAAGAGGAAAAGTCAACTTTAATAGCTCAAAAGAGCATAAATCATCTATAAAAGAAGAAATAACTCATCTCATAAATGACAAAGAAAAAGGAAAGGTAGAAGAAAAGCCAGTCATCAATAAGGTATCATGTGAGATCATGGTACTATGTTATATCCTAGAGTCAGCAAGAAAAGAGGGTCAATCTTTTTTGGCTAAGGATAAAAAAAAACATCACCATGGGATTTAAAAACCTTGATCTGGTTAGCCACTAATCTTACATTGACCAAAATCTCAAAACTTTTATTGAAAGGGTTTACTCCTTAATCTGAATTGGTGGTCGTAAATATCACAAGACTCCTTAATAAATGAGCAAATAACTTTGATCTAAATGTTTATAAGCTTCTACCTAAGGATAGTTATAGAAATGATAAATTAGCCAATGATGGAAATATGACTTAAATCGAAGGCAAACAAGTTTTTAAAATGAATAAAAAGGCTTGAAAAGAGAAAAGAACCTCTAAAATGGTATGAGTTAATCTTTCATTAATTGCTACAATCCCATTATAATAATTTTCAATTATATTCATCTTGATTTTATATCTCTTCAATTTCTTTAGTAAAATGTTTATAACTCTCTTTGAGTATCTTATTAGCCTATTCCTCTCTCTATTAAATGAGTAAATATCTCTCTTTTATAATTATAAACTTGGTTCCTTCTATATTTTCTTTTTGTTTCCTTTGAAGGATCGATTATCTATTTTCTTTTTCAATATAGACATCCACTAATTCTTCTTTTACTTCTAGCCTTTATACTAATTTAGATCTTTTTTAGTGCCATAGTTTCAAAGAATAAATATGACAATCCCATTATGGTCACCAATTATTGTATAGGTTCTTTTATGTCTGTCTTAATTAAGAGGATTTTAGTTTTGTTTCAAGGTTGGATAACGAGTCTAATGTGAGCAATTTATATTCTAGAATTAAATTCTAGATTTTACAACAACTCTAGATTTGTAATTCATGACGTATAACAATGCCAAAATATAATTTAATATATAAGAAGTAATCAAATATTTTAATGCTCTAAATGTAAATAAAAATTTAATAATTAAAGATTAAAGATTAAAGAACTTACATTCATTGGATAATCTTTGCTTTGATTATAACCACATACTATAATGTCTTGAAAAAAGAACATGAAATAATGTTTTTAGTGTTTTCTAGTTTTTATTGATAATGGAAATCGGAACCCTATTATATGATAAGCCTACTAATTTATCAGCTTACCAATTACAATCATATTGATATACTGATTACCTGTAAGTTATTTGTATACTGATTACTTGCTTACTGGTTACTATCCATTGATTATTGCCTCCTAATAAATAGGTTTTAAAGTTCCTACAAAATTGTAATGTAGTTGTTATTGATTTATTGAGTTGTTCTTGTGTTTGATTGTCCTCTTCTCCTCTCTTCAGCATTCTTTAAATTAGGAGGATTATAGAAAAACACATGGTAACCACTCATCTTCTTTATTCTTCATAGTTTTAAGGATGCACAACTTCAACTACCCTTCTTCATTGTTCCATGTGTTTTTGTCAATTTCTTCTTTATCATGTATTTTTTGCGTCGTACCTTTATTTTTTTTCCAAACTCCTTTTATTATTAATTTATTATAAATTTATTATATAACCCGTGTCAAGTTAATTTACAAGGAATGATAAGTTAATGATGTTACAGACTCACTAGCAAAGCAAAGTATAGGGATAATGCTAAAGATTTCATTATGGTATGCGTCATATCCTAGCCGCTTCCTTTCTTTTATTAATGCTGCTAAAAATTGTGAGCCATGTTCTTGTTATCCACATAGTTGAATTTTATTTACTTATATCACTAATAATTTGGATCATCTTTTCATAAATAAAAAAGAAAAAGAAAATAATATTCAAAACTACTTGTAAATTCCAAAGTAATGATTTGGCGGGGAAAAAGAGATGGATTCTTACTTAAAACCACAATCAAAATTGGATCTAATACTCTTAATTAATGGCACCATCAATTTCTCTTACCTAAACTTATATTCAATGCTATTTCACTTATTTGTATTGAAGAATAGTGTAATGATGGTAAAATTCTTTTTCTTCTTTTTTTTTTTTTACAATGGTTAAACAAATAAATTACAATTAGAATGATGCATTTACAAAATATTATATACAATCTACCTAAAAAATTGAATTTATATAATAATACAAAGAGAAAAACCCATAATAAGACTAATGTTATGTTTAAATTGAAAAGTCTTGTTGTTATCTAATTTTTGACCCATGTTTTGATAAATTTTCAAAAAAAAAAAGAAAAAAAAATAAAGGCAATAACATAGAGCATGAACGCTAATATTAAGGAAGTAACATGTCAAGGAGATACTTATTGAATCATATATAATTACTGCAACATAAAATACCATATATATGGGATTTGTTGGTGCCGGTTATAGAAGACAATCTCTGCAATAATTATTGCAATATTTCTTTAAATAGCACGCGTAAAGATTTTCTATATAAGTGAACATCTAGCTATATACAAAGGGGGGGAGAAAAATTGACCCGGGGAGAAAATTTACAAAGGGGCAATTTTATGACGAAAAAATTAAGGTAATCACAAAACCCTAAACCCATTTCTTTTAAGCCAGCCGGCTGCCCACCCTGCTTGAAAAAAATGAAAGAAAAAGAAGCTGCCGGACTAGCCTCCCTTCCCCATCTCCCAGCCAACAAATTAAAGGCAGCCACTGATCATCTCTTCTTCAAAAAAAAAAAACACCAACTCATCGTCTCTTCTCTCTCGGACGCCAAAATTGAAGACCAGCAGAGATCTTCTTCTCCCTCACCTGAATTAGCCGATTCCAGCCTTTTCCCTTCGTTTTCTTCTACCCCTCAGCTGACCAAAGAGCCCCTCACTCTGCTCCCAACCAACAGGTCCTCCCCACCATTTTCCCCTTCAGCCAACCGACTTTCCCTCTCTGTCAACACAGCCCCGAGAAACGGCTCTCCCGCAATTTTCCTCCTCGCCAGCTATTTCCTTAGCAACAGCGCTGTAACAACAACACCAAAAATTAACATGACAGCGCTGTAAGCTTCGCCAACTTCAGCCTCTGCACTGTAACCATCAACAACAACGCTGTGACCAACTCATCAAAGCAACTTTCTCTCCCCATCGTGATCTCCTATTGCAGCCATGAATGAGACGGCAACACTGTGAGCAGCAATAAGCAAGAGTAGCACAGTAGCAGGATCGTTCCTCCCAAAGCGGCAAACAGCAGCAGTAACATGACAGCAGGATGTTTTTTTTCCAGCCTCTATTAAAGCCATATCAAAAACTCTCATGCATGACAGCAATTCTGTCTCCGCTGTGAGCAGCAGGCCGGATCTTCCTTCATGAGCAGCGCCCAGTCATCTCAGCGCCATCGCCTTCGCTCATCTCAGCGCCAGCTCCGCAGGATGAACAGGTATGGTCTTCTGGAGGAGAACCAGAATAAGCTTGATTATGTCATGGCCCTCACTGTTGAGAACTTCTTTGAGCGTCAGCTTCAGACCCTCGTGTTCAAGGCTGGCATGGAAACTCTTCAACGACAGCTCCGCAGGATGAACAGAGGCACATTAGAGTTGAAAGGCAAGAGGTGGCTGTCCTGGAAGAGTGAAGAAAAAGAATCAGAAGGCTGCTGCTTAGTGGATGTTTGATGGTCTTAATCGACATATGGGTCTTGGCATGATCGTAGCCGTAGTTGAAATGGTTTGGCATGTCAACGCCTCATCTAAGCCAGGAGGATAAATTAAGCGTACAAGGGGAAATTGAGAAGTAAGCAGCAACCAATCATCTCCCACTTCACCTCCAGCCGCAGGTAAATCTTTCTTTCCTTGTTTTGGCCAGATTAATTACTCTGCCACCGTAGCATGCATATGCATGCAACTGTGGCAATATGGGTTACTGGTTTGGACCAATAACCGGGTTGGGTTCAAAGGGCCATCCTTGATATTTTTTTTTTTAGACTGTTAAGTTTTCTTGCGAACTTTGAGAATACATGCGCATGGTTTGTTGTTTTTAATTGCGATTAATTGTGATGCTTGTGTTTTTTTTACAAAAAAAATATAAAAAATGTTTTTGTGTGTTGCATACGGCCAATACTCTAATATATTTTGAATTTCCTCTTTAAAAAAAAAAATATTTGAAGTTTCAAAAATGTATTTTCGCATGAATTTCTTAAACACAACAAAAATTATTTTCTTTGCATTTTTGGATTTTACAACATGTTTGTAAAACTCTAAAGGGTATTGACCAATATTTCAAAAAATATAAAATCTTATTTTTTTGGCGTAATTCATCTATTATTTACCGTTAAT
Organism: Populus alba; assembly: GCF_005239225.2. NCBI lineage: Eukaryota > Viridiplantae > Streptophyta > Magnoliopsida > Malpighiales > Salicaceae > Populus > Populus alba. Next base: position 11,758,345 of record NC_133290.1, read on the forward strand.
GTTTGGATAAAAAAAAATCCCAAACGGATGAATATCCAAACTATTATTGGGAATAACTTGTTATTATTCACCATTAATGTTTGAATAAAGAAATCCCAAAGGGTTGAATATCCAAAATATTATTGGGAATAATTTGTTATTATTCGTTGTTAATGTTTGGATAAAGAAACCCTAAGTGATTAATGTCCAAAATATTTTTCTATGAATAATAAGCCATCACACCTCCTTGAAAGAAACCTAGATTATAGTTAAGGACATTTTAATTTTTGACTCTACGGTTTACGAGCCATAAAAGTATGAAATACTAAGGGAAAAATGAGCTTTTAAAGCACATGGAATCTCCTTGGATTTATATCTTAATAAATTTAATTTGAATCAAACCTAGAAAAACTGATGGAATTAGAAAACACCAACACTATAGCAATTATAAAAGCAAACCAAACACCAAGCAGCTTACTTTAGATAGGGCGTACTAGGGGTGCTAATACCTTCCCTTTACGCAACCAATCCCTTACCTTAAAATCTCTGAAAGACCAGTCAGGGTTCCTAGTGACCAAAATACTAGGTGGCGACTCCAAAAAACAAAATCAGCAAACAAATGAAAAATCACCATCGGACGCCGCATGGATTTTGACGTGCGACAAGTCTCATTGCAAATAGGCTTCACAGAGCCAATTGTATGTTGCATTTGTATTTAACAATGTTACTATAATATTTTACACTTCTTTATTATTTTAATAATTTCATGAAAATTATCTTTTTTATTTATTTTTCAACATATTCTTAATCATGATCGATCCTCATGAAGTATTTCCATGCGGTAAATTAGAAGAATTCTTCTCTCTTTTTGTGATAGCATAAAATTATTATTTCATAAAAAATATTGTTTTACACTCTAGTAAAATCAATTATGCATGCATAATTAGCCTAGGAAACTAATGAAGTATGTGGCCCAAAAAATGTTGGGAAATGGCAAGTACATAATCTACTAAAGCATACATATTCACTAATATATTTCACAATAACTATAGTATCAAGGAGAGATCCAAGAAATAGCAAGACCCCTAGATAATTGAATATAATAAAATCATGAAAAAAACTTTGAATAAAAACTAGGTTTTCCATGGTTGCGTCTTGTTTGGTGGAGAGATAGGCTTGAACATCAACTTTTATCTCTAGTTTAGGTTGTTTCTGAAAAACTAATTCCATGTTAGAATAATGAAGCCTTCGATGCTTATGTTAGTAAATGTAGAAGGAGAATAATATTCAAAAAGAGAAAAATAAAATGGAGTTATAGGGAGATGTATTTGTGTGTAGTCTATGTATGGATTCCAAATCTTAGGACCTAGAAATCTCGACCTTACATGGCCTAAAATAGGTTTATAACGTGTATGGAATATGATGTAAAACTTGTATTTTTCATGGCCAAGGCCTCACTTTCTTACTTGGTGATTGGGTGTATTTATACACCATTCCTTGAGCTTTTCCCATGAAGAAGAGGAATATTTTTCTATGAAGTTAAACTTGATTTTCTTTAAGAAGTTGAGTCATAGGTTGCTATGTCATGCTTGTCATTGGTGAAAATATTGGTGATGTCGCTAACTATTTTATAGGTATAAAGTGTAGATATAAGAGAAAATCTAGCACACTAAGATAGGCAAAGAAATATATAGTAATCAGCATAGAAATAGGGTGCCACTATGCCTGGCCTAAATATGTAGTTTTTCATTTAATTTTCTTGTATTATCACCCCTTCAAGCATTTTAAACACTTATGTTTAAAAGACTTTGATAAGCAAAAGTGGAGGCAGGGGTGAAATACTTAAAATATAAATGTTACCTTTTATGACTTTTATTAACGTGTTTGCATGAGAATTATTCTTGTAATTTCTTAATATTTTTGCAAAAGATAAGATATCATTAGTTTTTAGTGTTCCTTTTACAATAAATAATATTGTTACTTAAAACATGTAAAATACTTTGTGATCATAAAAACAATGTTAAAGCATTATGTAACAAGGTGTTGCATGGAGAGATGAAGACCTCAGTATAAAGATTATAATTAGAGACATTGAAGACACATTTGGAGACATGAAGATCTCACGATGGAGATTTTTCATTGGAGATATGAAGATTTCATCATATATATTTTTTATTTAAGATATTAGAGATATTAAGAAACATTACTACTTTTATTCAAAAATTTAAAAGATATTGGAGATATGATTTTTGAAAATTATATGATCTTGGGCATAACGGTTTCTCCTTATTTGTTCAAGTTGTATCTCTTTTTTTATAAATTGTTAAAGGTATCCTTTAGAGATTAATCTTTCAATTTTTTTTTTCATGGCATGACATTTCTCAATGTTATGGCCATGGTAATGGTGAAAGTGACAAAATTTATTAAGGTTTCTTGTGTTCATGCCACACTTCATTAGAGGTAAGTATCATATAAAATCCTTTTCATGAATAGTGACATATACCTTAGCATGTATGGTGGTAAAAAGCATGTCAGAATCTTAGAGAATGTTAGATAATCATAAAAAGGCCCCTTGATGTTCCTCGTGGATGCCTTGGTAGGAGACTAATGGCATTGTAGAGATTATATTATTTGGAAACAAGGTGTCCTTGTCTTGTCGCACTTGTTTCTTTTACTTGAATATGGTTCTTCATCATCTGTTTTACATTAAGAAGAGTCCTATTAGGGAGAGTATACAAGTGTTCTTATAAAAAGTAGTTATGGACTCTACTAATCAAGGCTTCAACAGTATTGAGTTCGAGTTGATCTTCCACGTTTAGCATTTCCTTATTAAAATTTTAGAGATATGCTATGGTGCTATCGTATTCTCTTTGGGTGATGGAAAAGAGCTCAGTCATGTTTTTTTTTTAGCTTGAATATTATTGTTGAAGCAAGAGATTAGCTTAAAGTAAAGATCATGAAATCCAAGGATAAAGCTAGGTTTAATGCTGCGATACCTTACTTGATTAGATCCACGGGATGTGATTGGTAAAATTTTGCACGTAACATCACTCTTTTGCATTACAAGCTCTAGAGTGATTATAACATTTTATATGTACTTTCAAGGATCTATGAGACCGTCATAATTATCTAGGTTGCCCTTCATAGAGATACAATTTTAGGGTTCGACATTCCCATAAATAACACCACTGATGAAGTCACGAAAAAACTTTAGACAAAAATTAGGCTCTCTATGGTAGTGTTGTAGGTTGGTGGAGTGATGGGCTTGAACATAGACCTTTATCTCTAGTCTAAGTTGTTTCTAAAAACCTAGTCCTTTATTGGAACAATGGACCTTTTGATGTTTAAGTAATTAGTAAAGTAGAAGGAGAGAATAATATATAGGAAGAGAAAAATAAAATTAAGTTTTAGGGATTGTGTATTTTGTGTGTAATTTATGCATGGATGTAGGACTTAGAACCTAGAACTCATGATCTTGCATGGCTAAGGATAGACTTAGAACTTGTATGATGTACGGCTTAGAACTTATATTTTTTATAACCACGGCTTTGTTTTTTTTTTTTTTTACCTAGTAACTTGATGTATTTATATATCCAATTTTTAATTTTTTTTTCATGGAAAAGAAGAGTATTTTCCCAGGAAGTTGAGTTTAATGTGCTCTATCATTGGTGAAAATATCACTGATACCATTGATTGTTTCATAGGCATGAAGAGTAAGCGCATGAGAAAAGCTAGCACCCCAGGGATGGCCAGAGAGTGGTGTAACAATTGTCGTAGATATGAGGTGCTACCATGCATAAAAAAATGTGTGCGCTGGAGAATAATTTGTGCATGCATAGTTATGGAAAATGAAAAAAATAAATCCAGACATTGTTTTCACAGAGAGAAGAATAGCTAACCACTTAGGTCGGAAAAAGCGGTTGGATGTCTGAGAATCCTTGAGGTTTGGAAGTGCAGTCATTTAGACCTAGCTCAAACAACAAAGTTTTTTTTTTTTTTTGAATTCTCCTATATTATCTAATCCGAAGGTTTTTATTTTTCATGTCATGTCAAATTTTTAGTGGAAATGAAAGGGCAAGTGAAAGGAGTGAACCTCGAGGGATACATGCCATAGTGGAAAAGATTGCATCATACATCAACAAAAAGGCCAAAAAAAAAAAAAGAAGAGAAAGTGGAATAGAATGAACCAAAACCAGACGTACGCAATGAGAGCTAAGCGAGGCAGACAGCCAACAAATATCTTTCACTTTAGTAGATGTATGGCCTTTCACCGATGTCATGTGTTTCCCCATTGTCAGGCCACCGATAGCGGCACAAGCTTATTACGTTTTTTTTTTTTTTTTTAAATCAAGTTAAAAATATAAAATAATTTAAATAATAACAATTATCTTAATTTTAGTTTGAATAGACTTCTTATGTATGAACACAAAGTAAAAGAGAATTTTATAGTGTAGTGATGAAGTTATTTTATTAAGTCATTCTTTTAGTTCAAAAATAATTTATTTTCCTTCAATTTTTCCTTAAATTCAAATATTAAATAATAATAATGTGAAAAACATCCCACTTATCTTTCATATTTTGTAAATATTTGCTCCTTTTTTTTTTTAACAATAAATCATTGATGTTGTGTCAAAATAAACTTCCCAAGGTTCCTAGGCTAAATCAGATGTTTATTAACAATTTATCATTTTTAAATTATTTTAGATTTGCATGGAGATGGCATAAATTGATGGTTAAATTATAATTTGGTATTTTTTATTTTTAATTATTTTGTAAGTTAATCCTTTTGTTTTTGAAAAACATAAGCATAAGTTATCTTTTAAAATGCACTTTTCATTTAATATGCAATAAGGTAAGATTGGAATTTTTTTTATTACAAAAGAAGGATATGTTTTTAGGAAACATAATTTAATTTTTTTATTAATTTATTTATTTTTGTAAACTAAACAATGATTATTCATATTGTATTAACTCTTAATAAAAATTAATTTATTGCTACACATATATATAGTCAAAAATATTTAAAAAAGATTTATGTTTAGTGTTAAAAAAAATTCAACAAAAAAAGAGTGATAAACACGCAATATTTATTCTTTGTTTGGCATTATATTTGGAAAATATTTTTAGAAAAATTTAAATTTTATTTTTGTTTTAGATTAATATATTTTTTTATATTTTAGATCATTCTAATGGGTTGATGTTAAAAATAATTTAAAAAAAATATATTATTTTAATATATTCTAAAATAAAAAATTGAAGCTAAATTATTTTTAAAAAATTAAAAAAAATCATTGGACATGAATTAATTACATGAAACTTGGCGTATGCGGGGCTTCGATTGACCTTTTTAAAGACACTCAAGATCGAAGCAGAAAAGAACTATTATGTGCAATTTCTGTCAATCAGTGGGTCCCTTGTGGGGTCTATAACCAACGAATAGTAAACTAGACATACTGATCAAGTTATGTGAGCTTTGTCATTTACTGGCCCCACCATCATGAAAGCCAAGCAACTCCTCAACCAGACAAGTATATTGGTTCCTTTTTTACCTTCTATATTTTTTTTTCTTTTTTTTTTTTTTTTTTTACACAAGACAACGATCGGTATGAGAACTACCTCTTGTGACCGCGTTGAGCCTGTAGAATTCTACTTACAAACAAGTTATGAATTCAATGTATGAGAACATGATATTAAAAAAAAAAAAAACAATTTTGAATACGTTTTCGATGCTAGAATATCCGATGATATCCAGGGGAATAAACCAAGATATTTTAATAAATATAAAAAAATTATCATTTACTTTTTTTAATTTTAACTAACAAGAAGCTTGATATTTTAATCTCTAGAAATGAGAATCATCTACTTTAACAATGAAGATTATCATTCCTTTAATTGCAACTATGATGATAATTAGCTTGGTAATTTAATTTCTCAGACATCAAGATTAATAACATAATTACAAACTAATACAAATAATATGACACATATTTGGTTCTTTTATCTCTTTGATTTTCTCATCTCTTACATTTGAGCCTTCCTCTCTAACAAAATGGAAGGGGGGGGGTGAAGTTTCAATATTTGCAGTACTCATTTCGAATTTCCCATAATATGAAGAAAAATTTAGGATATATAGCGTATACCACCCTTTCCCTCGAATATTCATCTTTACTACTCTCAAAAGCTAAAAAAAAAAATTGAATTTAAATCTAGTTTATGTACTAGACATATATGGGATTCTGCTACTCCAAGGGTCGTATTTGTTTTGTAAAAAATAATATATAAGTGCCACAAGCTTGTTTGAAAAACATAAGAGAAATCAACCACTTGAATTATAACACCGATAATGTATAATAAGTTGGTTTTATTTTAATTAGGTGATAAAAAAATAAACAACAATAGCAAATAATTAATTTTTTTTAAAAAGATCATAATACTTTGAAAAATATTATATAAAAGTATAGAATTGGATAAAAATGGACCAAGAATCGGTTTTCAAGTTAACCTGAGAAAATAATATAATAGATATGTAATTTGGGTAATAATTAAGGGGTGTGCTAATCCGACTTAATCCTTAAAATTCATAGCCTAGGTCATGTGACCGGGTAACTTGAAAGAGAAAACTTGAAGAAAATCACAAACATATTTTTTTATAAAAAAAAACACTATTGTTGAATGATGAAATAAAAAAAACAAAAAAAAAATTAATTTTTTTTTAAAAAATATCAACCCGCATTAACTTTTTCAAACTCATGAAAAAGAATGTTATTAGACCGGAAGCATCATGTATGGAAAAAAACGACGAGGCACAATGCTCAGCAAATCAAACACTAAAGAATGAAACTGATAAAAAAATTAATGAGACAAAAGCATCTAAAACATAAATATATATATAGTAATTAGAATAATGAAGGTAAAAGTTAAAATTAAAAATAAATAGGAGGGTAACTAAAACCTTTTTTAATTGGAAAGTTAAATTGAAAAGAAAAAATCTAACAAAAAAAAACAAGGAGTAAATTGAAAAAAAAAGAAAAAGTAATGCGCCATAAACTTGAATTTAAGAGTGAAATTAAAAACCAATAAAACTTTTATAAAATGATCAAAAATGAAAAAATAAAAACTAAATTAAAAAAAAATATGACAAATTAAAATTGAAGAACTAAATTGAAAAGAAATAAAATTTTTACAAACAAATCAAAAATTAAAAAAAAAAATCTTAATTTTAGGTTTTCCCTCCCTATATTTGAATTCATTTTTGCACTTTTAATTTTAGGTTTTACCTCCCTATATTTTAATATATTTGAAATCAAATATTTTATATCTTTTAAGGTTACCTTTATATTTTGCATAAAATAACTTAATACCTTTATCTTCAATAACTCTTAAGCTATCACTTGATTTTAAATTTTTTTATGGAATTAATTTTTAAATTTTAGAAATAATATCTGATATCATAATTTTAATTCCCCATCTGTAAATTTTTATCATATTTATTATTTTAAATAAAGAAAAGATTTTAAGGCTACTAGTGTTTTTTTAGACAAAAAGAAAAAAAGAAAGGGTATTTAGACTATTTACTCTTTTCTTTTTTAAGAATAACTAAATAAAAAAGCGAAACTGCTTTTTGTATAACCTTGGTGTTCTTATTAAGAATTATAAAATTTTTAGATTGAAAACTCAATTTAGAGATCTTGAATACTTAAATAACCATGTTAATAATAATAATAATAATAAATATTAATCCTAAAACGCACATGTGCAGATATGCAAGGGTGAGAGATTTAATTCCTGTTTAAGATTATAGTTGTGGTTTTAATTTAAAATATTTTTTATTTAGAAATATATTGAAATAATATTTTTTTATTTTTTAAAAATTATTTTTAATATCAACATATTAAAAAAATCTAAAAATAAAAAAAAATAATTTTTAATAAAAAAATATTTAAAATTTTAATTTAATTCCTGTTTAAGATCATAATAGTGGTTGAAATTTAAAATAGTTTTTGCTTAGAAATATATTAAAATAATATTTTTTTTTATTTTTTTAAAAATTATTTTTAATATTATCATATTAAAAAAAAACATAAAAAAATAATTTTTAATAAAAAATTTAAAATTTTTTAAAAAATACAATATATACATCATATTTTCAAAAACATATGGGATCCTTGTTTTGGTGGTACTTGTACATTTGCTCAGGGACAAAAAAAGGAAAAAAAGAAAAAGAAAAAAGAAGGGCACAAATGTACGGTTGAAAAGGGCACACATCAACCCACCCACCCACCCACCCACCCTCACACAGACTAATGTACGGTTGAAAAGGCAAGCAATTCCACAAAAATTGATCTTGTAATTATTGACGTTAGCTACCATACTGACTTCTAAAATAAATAAAAAAGATGGACAGACAAAGTTGCTATAATTAATGGCTGCATAAAGGACACAGTCTCTCCAATCAGTTTTGTCCCACTAAAGTTTCTGCAATTTATATGTGTATGCACTCATCGGGCACATCATTGGGAGCCAAAAAAGAATCCCCAGACATCAATTATAGGTTTCGATACCTTCCTTTCTCTTTATTCCATACAATTTGTTTTTGGGAAGCACAGACTAAAGTGTAACTCATGCAAATTTCAAGAAGGAATTATATACATAGATCATGTGTTTCAAGTAACAAATATATATATATTAACTTGATATGAATTGATTAACTTTATAAATTTAAATGTTATATGTTAAATTCATAACCTGGATTATAATACCGTGATAATCTCATAAAAAAAATATTACAAAGCTCAATTCTCAATAATTTAAATGATGAAATTGAAAACATAAATCATTAAAAATAAAACTATTAGAGTTAACCTATGTTAACTTAACAAATTTAGATCATGAGACCAGAATAGCCTCTTAGAAAATAAATAAATAAAAAATTATGAAGTCTAGTTTTTAATTAATCTATTATTGAATGATGAAATTAAAAAATAATCAATTAAAAAAAAAGACAGCCCAAGTAAACTTGAGTTAATCAGCCAAATTCATAACTTGAATCATGAGCTCGTGGTAATCTCATAGGAGGAAATTAAAAAAAAAATATGAAGATCAATTCTCAATCAACGCAATGTTTAAGGATGAAATTAACAAAAATAAATTAAGAAATACAATTCTCAATCAATCCAAAGTTGAAGGATGAAATTGAAAAAAAAATTAATTAAAAAAAGACATAAAAAAACAACCTGAGTCAACATAGGTTAATCCCACCAAACTTGTTATTTGGTTCATGAGATCGGGAAAAACTTCATATAAAAAAAATATTATGAAACTCAATTCCCAATCAATTTAATGTTGATTGATAAAATAAAAAAATAAATTAAAATAACTCATAGAAAGCAAATCAAAATAAATTATAAAATAAAATTTTCAATCAACCTGAATGATGGAATTGAAAACAAAAATCAATTAAAAAAATAACAAAAAAACTTGAGTCAATCGGATTAACCTGTAAAACCTATGAACCAGGTCATAAGATTATAATAATCTCATAAAAAATAAATCAAAATAAATAATGAAACTCAATCTTTAATAAATTTAATGTTAAAAGATAAAATTAAAAAAAATAGTTGATGTTAATGAAGTAATTAATAATTAGCCAGATCTCTTTGTTAATAATATAAGTAACGAATTTCTTTTACCAGATACCTTTGTTCATATTAAGAAACATTAACGTCGTGCATATGAGGTCTTGGCCCAGCGGTTGAAGGGACTTGTTCCTTTCCTCTGCATCCTGGGTTCAAATCTCACCGTGCACGCCTGTCACCCCTGCGGTGTCTTACATGCTCACTGGGTTTGCAGGATGTTCAGTGAACCGTGGGATTAGTCGTGGTGCGCGCAAGCTGGCCCGGACACTCACGTAAATAATAAAAAAAAACATTAACATCGTTAAGAGTGATGTGTTGTTACATTGATCGCTTGATACATATCCAATTAATTCAGAAAAAAAAAAAAACCACATTGATTTTTTTCTGTAATTATCTTTAATTTTTAAAAATATGATAACAAAAATTAAATAATAATAAGATTTACCCTGTGTTACCCCTCTTATTTTTTTTACTTTTGCTAATTCAGAATCAAAATTTTCCTTAAAATCTTTCGTGAATTGAATCAATCATTACCCAGATTATATCACCAAAACCGTTGTTTAAGGCCAAATTAGCTTTTCTTCTATTGGTTCAACAAAACAAAACAAGAAAGAGAGATTAATTAAAAAATATATCTCGACTACATTCTCTTTGTGCATTTAGTTAGATCAGTTATCATTTCTAATTACATTTAGGTCGTGTTTGTTTTCCGGAAAGTAGTTTCCGGAAAACCATTTTCTAAACTTTCCTGTGTTTGTTTGTCATTAGAAAAGTTGGTCAACGGAAAACACTTTCCAGTCAATTTCAGTCAAAGAAAAATTTGACTTGGTTTTCAGGAAAGTGTTTTCCCTTTAGTTGTGTTTGTTTTCCGGAAAGTGGTTTCCGGGAAATCACTTTCCAAACTTTCTTGTGTTTGTTTGCCAGTATGAAAGTTGGTCAATGGAAAACACTTTCCAGTAAAAGGAAAATTTGGCTTGGTTTTCAGGAAAGTGTTTTCCTGAAAAATTTGAGGGGAAAACACTTTCTGGAGGGGAAAACACTTTCTGGAAGTTGTGAAAAATTTAGAAATGTCATTATTTGCTGATTATATTAAATTTAATGCTCAAACTTTTGATTGCTATATATATTTTGTTTTGAATATTGATTTTTCAATTTAATCTCTTAAAATTTTATTTTTATATTAACTTTGGTCCTTATTTTTATAATTGCTATTTGCTTTTTCCTTATCATATTTTTATTGAAATTTTTTATCTATCAAATTTGGTCCTCATTCTTTTGATTGTTACTTATTTTATTTGAAATAATTTATGAAATGTTGATTATTATTATTTTAATTTCTTCATCTTTCATTTTTTTTTTAATTTTTTTAGATTTGATCTCTATTATTTTGATTATTATTTATTTTATTTGAGATAATTTATGAAATTATATTTTTTTTTCAATTTCATTCTCATTCAACTTTTTAATTTTGTAAGATTTGTTCCTCATTATTTTTAATAAACTTGAGAAAAATAAAATATTAATAAGTTATTTTCCAGCTCATTTTCCATGACATAACCAAACACTGGAAAGTGTTTTCCAACTCATTTTCCATTACACTACCAAACATCGGAAAATACTTTCTCAGAATTCACTTTCTCTGAAATTCACTTTCCAAAAGGAAACTATTTTCTAGCAAACAAATGGAGCCCTAATCAACACAAACATTCTCATTCTGACTTCGCTGCCTTTCGACCTTCTCCCTCAAACTCACTAAATATGACAACTCCTCACATGATATACTTGTAGAAATTTAAAGAAGTATAATCTCTCAATCATAAATTTACTAATAGCAGGGTACAAGTATATATACGCTAGAATCAGTTCCTAACATGGTAGCTACTAGACTTGATTATGTTCTTGGTTATGAAGGAAATAAATAATAATTACATGATCATCTAAAATAGAAAATAGATATAATATACAGGAAATATAAGAACATAACATATAGAAAATATAATAACTACATGATCTTATATATTGTCTCTTGATGCTGCACTATCTGCTCCATTAATCTTCAATATCTGCAAGGATCTACAACTTATACTGTAATCCTTAAGAACACTCTTGTTCATTGGTGTTTGTAGAGGTTTTAGTTGCTTTTAAGATTATATCAATACAAGTTAACCTATCAAAATTTGTGACCCCAGATCATTGAAACCGTGATAACTTTGTAAAAAAAAAATTAAACTAAATTACGAAAACCAATTCCTAATCAATTCAAAGTAAAAAAAAAAAATTGAAAAAAAATAATTAAAAAATGAAAAAAACAATATCTGACCAACTTGGATTAACCAGCAATACACGTGACTGATGTCATAAGATCAAATAACACTATAGAAAGAAAAAATAAAATAAAATGTGAAGCCCAATTTTCAATCAACTTAATCTTAAAAGATGAAATAAAAAAATCAATTAAAAATACCAATAAAAAATAACCCAAGTAAGGCTGAACTAACATGTTAAATTTGCAATATGGGTCATGAGACATGAATAACTTCATAAAAAAGCAAAACTAAAAAAAAAAAAATGTATGAAGCTCCATATCTATCAGATCAATGTTGAAGGTTAAAATCGAGAAAAAGAACTAAATTTATGAAATCAAGATAATCCTACAGAAAACAAATTGAAAAAAAATTACAAAGCTCAATTCCTAAATAAACTAATATTAAATGATAAAATTAAAAAAAAAAACTAAATAAAAAAAGAATATTGATTTGTTTGGGGATCAATTTTTTTTGAAAAATATTCCATTAAAAACATAAAAAAAAAATTGAGTTAACCTGTCAAACTCGTAATCCAAGTCAACCTTCCACACCTACAAACCAGGTCAAGAAATCAGGATAACAAGCTTTATTTATTTATATTATAAAAATTAGACAATCACAATAAATCAATTCTTTTATATTGATAACAATGTCACGTAATAAAAAAACACTTGATAATCAAAAGTTTTCTTCAATCTTACCTGTTAACATTGCAAGAACTAAATGGAGGATAATAAAATAATATAAAACACATTTTCCAAAATCAGTTAAATTTGAAAGACTAAACCAAAAAAAAGATCAATAAAAAAATAATACAAAGACTCGAGATAACACAGATTAACTCTCTATTCCCACAACTCAGGTCAACTAACAAAATATTGAACGATAAAAATAAAAAAAAATCAATTGAAAAAAGAACTTAAAACAAAATAAACAACAATAAAAAAAAATCAAATTTGATATAAAACAAAAAATAAATATCCACCTTGCTATTTTAGATGAGTGAGTGTGAAAATCGAGAAGAAAAGAAGAAAGAGAAGGGAAGAAAAAATGAAACTAGAGTTGACTTGTCGATCAATTGCCACCCCATAAGGAAGACCTTGTCAAAGCGCTTCGAGATCCAGTATGAAAGAATTGATTTGGTGGTTGGATGAAGCTGCATGTACTGCCTGAGCACAACTGTTTTACTCACATGTTAGTGCGGGCGTTGTATGTGCCAACAAAGTCTTACATGCTCGCTAACTTTAGTATCTTAATCTCTAATTGTTCTGGATCACTAGAATTTTTTTTGTTAAATGAAGAATTAAACAAGTGTCAGAATTTGTCATCGATGTTCCGAGATCACTATATATAGGTAACCAAAACAAACCATTAAGTCTAATAAAAAATTTAAAGACAACGTGTAAGGGTGAAATTAAACAAAAAAAGTTGAGCTACAAAAAAAAAAGTTGAAATTTTCTTTGCTTGTGTAAATCAGTCCCTAGTAGTAGAAAAAAAGACGGCTTAATATTTTTTTTAAAGATTCAGATTTGGTCCCAAACCTCAAATTGTTTTAAACCAATAAAATTGAGTTTTATATTTTAAATCTAGTATTAATTGAGAGACAAAATATCTTCTCGATACTACGAGATTCTCCTATTTAGACATAGGAAACAAATTACCAAGATTAGTCACAAACCAACACAACATGAAAGGATTAAATTGAAAGAAAAAAAAAATTGGGTAACCAAAATGTAAAAACCCAAAAGACCAAGAAAAAGAAAAAGAAAAAGAAACCAATATGGATTACTATTGTAATCCATTTTAATTACTATGAGGGGCTTCAGTAATTTCACCAAGCAATCTTCATTTTTTTGAAAAAACAAATTATACAAGGTTATTATTTTCCTTTTTATAATTATTTAATTTTTTATAATAAAAATAATAAAAAAAGAATTTTTTTTTTTCTAACCTTTTGATGGCAATAATCCACATTTCATATGACCAACGTAATAAAATTACCCCTTCAACAATAATAAAAGTAGCATTTGATTACTGTTTTTGAAAAAAGAAAAGACAATGTTAAAAATAAATATATTTGGATGAAGAAAAATAAATGAAAATATAAAAATAAATATGTTTATGTAAAAATTTTAAAGTGGATTTTTATACTTTCAAAACAAGAAGTTCAAAAAGAATATATCTCATGAGATAGTATTTACTATTTTATATTTATAAAATATCCATATGAAAAACTCTTAATTTCAAAACTTATCCAAATAAATCATGTATGAGTAAAAATTATTATTATTATATTTTTTAAAACTAGATCTGAGTTCAATGCAAGATAAGGCCTAGGTCTTGTGTTTTTGGGAGGGTCAACCCAATTTAATCCCAATTTTTTTAAAAAAACAATGATGTTGTTTTGATCTTTTTTTTTTAAAAAAAAAAGTCAATTGATTTTTTACTTGTGTTTTATCCTGAGTCGACGAAGTCGTGAGGCAGCCTAGGATTTTGACGAATTCAGTCATTCCTCTATTTTATTTAAAAGTGGACTGGTTTAGACCCTAGATCAAGCTGGTTTGGATTTTATAATTTGGGTGATTATAACTATTATTAATTCGAACACTCAATATAAACTATCGTAAAAATAATAAAAAAAAATCTAATTATTTTTTAAATATATAAATTTGATAATAATATATATTAAAGATAAAATAATATTTTTTAATTTAATTCGTATATTTTCCATCATCAACCAAACATGATACAAGGGGACAATCACTTTTATCTTTATATGCTACTACAAACATTATTTTATCTACATCTTTGTTCTGTTTTGTCCATTTATCTTTACAGTCTTGTATCTTTTTTGTTCTAGAATAATAACCAAACACTATCTAAAATTTGATAATCCTGAATATATACATAATGAAACTTTATTAATTATATTAATAATAGAAAAATCTAATTAATCAAATACCAATGATAAAGAATAAAAGATACAATTAACTCATTTATTGATTGTCATTCAACTAAATTAAGCTTTCTTAGATTTTATAAGCAGTTCTAATTATGCTTTAAGCTATCACTCGGGTTTATATATCAATAGAGAGTTTGCATCTTGAAAAGAAAACTTGACAAGTCTTAAGTTTGTAACAATAGACTACCTTCGATGCACTGTATAACACAAGATAAGATATCATAATGTAAAATTGTTTTAATGTACACATTAAATAGGATAGGAGATGGTTCTTGTCTTGTATCATTTCTTAATTTCTATATCACCATCCTCCTAGAACAAACTTATACTTTTTACATGGGGCAAAAACTTATTCAATTTTATTTTCTTATAAAATCCATACTCATTTTTTTTTAATTTGATACTATCTTTCAATCTTTTAAACTTTGGGCTTTTTCTATATTCTTTTTATGAAAATAAATAAATATTCATTTTACAAAATAAATAAATAAATTTTTTATTTAATAAAATAAAATAAATTAATTATTTGGAAAATAACTTAAAATAAAAAATTAATAATAAAATAGAGGAAATAAATATTAATTTTATTTATAAAAGTAACAACATATCCATAAATAAAAAAATATTTTTTTAATTAGTAATTAAATATATTTAAAAATAAGTAATTATTTTAAATTAAATAATTTAGTTATTTTTAATAAGAAATTTCTAAGAACATAATAAAAAAATATTTTATTTATGAAACAAATAAGAACTAAATAAAATAATATAAAGTGTTTTGTTTTTAATATAAAACTAATTCTAT
Source organism: Populus alba (assembly GCF_005239225.2). Taxonomy (NCBI): domain Eukaryota; kingdom Viridiplantae; phylum Streptophyta; class Magnoliopsida; order Malpighiales; family Salicaceae; genus Populus; species Populus alba. The sequence continues at coordinate 11,774,032 of NC_133290.1, forward strand.
GACTTGAACACAATTAAAAAAAAATACTTAAATTATTATTTTTATATTTACACACATGATAAAATATAAGGGTATTATCGTTCTTGTAGTTTTTTTTTTTTTTTTTCTTGTCATGTCCTATACTCGTTAAATGCAAATGGAATAATTGTCTAGTCCACTTCAATGTGCACCAAACAAGAGATAAGACAACGTTTTGTTTTCTTGTCTTTTTTCATTCCAATCCAATTAAGTCTAGTCCCCTCTCAATTAAATGATATTGAATAAGATAGGATAAAGTTAATTTTTTACAAATTGAACATGTCATATTTTATAGGCTTTAGACAAGATAGGATAAATATTAAAAAAAATAGTAACATCTCATGTTTATTCATTTTTTTCAACAATAAATAGGCAAATGGTAATTTATGTTTTTTTGGTTCAATGGCTATTCTCAAAGAGCAAGATTTTTACAAAACAAAATCTATATATATATATATATATATATATATATATATATATATAAAAGCTTATTTTATTTCTTTTATTAAATTGTTAAACAACATAAAAATAGTTTATTTTATTTTATTATGTGTAATGTAGGTTTAAAGAGTGTTTGGAAATGTGGTTATATCTGTATTTTTAAAAAAAAAATTAATTTTTTTATATGTTTTAAAATTATTTTAATGTGTTAGTTTTAAAATATTAGTTTTGATTTTATCAGCGAGAATACTGACAACGTTAACGTTAGTATTGAAGGGATTCAAGCACTTGTGAGAGATTTTAAAAAAGGTAAGGAGGTTATGGGAGGGTGGATGTGCAAGGTAACCATGGACATCAGGGAGGCCCACGAAATGGGAAGGCCTTGTTGGAGGCCAGTTAATGGGCCGAAGGATCTTATTTATAATAAATGGGCTTTGCATGAGAAGGATGGGATGGGCCCACGACTCCCATAGTTATTAAGGCTGAAAAAGATGCTGCAAAATTATAAGAGAAGAGAGCTCTGATTTTGGGCAGCAGCAAAGCAAAAACAAGACAAATGTACAGGGATGAATGCAACAGAGGCCAGTAGCTCGTTCGTTGTCCCAATTGCTGCTGATCATCCTATTCATAATAGCTTTCTGGACGGACCTCAGGAACCAGAACCACCTGATGCTTTCGTTGGATGGAGGAGAAGACTTGCAGTGTAGGGCTAGACGACGGGCTAGTTGGGGAAAATTTTATTGATGAGGTCAGAATGGCTTATATAGAGGAATGCCGGGAGGTAAGAATTCTCTAATGAAGATCGAGCCCGGTGGTCGTCTCTTTCTGATCATACATATTATGAGTTTATTATACTTGAACTGCAGAGGAGCATGAAACAATAGTTTTTGTGCTGTGGTACATGATTTGAGAAGAAACTATAGCTTTAATATTTTAGCTGTCGCGGAGCCGACAGTGAGTGGTGCAGTGGCTGACAGAATTGTGGAGAAGTTGGCATTTGATTATAGTTACAGGGTTGAGGCTCAAGGTCTGGGGGCCTCTGGTTGCTTTGGAATAAAACTATATTTGACATAAAAATTCTGAAAGCCTCTACGCATTTGATTCATGACATGGTAGACGAAGGGAAGGATTCAGCTTGGCTTTTTACTGTGGTGTATGCTATGGATGGTGGTGGGTGACTTCAATCAATGAAATTTTGGTAGCGTCGGAGAAAGAAGGTGATGATACTCCTTCTTTCAATGTTCCATTTTTTTTTATTTGTCTCCTAATTATAGTTTTTATGTGGAAATAGGAAGCATTCCTATCCACAAAGGTGATCCAGATTTATATGGGGTCAGAAGGATGGAAGAGATCAAATTCATCTAGTCAAGTGGGAGACTATGTGCCGCCTAAAGTTGATGGTGGTCTGGGATTAAGAAGAATGGAAACTATGAATAAGGCTTTCATTATGAAGTTGGCTTGAGGTATCATACAGGACAGTAGAAGTATGTGGGTGAGAGTATTAAAAGCAAAGTATATGAAGCATCTTGATCAGGTGGATCAGGTTCACGCTAAGGGGAAGGATTCAAGTTTGTGGAAGGAAATATGCTAAGTGTGGCCTCAGGTAACGCAAGGCTTGAACTGGGCTAGGGGAAGTGGAAGAAATGTTCGGTTTTGGAGGGACTCTTGGTTGGGGGGCTATGGCCCCTTACTCTCTCTTGCAACTCAGGATATTCCTGAGGATTTAGTTAATTGTTCTGTTGTGGATATGTTGGAGGATGGCAAACACTGGAAGTGGGATAGTTTTGCTCATTTACTTCATGTTCAGGTAGTGATGCTGCTGGCTGGATACCCCCCTCCCTCTCAAAACATGGAGCAGTTGCTCACAAGGCTGTTTTGACTAATGAAGTGAGATGGAGGCGAAAGATTACAGGTAATCCTTATTGGAGTCATTGCTTGATTGAGGTGGAAACTGATATTCATGTCTTACGTGACTGTCCTAAGGCACGCATGGTTCCGGAAGTGCTAGTTAAGGTGGAGGAAAGGGATTATTTCTTTTCTCCAAACTGGTACACATGGCTGCTAAGGAATCCGATGATGGGTAAGAGAAGTTCTAGTAGAGAGGATTGGGCTATGGCGTTCGGGATAGCTATTTGGCAGATATGGAAGGATCTCAATAAGAGAGTATTCGGTAATGAGCAGAGAAAGTGCAATGGTACTGTTGGAGCAATTCAAAGGCTGGTGACAGATATGCAAATGGCTAATGTTGAGAGCAATGCGGAAAAAACTAGGAAACAGCAGCCGATGAATAAATAACTTTGACAAATTGCAGTGTTTACCGGTTTGGAGTTGGCCTGGTCAAAGGGATATCGGAAATTAGACTCTGCTGTTGTTATGGATCTTATCACTAAGGATAAAATAAATATTGACAGGGATTACTGTCTTATCATGAAAGCTAGGAACCTGTTAGCAAAGGAGGAGTTTCAGACGACTCATGTTTACAGGGAAGCAAATTTTGTAGCAGATTGATTAGCAAATTATGGTTTAACAAAAAACCTGTTAGACAGGAATTTTTGTATTCCTGATAATCCACCTGCGGGTGTTTTTACTACTTTGTATTATGATTTTATTGGGTCAACTGGTACTAGTTTAATTTAGTTGGGCGCTCCTCTCTGAATTTCAAAAAAAAGAAAAAAAAAATTCCTTCTATGAAACCAAACAAGGTAACAGTGATACAGTTAAGTAAATTATTATTTTTTATTAACCTTGGTTATTAATTAACAGAAAAACGAGAACGCTTGGCTTTGCAAGCCTAGAAGGAGCCCTAAAGCCAGTGATAAACCATCACTGGAAGAGACGGTTACGTAGCCAAGGAGTTAGTTAAAATCAGTTACATATAACAGAAAGCCAGTTATCAAAGTTAGTTATGTTAGTTAAGCCAACTGTTCTGGCAGTTATTCTTTTTCTGTTATTTATGTTTTCTTGTAACAGACTCTACAACAAGAGTTGTATATATATGTGATCAATCTCTGAATAATTAAGTATTGAAATAGAGATTAATATTCTTCTCAAAGTTTTACTTGGTATCAGAGCCTCAACTCTCCTTCTCCATTTTTTTTTTTCTTCTACCATGGCTTCTGCAATTCATCAGTCTTCATCTACCTCTGGTCCGGTTGGCTCTGGACAAAGCACTACACTGGCATCCAATTCCACTCACCAAATGCTCAATCATACACTGCCTGTGAAGCTTGATCGATCAAACTACGTCCTGTGGAGATCTCAGATTGATAATGTCATCTTTGCCAATGGTTTTGAGGACTTCATAGATGGCACTGCTATCTGTCTAGAGAAAGAGTTAAGCCCAGGATTGCTTAATCCATCATTTGTCGCTTGGAGAAGACAAGATCGAACAATTCTCAGCTGGATATATTCATCACTTACACCAACTATCATGGCACAAATCATTGGGTACAATACATCTCATGCTGCCTGGACTGCTTTGGAGAAAACTTTTTCATCTTCCTTAAAAGCTAGAATTATGCAACTACGGCTTGAACTACAATCCACGAAGAAAGGATTTTCATCCATGATAGATTACATCATGAAGGTTAAAGGAGCTGCAGATAATCTAGCAGCTATTGGAGAACCTGTTCAAGAACAAGATTAGGTAATGAATCTCCTTGCAGGTCTTGGTTCTGACTACAATGCAGTAGTCACTGCCATCAACATTAGAGATGACAAGATCTCTATTGAAACAGTTCATAGTATGCTACTAGCATTTGAGCATCGTCTTGAGCAACAAAGCTCACTTGATCATGCTTCTTCTATGACTGCCTGTTATGCCTCCTCCTCTAACAACAGAGGTGGTGGACGAAAATTCTTTGGTAACTGAGGATACAATCAGAATTCCAATACCAGCAACTACACCAACAGAGGACGTAGTCGTGGAGGCAGGTATGGTTATACTGGGAAACACAATTCAACCAACTCTGATAAGCCACAGTGTCAGTTGTGTGGCAAGTTTGGTCATACTGTTCATGTTTGTTATCATCGTTTTGATATCTTGTATCAAAACTCACAAAACAGTGGTACTCCTCCTTTGAATGTTGGAAATCAAAATAATATACCTGCTATGGTTGCATCCTTTCATAATCCTACTGATGACGATTGGTATCTCGACTCTGGAGCAAGTCACCATCTGACTCAGAATGAAGGAAATCTCACCAATTCTACTCCTTACACAGGCAAAGACAGAGTCACAGTTGGTAATGGTAAGCATCTAACCATCTCCAACACTGGTTCCCACCGGCTAGTCTCTCATTCTCATTCTTTTCAACTCAGAAAAGTGTTTCATGTTCCATTTATCTCAGCCAACCTGATAAGTGTTGCTAAGTTTTGCTCAGACAATAATGCCTTAATTGAGTTTCGGGCTAATATTTTTATTGTGAAGGACTTGCATTCGAAGAAGGTGCTAGCACAAGGCAGGCTTGAGAATGGACTCTACAGATTTCCAGTACTGCATAGAAACAAGAAAATGGCATATGTTGGAATTCGTAATCTTTCCACCATTCATCCCCATAGACTCAATCTTGTTCATAATAAAATGGAACTTTGGCATCACAGGCTAGGCCATGCTGCTGCAGACATTGTAACTCAAGTAATGCAAAGTTATAATGTTTCTTGTGAAAGGAATAAAACTACTATTTGTTCTTCTGTTTGTCCTTCTTGTCAAATGGCCAAAAGTCACAGGTTACCTACCTCTCTTTCACTCTCTCGTGCTTCCAAACCTTTGGAACTAATTCACACTAATATTTAGGGTCCTGCCATGCTCAAGTCTACATCAGGGGCAAGATATTTCATCCTTTTTCTTGATGATTACTCATGATATACATGGTTCTACCCTCTACAAACCAAGGATCAAGCTTTGCAAATTTTCAAACAGTTCAAACTTCTTGTAGAAAATCAATTTGATGCAACTATAAAATGTCCCCAATCTGACAATGGAGGTGAGTATCGAACGTTTATGACTTTTCTTCAACAGTCTGGCATCTTGCATCGGTTTTCTTGTCCTTATACTTCAACTCATAATGGGAGAGTAGAGAGGAAACACCGACATGTTGTGGAAACTGGGTTGGCCCTCCTAGCTCATGCTTCTTTACCAATGAAGTTCTGGCAACATGCTTTCCAATCAACCACTTTTCTCATCAACAGGATGCCAAGCAAGGTATTAGACAATGTCTCCCCGTATCACGTACTTTTTCATAAAATTCCTGAGTACAAATCTTTCAGAGTGTTTGGCTGCCCGTGTTATCCTTTCATTTGCCCCTATAACAGTCACAAGTTGCAATACAGATCTCTTCAATGTATCTTTCTTGGGTACAGCTTCCAAAATAAAGGTTATTTGTGTCTTGATCCTCTAACTGAACGTGTATATGTTACACCCCACGTTGTATTTGATGAAACCAAATTTCTTCACCCCACACCTCCTCCTCTCAAAGATTCACCAGCCGAGATCCTCACCCCTGCTATATTGCCCTTTTCCAGTCCCTTACCTCCAAACACCAATCACTCACCATCACAATCTGATTTACCTTTTCAAAGTAACAATACACAGTTTATGAGTAGTTCTATATCTACTCCTATCTCTCGTTCTGGATCTGCATCCATTCCTGAGGATCAGGATACTGCTTCTGTCCCAGCTCCACGAATGACCACCAGATTGATGCATGGTATAACAAAGACAAAGCCTATTTTTGATCTATCTGTTACAAAACTCTCAGAACCATCATCTCTTAGTCAGGCCCTCAAAGATTCAAATTGGATTCAAGCTATGGATATTGAGATTGCTGCTCTACATAAAAACCACACTTGGGACCTTGTTGACCAACTTGCTGACATTAATATAATCGGTTGTAAGTGGGTGTATAAGCTGAAGTACAAGCCCGATGGGAGCATAGCCAGATACAAAGCCAGGCTTGTGGCTAAAGGGTATCATCAAACTCTTGGACTTGATTATTTTGAAACCTTTAGTCCGGTTGTTAAAGCATCTACTATTTGTATCATCTTAACTGTTGCCATCAGTTTTCAGTGGGAAATTTGTCAACTTGATGTTCACAACGCATTTCTCAATGGTGAGTTAGAGGATCTGGTTTATATGACTCAACCTCCAGGGTATGTAAATCCTCAGTTTCCCACCAAAGTTTGTAAATTGAGGAAAGCGTTATATGGCTTGAAACAAGCTCTACGAGCTTGGTTTCAACGGCTTAGCTCTACTCTTTTACAATGGGGATTTAATCATTCTAGAACTAACAGCTCAATGTTTCTTCATTTTGATGCATCCATAACTCCGATAGTCCTTGTATATGTGGATGATATTCTCATCACAGGGAGCTCTTCTCATTAGATTTCTTCCCTCATTACTAAGCTTGATTCTGTTTTTGCTTTATGAGACTTGGGGCAGCTCTCCTATTTTTTGGGCATAGAAGTCTCTTATCTTGCAGGTTCTATGCATCTAAGCCAAACTAAGTACACCTCTGACTTACTGCATCGCACAACAATGTTTCACACCAAATCTGCCAAAACTCCTGGCGTTGTTGGGCAAAATTTGTCCAAGTTTGATGGTGCTCCTCTGGAAGAGGTCACTCAGTATCGCAGTATCGTAGGTGCTCTTCAGTACCTTACCATTACTAGACCTGACATTGCTTTTGTTGTTAATAAAGCCTGCCAGTTTATGCAACAACCAACCACAGCTCATTGGCTCTTTGTCAAAAGAATACTTCGTTATCTCAAAGGCACGTTGCATGATGGCTTGTTGCTACGTCCTCACCTCATTTGACAATTGAAGGTTTCACGGATATAGATTGGGGTGCTCAACCTGATGATCGCCGCAGTGCGAGTGGTTATCTTGTTTATTTAGGGGACAACCTAGTGTCCTGGTCCTCCACCAAACAAAAGGTAGTTTCTCGCAGCAGTGCCAAATCTGAGTATCGAGGACTGGTTTTAGCTGCTGCTGAAATCATATGGATACAAGCCCTCCTACAAGAACTATGTGTTTCTACTCCTGCTATTCCTCTCCTCTGGTATGATAATATCAGTGCTTATCACCTGGCGAAGAATTCTATTTTCCATGCATGAACGAAGCATATTGAGATTGATTTCCACTTCATTCGTGATCAAGTTCTCAAGGGCAAATTACAACTACAGTTTGTTCCTACTGAAGAACAGCCAGCTGATTTACTAACTAAGCACCTCACAAGTGAAAGGTTTTTGTTCCTCAAATCTCAATTATGCCTTGTCCCTAGACCCTTCCACTTGCGGGGGGATGATAAACCATCACTGGAAGAGACGGTTACGTAGCCAAGGAGTTAGTTAAAATCAGTTACATATAACAGAAAGTCAGTTATCAAAGTTAGTTATGTTAGTTAAGCCAACTGTTCTGGCAGTTATTCTTCTTCTGTTATTTGCGTTTTCTTGTAACAGACTCTACAGCAAGAGTTGTATATATATGTGATCAATCTCTGAATAATTAAGTATTGAAACAGAGATTAATATTCTTCTCAAAGTTTTACTGCCAGTTACTACTACTAAAGTAATAGCCATGGTGAGAATCTAGAGCTTTATATAGTTGTTCTCAATCATCCATTTGAGACTCCAGTGGTTAGCTGCACACTTATAAGCCCAATATGCCCATCCAAATGTGGCACGCCCATAGACATCCAGTTGAGCCTTGGTAAAGTTCTGGTAATCTTGCATCGATGCTCCCTGAACTGCCCATTCTCCAGTCCATTCCCCTGCAAAATTTCATTTAACAATCACCATTGTTTTCTGAACTAATACAGTTAATGGGAGACCAAACTAAGGATATTAAAAATAAAAATTTATCTGTTTTGATCGCAGAAAATTTGGTTTTGGACTTGCCTACAAAACTGAGGGGGCCATTTGTAGCTGTCACAGTTGTTAGAGCACTAGCTCGCTGATTGTAGATATAGTCAATGTTCTGTTGGGGATTCATGTTATTGAATGAATCTGAAAATAGGTTGTAATAATGCACATCAATGACTACACGTTTGAGACCGCTTGCAAATGAGAGGAGCTCTTTGGAATCAGCAGGCCCTAGTCGATTTGAGAGGATCACATAAGCATTTTCAGAGTGCTTCCTTACGGCATCATATCCACCTTGATAATACTTTATTAGGGTGTCTAGATTGACTCCCGGGGCCATCGGTTCATTCATCAATTCAATTGCGGCAAGACTTGGTTTGTCGGAATACCTGCTTAGTTGCACTCTGTATTAGAACTCAGGGAAACTTCCATAACCGTGCTTTTGATTTCTGTGAATCTATCTTACGGGAAAAAAAGAAGAAAATCTTATTAGATGTGTCAAACCTTTCTGCAAGGAAGTCTATGACAGCCACCGTTTCCTGAATGTTTGGTTCTCCCCATTCCTGATACCCATCTCGTGTCGCGCTATGATCATTGCCATTTTGTGAAGCTTGAACTGCATGCAAATCAACGATGACCTTCATTTCGTATTTCCTGCATAAAAATATATAAATAATGATCATAGTTATATTTAGCACCTATTCAGAAAAAAAGTAGCCAAAAACAATATTAAACCGTTAATTGATTTCAATTAGTAAATGGTACTCACTGTGCCCATGTGAAAGCATTGTCTAAGGCTTTCAAAGAGCCACCAACAAAAGGTTTCGGTGGCGTGGGATCACTGGCGATCCACCATCCAACTGGAATTCTGACAGCATTAAGACTATTTTCTGACATGAAGCGGAAGTCCTCTTCAGTGATGTAAGAGTTCCAATGATCCTAGGATGAACAAATTTGCAAGTTATGCATGATTTAGTTATTCCTCTAGTTTATAAAATGCTAGAACAGACATCTCTTCTCTTGTTTACGTTACGAATTAAAAGCTTTACCTGCAACACCTGAGGAGCTCTGTCTGGGCCATAACCATTTGTGAGTTGATATTCACCTCGTAAGGAATTGACAATAGTCATTTTGAATACTGATGGATCGCTGTCCTCCCAACCTGAGCCGACATAATCTGCAGTTACCAATGTCTCTGATGATGCCTGATTACACAACGGGAGCAAAGTAATTCTTCATTTAATGTGGATAATTTACTAAACTGATCATGTCTAGCTATGCCTCAGACAGCACAATGATCCAAAGTGTTAATCATAGCCATGATCACTATTCACTAGCATGTACACAACTGTTCGATAACTGATAAGAACCAAGATTCACTGGAAATCATGCTTGAGTCTACATACACCCTGTCCATAGTATTTCAATGGGAAAATTTACCACCCTAAACTAAACTAATCCAGACAAAGTTCCAGAGCCCAAATTGCAATAGAAGTGAAGTTAACAGTTCTGTTGTTAAAAACGAAAATGTTAAGCAATACCTGAATGAACTGTCCATTTGATGCTTGGAGGCGAACTCGATTCCGGTCATCGTTATTTCTTATAATCTGGAATGTTTGTGAGTTTCCAACAGTATCTGAAACTGCTGTTACTTTGTCCCCTTGATCCTCCAGCCCCACAAACTGCTTGTTGAACACTCTAAAGTTGAAATATGTCTCATTGATCCTCCACAACTGTGTAATAAAGCAACAGAAAAGTAATGGTGAGAAACATGCAACATGATATTTCCATCATAGACAATCACAGAAAAGTAAATAGTCCTAGCTAGATATTTTCAAGGCCAAAGAAAAGGTCAAATAGTAGACTAATAATGAACGAAGTCTAGCTAGATCATTATCTTAAAAATCTTACTCTGAACGTTTCCCAGCCAGAGGCTGAGGGCCGGTTGGCTACTAGGACGGTCCCACCTCCATTTTCAGAGCTAAGATACATCTGCAGCTTTGTGGACAAGAACTGCACTTGAGTTCCATCCTACAGTAAATTTGAACAGAAAAATGGTTAAGCAACAATAAAAGACTCATATATAAGAAAATTTCAGCTTTAAGAATAGCAGTAAATATTTAAGACCAACACTTTCTGTTATTGTTCTCCGATGTACAAGAAAAGCATCTACAGGTAAAAGAAAAGAAACGAAAAAAAGCTACTTTGATCTTTCTTGTACTAAGATGTCCAATGAGGTCTTAAGGGAGTGAGGTTTTTGCTAGAGAGATTAAATTTAATGTTTTGGTGGGTGGTTCACACATGATGCATGGATGACAGATAAGTTGATCGATGTTCTTGAATATAATAAAGTTAAAAATAAGATTACCAGGAGATCGTTGTTCGGCATCCCATCATAGAGAGAAGGTTTCATCCACCCTTCAGTAACAAGCCAGTTTCCTAAATTCACAGCTTTAAATGGCTGTGCAAGAGAAAGAGGGGAGAACACGAAAAAAGGAGTAGCGAAGATTAAGAAACAGTAAGCCATTATTCGCTCTCTTTTTATGAGAATGAAAGGATTTAAGGTTGTAATCCATAGAAGAGAAATATATATAGAAGTAGACATGTAAATATTTGACGAAGACTTTAGTACTTGGGTTTGGGACCCTTGACGAAGACTTTGGTATGTGGATTTGGGCCCTTGCCGTGTTTTATTCGTTATTAACAAATTATTAATTAGAGTAATGAGCATATATGTGTTTAGTTTATTAATCGATGATGTTCTCGAACCAAATATGTGAGGTTTTTAAATGTTTGGACAGTAATATAAATATTATTATCTTCATAGCTTAAGAAGCATATGAATTGTAGTCAAAGGCTCAGCACCTTCAAAAACAATCTTTTTTTTAACGGAGTTTAGAGATGTTTGGATGATGAAGTTTGTGACTTTTAAGTAAAGAATTATAATAATAATAAAAAAAAATAAGCTTTAAATTTCAATAATAAAAGTGTTTTATTATTATTATTATTATTATATGATAAATACTTTGAAAATACTTAGAGAATAAAAATTATGAACCATGTACCTGGATGATTAATGGGGTATTTATAGCCCCTTAACCTTGTTATGTTGCTAGAATGGAGGCATTGAAAAGTCATTTTCTCCTGGTAACATTAATGTGGGGTAAATTCCTTATATAATATTAAATGAGCAACAAATATCTCTTACACTATATTAATAAGAGATAAATATCTCTTACATAATATTAATGGCGATGAAAATATGTCTCTATAATATGATAACATAACGCACCTTGAAAGGAATTATTCAAAGATCTCCTTAGTGCAATAGCATAACTCTCTAAGGAAGGGATTGACTTGGTCTTTATAATGTGATTGCTAAATTCTTTAAGGGATTGACATGGTCTTTCTATTACGATAACACAACTCACCTTCGAAGAGATTGATTAAGGATCTATTTAATACAATAGCATAACTCTCCAAGAAAGGGATTAACTCGATCTCCCTAGTGCGATTGCACAATTATCTAAGGGATTGATATGGTCTTCTTAATGCGATAACATAACTTACGTTAGAAGGGATTCATCAAGGGTCTTTCTAGTGCAAGAGTAAAACTATTTGAGAAAGGGATTGACTCGATCTTTCTAGTACGATTGAACAATTCTTCAAGGTCTTTCAACATAGTCTCCCTAGTGCAATTGCATACCTCTCTAAGGGATGAGTCTAAGACCTCCCTATTGTAAGACCTCCCTATTGTAATGGCACTAACCTTCATGTGATGCCTAATGACCTCTCATCAATTCTTTATGTGATACCTAAGGACCTCTCACCAAGTCACAGGAGATACGTTCATAAACAGCTAGATTAAAGGAGTAAGAACTCTTGAAAAAGGCTATACTTGTAACCTAGATTTCCTCTCGGTTCCAGGCAAGGGGCGAGTCCTACTAAGATTAAGCAAAGTTCAAGTATTTTCAAAATTTCATTTTTGTTTCTTTTAAATATAGGCTTTGGACCCATACAAACTTCTTAGAGGATTTCTTCCTAAATATTCTTCGAAGTATAGCGTTGGACCCAAACAAACAACCTAAAGGATTTCCTCCTAAATTTTTTTGTAAGTATAAATGTTGGACCCACTTAAACTAAACAAGTATAAAAAAATATTTAAAAAAAAAACACAGAAAATGAATAAAATAGTAATTTTATAAAATTTTAACATCATTACAAAAATTGTAAAACTCCACAGTACTAGGGTTGTTTACAAAGGTAAGGGGAATTGGAGAAGCTAAAACTTAAATATCCAGGTTAGGCTTCTCAGTAAGGTTTTTTCCATGTTGGGCACCTGCAGTCCTAGCAAAGAAGACATTAGGGAAGTTGGACAATATGGAAGGCAACATTAAAATTCACATGCATTTCTCTTGTCAAGTTAAAGAAATATGTATAGGGCATGAAAAAAATTATATTGTCCCCAACTATCTTTGTTAGTATTGTAGACCTTCTAGAAAACTCTTGGAACTCCTTAAAATAGTTCTTCAAAGCCTTCAACTTTGCACAAGAGCTTTGGGCTTCTTCTCTAGCAACAAGGAGCTTAACCCTTATCTTGGAACTCCCAGGATACCCCTATCTTAATCATCCTTTATTTTAGGGAGTCCATTTCTTTATAAGCTAGACAAAGCTGTTTTTCAATGGAATGTAACTGAAAGACCTAACCTCTCATGTTGTCTTTCATCATTGCATAGACTGCTTTGAGGTCATTTAATTCAGCCTCTATAAAAGCCTTTTCATCTTTAGCCTTAAAAGGCAATTTTGTCTACCATATGCTTGGCAATGGCCTCCCTCACTTGTCTCCTCTTAATCATCTAATGCTTCTTAGAATGGGCATATATTATGAAAATCTACAAAAAAACAAACAATTGTTTGAAACAATAATTATAAACTAAAATAATAAGGTTAGAGACACGAGCTTTTTACATTGAATAAGAGTTCACTACCCACTTTTTTATAAGTAAAATATATCTTCTTCCAGACACAAACATGCCTTATTGTACTAGTATCAACCTATGCTACTCAGGATTATTGATCAAGTTGACTTTAGAAATAATGATAAACATATTCATTTTCAAGACTTCATGTGTGAGGTGACTAACCACTACGATATTGACATAAACAATCCTTTTCTTAAGGTCTCCTTGCAAACCCATATTTCTATAATCTTTGACTTGGTGTCCAACCTTATTACAGATGAATTATTTTCCATTAATTTCTTGGCTATCCCTTTGCCCTTCACATGAAGTGTTTTTCTTTTGGTTTTTGTGGGCTTTCTCCATTTGTTCCATTATGTTTATCTTGGGGACCATTCAGAAAGAGTTGAATCTTCTTTTGAATAACTTATTATCTTCTTCTATCCTTAACCTCAAATTAAGGTCTTCAACTCCTATTTTTTATGCTTATGCTTAAGGTAATTTTTGAAGTGTTTCTAATATGGTGATAGTTTTTCAATAATTACAATCATTTAGAATGATTCACTTAGAGATGTAGCTTCAATATGAATATCATGCAAGATAAGTTGAAATTCTTAAAGTTGACTTATAGTGGTCCTTGAATATACTACTTTAAAGTTTGAAAATTTACCAACTATGAACTTTTTCATACCAACATCTTTAGCCTTGTACCTTTTGTCCAAAGCTTCTCATAGTGCCTTTGCACTCTTGATTAAATTATACACATCATAGAGTGTGTTGTTCAATCTATTCAAGATATAGATCTTGCACTCAAAATAGCTATGATTTCATGCATCCGCAACAATCATAATTGCAGTATCAGATTCATTATGTAATAACTTTGACACTTCTTCCATCAAGAACTTTACGAAGTTTAAAGTTTTTAGATAGAATAGCAGTTTTTGTTGTCATCTCTTAAAATTCAATCTATTAAACTTTTTAGGTGTCTTCCATGCACCATAAAAGGTGTTGGTAGAATCCTTTCTACCAAAATAATACTTGTTGAAGCAACAAGCTATTGAGTTGATGTCATGATTAGAAATAACAACCAAATATTTATAATAAAATTTGGCTATAATTATGGGGGGGGGGAGTAAATTGTAGGAAAAAAAATTTAAATATAACAATAAAATTATCTAAATAAACTCTAATTATTTAATGTATAAAACCAATGCTATCATAAATTGATTGAACTAATGAGCCAAATCAAATAAAATAATTTAACAATCAAACATGAAAAGAACACAAGCTAATAGCTAAATTTAGTCTTAAGATTATATGACATTTATTAGATATCATTTTTTCAGTTTTGAATTAAGATTATGATGACAAAACAAATATCAAAGCATACAAACTCATAATGTGTGTGTAATCATATCAAAATAGATCTTAAAATAATAATAAAAAAGATTGATAAACTTGATGTTTAAACTAAAAAAAAACATTAAAAATAAAACATTAAGATTGTCGTTAAGAAGTTATTAATTTGACTATTGAGCATATATGTGTTTAGTTCGTTAGCATGCAATTTTTTATACATCAAAGTTAAACTTGCAATGGAATCAAATAAGGAACTCAGCATGGATTCTAGGCATATATACAAATATTATATTTTATGTAAGCTAGAATCCTAATATGTATACTATCATGTATAAAAACTAATCTAAAAAGGAGTATAATTATTGTATTTACTTGTTGAAGAAATTTATACGCAGAATAAGCTAGCAATTTGTTATTGTCAATGATAGATCATTTATTATTAAAATTTCATTACTAGACACTTAATACAGACAAATGTATTCAATTAACTCCTAAAATTCCAACAAAACACTTAAAAGAATACAATTTCTTTTAAGTCTACAAACCATAGAAATATTGAGTTCAAAATATCTCTATAAGGAAAAGATTTTATGCTCTAGAATATAGGGAAAAATAAAGCAAAAAAGGCTGAAAAATAATAGAGACAATGCTAGAGATGTGCTACAAAGTGTAAATAACATCTCCCCTTCCATCTCTATTTATATTTATTTTTTAAACCAAAATTAGTGAAGAATTAATTCTCATCATTTTATCTTAATTACCCACCATAATAAAAAAAAAATCCTCATAATTTTAAGCCATAAAAATTATATATGTTTTTTCTTTTAAAAAAATGGTCCATGAAGATAAAGAAAATTGAAAGTTCAAATGATAAAAATAAAATAAAATTATTTATGGGTCAAGGATAATAATTATTTTATAATAAATTGAAATATAAGTTTAAACCCATGACCCATGGCTTAAGGCTTGTGCCTTGAGGCTTAGCTCGATCCTGAGCCAAGCTGAGCACATGTGTAAGCTAAACCAATACTACTTTGTTAATATTTATTTGTAACTCTTCAACTTTATAAAATATAAACTACTAGAAAATATCATTTTTTTTTATTTGTAGGATAGAAAATCTTAAGTGTCATAAAAACATATCAGTCAAAGATTCTTTTAGATGAATTTTTTATTTATCTATAATTTTTTATAATTATGTTAACGTTAATAAATATTTATTGGAAAATAATTTTCAACAAAAATTTAACCCTAAAAGAGAGTGGATTTCATTTTAAATTTGGTCTCAAATCTTCCCATTAACCATGATTTATTAAATAAATTCTAACATTTTTAACCAAAAACATTATGAAATGAGAAGAATTTCTACTTTCTTGACGATGCCCTAACTAATAAAACTAAGATTGAAAGGGAAAATCAGGTAGGAATTGAAACAAAAAGGGCTTAAGAAAAATCATAAGCGTCGTAGGTAGTCTCACAACAGGAGAGAACACAAAGTGTAAAATCAATATGTTCTATAATAGTCCACAAGCTGAATTTAAATTGTTAGGGTTGGAATTTTTAATAAAATTGATAAATTCTGATTATTTAACAAAATAGAAATACTGTTTAGAACAAATAAATCAATAAAATTCAAGAAAATATTGAAATAAGAATCACGTCTCGAAAAATTACAAAAAATGGAAAAAAATAATTTACAAATCTAAGAGAAATAGAGGTTAATTTAAGCGTGGATTTTTTGGTCAAAAAAAAAAAAACCTGCAAACATAATTGGTAGTAATTATGTGTAGCAAAAGTTATGGCCAAATACTGAAGGATGAGTAAAATATTCCAAAACTGGGCACGGACTCATGTAGCAAAAGCTATCATTGATTTTCCATGTGAAGGTAGTACTCCAATGTCATTAGCTCCATATTTAACGGTTTAAACTCCTCTGCAATCTGCATGATTTCTTCTGTATGTCTTGAGGATGATCGCACGTTATTCTCTTCAATCATAAAACTTCTTTTTCTTATGTGATTTATAGAATTTTCTGAAACGGAATTTATATTATTTTTCAAAGCAGAATTTTCGTATTTTATAGTTTTTCAACCCGATGTTCTTCAATAACGACCGGGTTTTACACATCTGCGATACCAATAACCACAAAAAACAGCTTGAATGGCTCCTATAATGCCTTCTAAAACGCCGTAAAAGAGGACCCAAATCATTAAGCAAGCTTCAAACGATCTTCTTGTCTAATTCGATGGCTTATTCTTATTGAATATGTTAAACCTTTCTGCGAGGAACTCTTCTTTCTGCGAGGAAATCTACGGCAGCCGCAGTTTCCTGAATGTTTGATTCTCCCCATTCCTGAGACGGTGATCATTCATTGCATGTAAATTTCTAAACTATTCCTGATACCCGCATCATTACACTAGGGAAAAAGGATGGCGGGCGGAACGTATACATTTTTTAGATTTTATTGCCCATATGAAAGCATTGTCTAAGGCTTTCAAGGAGGCGCCGGAAAGCTTCCGGGATAGGCAGATTTGAAAGTCAACATTCTTCAATGATATATTTATTTTGTGTATGCAGTCAATCCCATTTTATTAGAGTTGAATTGACCGAAGGCGAGTACAATTAACCATAAGCTCGACTACCTCAGGCTGCTTTAATGGTAGTTGTATTGTTTTATTATTGTTATTGTTATTATTATTAGTATCCAGGCCAGTTTGTGCGTATCTTGATTAATTTAATGAGTTTTGAAATTAACAACCATGTAAGTCTCTAGTAGCTCTGAGATGACTCGAACTCGTGATCATTAAAGAGCAAACTCATGACCTGACCTGTTGAGCTACCCCTCAGGATTTACTTGTATTGTTTTATTATACACAAAGAGGTGTGCTATGTTGCTTCCTTATAAAGTGGGATCACCGCTCTTAGAAAAAGAAATTAAAAAAATAAAACCACCTTGGCCCTTAAAATTATGAGCCCTTCAAAATAAAACTGATGAAAATTTGTAAAATATCCAATAACTCATCAAATTGAATTTGAGACACAATAAAAAGAACAACTCAAACAACGATAATTTCTTCCTTCTATATTTTTTTCTCTTCTTTAATGAGCTTCATCATTCTTCTTAACCTCTAAAAAAATTGAGAAAAGTTTAAAAATATATAAATAGTGAGCGAAATGGTAGGTTAGTAAAGAAATAAGGACTAAAATAAATAAATATAAGATCTCAAGTCATTCACCAAAATAACTATGAACTAAAAAGATTAAAAAAAATTAAGGTTATAAGAAGATAAGAAAATAGAGGGATAATTGATTAATAAAAAGATGGAAAGACAAGTAGAGAATGACCTATAGATAGAACACACTATATACAAAAAAAAAAAAATTATAAGAGAGGGAGAAATCACAAAGAAACTAAAAAAAGTGACGAGAGAATAGAAAGTAAAAAAGAAAAAAAAATCATAATCTCAACTTCCTTCTTCTCTCTTCCGATAACTTTGGCCTTATAAAACATATAAGAAGTCATTGACTATCAACCCTCTTTTCTCTTTTACCATAGCAGTGTCGTGACCCATCTCAGCCACAAAACATCAATCACAACAACTCCTTCAACCACTACACTAGACATCGTCCTCTTCCCTAATCACTATACTGGTCAAACTATGCATGACCTTTTCTTTCCAACTAGTAGCACCTCTGATCGACAACAATGTCTCTTTCATCTTTTTTTTTTTTTTAGCCTCCACACAAACATCACCACCAGATTCCATAACCACCGATAGCCACTAACTCCTATTTTCCAACATAAAGCACCACCCAGTAACCTAGAAATCATCATGAATTTCAACCTCCTTCAAACTTGAAATCAACCTAGAAGTCAACTCAAAATTATCACAACCCCTTTCCTTATAAATCAACCCTTGATTAACCCAAAAATCATAGCTTTCATTGCAGCACAATAAGTACTATTATCATAAAATAAAATAAAAACATGATGTTTAGGGTGATCTTTATCTATCTTTTAGCATAACTAATCTTATACATAAGAATATCTAAAGACTAGTTAATGTTATTAGTTACCATAAAACTACGAGGGACTTTTTAAAAAAAAAATTAACCCTTTTACATATAGTTCACTGAGAAGTCTGTGCAACAATCTTTATTATTATTTGTTGGAAATTTTGTTAAAACAAGGTTATTGGATATATTTAAGGAAAAATTAAAAGTGGGGTCCACTCAATTTTTAGGTTAGTGTTTTTTAATGGTTTTAATATACTAATATCAAAAATAAATAAAAATATTTTCAAATAAAAATATATTTTATAAAGCCCACCTTAGAGAATTGAGAAATTTACATTTTATAGTTGGCTGTCCTAATTTATAAATATATTTTTTATCATGGTACTATTTTTTTTAAATAAAAAAAAAAATCAGATTCCATGTTGAGCAAAGATGGAAGGAATGCAATCACCTTGTCCTATTTAGGTGTTGAATGAGTATATTGACGCTTAATCTTGGACCAAGCTTTTCAATATCAAAACTTCAGACAGCCTTGAATTTATTCAGGAGAAATGGTGATGTTCTAGTTTCTTACGATCCAATTACCTAAAAGCATCAATATTTGAACATTTTAGCTACTTTTTTGGAGTGTCTTGTTTTGACTGAAGCCAATGGGGCCTTGGATGAGGATGCTTCTAATGATGAAGCGAATGGTGGCACAGAGAAGGGTGCCTATCTGTGTTTGAGAATTCCCTCAATTTTGTAATAATATTCTAAATTAATCAAAAATACCCCAAATTCCCATAAGATTTATTATATTATACATATACAGATGAGTTTGTAGTTTCTATATATATAAAAGAAATTGCATATAGAAATTTATATCTTATCAGGCATTGCGCTTGAGAATTACAGACAATCCAATGGTAAAGCCATCACTTGCCTTGATTGGCGGTTTCCCCGCGATTTTGGCAGGATATCTCTCGAATAGCTGTTCAATAATCTCACTACGGAAGTGTTTTCTTAGAATGCTTTCAAATCCGGATCTACATTCTTCAACTGAAGGTAATGGAACAGACATCGGAGGCAGTGTTTCCCATCTTGCAATCCCAAAGCACCCATTTTTCTCTATCAGTTTTCTTAGCTCTTCCATTGAAGGGCTATACAGCGGCATGTTGAAGGAGTCGATTTCGTGATTGCGTATTATTTCCTGCAGAGGTTCCAGAATCACAATGTATACGCGTACAGTAAAGTAAATTCTTGGTTATTTAAAGTTTTGATTTTACAAACCTCATCAACCATGTCTGTAAGGCATGATTCCAATGGCTTTAAGAATGGACCGAGCGAATTTTGAGATGGCAGAGTTCCATCCGGACGTCCTGGTATGAGAATTATCATCAAGCCACCAGGAGCAAGCTCTTCTGCTCGAGCAGCTAGAAAGGACTCCATGTCCTTTGCAAATTGAAGTGAATAGGCCTCACCAACTTCATGTGGTGCATTTGAATAATAGATCCTGCCCTTGTTACATACTGGTGAATTCACATCACCCAGTTCTTGTGGTGCCCTAGATAGCCAATGCAGTGCAAATGCTGAGTAAATGATGTTAAGGCTAGCCCTTGGAAACAATCCTCCATGAAAAGAACCTGGAACTCCAGATGCGAAATATTTCCTATCTGAAGGGAGATTAGCAAAGAGAGTATTGAAATCATTTGAAACATGATCGTTGAAATACACTAGAAACTCCGGGAGGCTAGAGTAGCCTTTGATTTTGCACTTCTGTGTGACGGCTTCTACAATATTGTCCATAGCTATAAATGTGTTTGGTCCAGTCGAACAACCTAAATCAGCAATAGCAAACGCCTTCGAAGAATGTTCTACGACAAGGTTTTCGAGGATCCCCGAAGTCAGCATTGATTTTGCACTAGCAGCTGCCGCTCTCTGCATTGAAACATCTTCAGCTTTTGCAAAGAATTTTACAGTTTGATTGTCGCATGATGATAATGCAATGAGATTGAAGGTTGTTTTGCTATCTTAGGGGAAAAAAAACTATCAGACTTGAGCACTTGAAACTAATCTATGGTAGGTGTATCTTATACCATCATATCAATTACAAGAAGCCATTAATTCTTGATAAAATCTTTTGCAGGATGTCACTAAAACTACAGCACCTTTGAATAACAACATGATTTGTCCTTAAGACATGGTATATATTGTTGTCCAAACCAATTCTTGAAACTTGATTACAGAATTTAGGTTTACTAATTGTTTGAAAGATTTGTCCTTGCGTAGGAGAAAAAGAATTAAAGTTCGTGTAGTATCAGTAAACTCGTAGCCAAGAACAAGAATAATCGCTAACCATAGACATGAATAAGAGTAAATCAGTTAATGATTCAAGACAGGGCTAAATAATCAAAAACAGCTAGCGCACCTGTAGACTGGAGTTCTTGGTGTAGCTGTGAGGGCCATCTCCGCCGGTCATAGGAAATGATTCTCCCATCTCCTTCTCCTCCCTCCCGCACCAGAACTAAATAAAGAAAGAAACGTGAACTAACTTGTTGCCATTGATGCTTCTTTATAGAGGCTCGAGACAAATGGATTTGACACTACTTTTTAACTTATTTGGGACTTTCATATTTGTTGCAACCACGCCCTGAAGGAAATTAAAGTTATTTTTTTAAATTATTATTATTATTATTATTATTATTATTATTATTATCAAAGATTTGAATGCAGCCTCCCCTGAACTACAGTATTATTTTATTTTATTTTTACTATTTTACAAGAACAAATTCTATTGTTGCCTCACATGATAAGCAGGAATTCTCAACTCCTGTAAGGAAAATTTTTTCCCGCTCCTTTTTTCATAATATTAATATATTTAACTTAAATTATAAAACAACTAACATTTTGGCGCATATATATATTAAAAATCATGACACCACAAATTTTTCTAATAATTTTATTGCTGGTATAATTGTTTGGTAATTTTCTTTTTTAAAAAAAAAAACGAACAAATATCATTTGCCTACAGATTAAGGGCCCATGGCAGAGAGACGGCCGTCTATATCAAAACCAAAAAGTCCTATCCTGCGGTGGTCAACGTTAGACCTTAACTTCTACCCAATCTCGACTATGGTCATTATTAAGTTTTGAAAGATAATGTACCTGATTTAATTAAGTAAAAATATAAATTATATTATATGGTTCAAAAATTAAATACATTAATTTAAATATAATTAAAAAAACTTATATAAAATAATTTCAAAATCAAGTATGTTTATTTAATAAATATCCAAAGCTATTCATTTATAAATAATCTTAAATAATCTATTAAAAATAAAAATAAAATCTATAAACTAACTAAAAAATACATATGCCAATTGTGTGACAACAAACATTTGGGTATTTGAAAATGTGATAACGGTTATTTTTTAAAATATTTTTTACTTAGAAATATATTAAAATAATATATTTTTTATTATTTAAAAATTATTTTTAATATCAGCATTTTAAAATAATTTGAAAACATAAAAAAATTTATAATATAAAAAAAAATAAAAAAAAAATTAATTTTTTTAAAGTATTTTTAAAATATAAAAAAAATAAGTTCTTAGAATGATAACGAAATGAACTTCTTTAAAAATTTAAAAAACCATGTTTTCTTAGAAATTATATTTTTAATTAACACATATTTTCATACGAAAAGAAATGGATCATTTTAATACTGGTTCAAACAGACCTAGCTAGCGTTTATTAGGCCATCTAAATGAACTTTTTTAACAAACGAATTAAGCCTTTAATTAGAAAAAAATACACACACACACACACTCTTAGTTGAGAATATGTGATCCATGGCTCAAGCAATTATGCACTTTCATTGCACGTGCTTTGATTCTATGTGAGCTTAAAGATCTTCCCCAAGACAAGGTCGTTGATAATGCAATGGTATTGCCGTTAGTCCATAACTCATTAAAAGAAATTTTTTTCTTTTTGTGGAAAAATTTAGGTCAAACCCTCTTTGATCTCCCTCTGAGCTTATTTAATTATATATTCTTCTATTTTTGTCATTACCATAATTTTTAGATTTATAAATAAAAAAAAAAATTATTAGTATTTATACTCTTAATCCATCAACACAAATTTTATCAATAGACTCATGGATAAAAATATTTCATAAAAAAAACTCTTATTACTAATTTGCAGTCTATCAGTGAATCTTTTGATAATAAAATTATGATTAGATTTACTAATAAAAAAAACACACCAAACAAAATTTATCACCAATAAAAAAACCATGTGTAATTTCATTAAATAATTACAATGACATTTGCAAATATAGGATTGTAACCTAGGCCTGCATGTGTTGTTTGCCCGCCCAAAATCCCACCATCTTAGTGGTAGCTAGAAAATCTAGGGACTTTTTTTTTTTTCTAAAAATCCATTTTTAACCCAATTTAATCTAAAGATATTTAATAAACACCCTTAAAATCATTATATATATATATATATATATTATCAACCAAGAATCTCTAAAAAAGCCTAAAATACATAATCAAACCAAGTAAAATTTTCTCTCTTGATGTTGATCTACTTCTCAGGTAAGATGAAGGCTAAGAAAAATAAATCAATTGGATTCCTTTCATTAAATAAAACTTATTGACATTAAAAATGATATTTTTTATGGTTGAAATGTGGTAAATCAATTATTCTCTCTCCCTTTCATTGTTATCTAGTGACTCTCTCACCTTTGCCACACCTAGATACTAAAAAATAAACAAAATAAAATTTTGAATTAAAACAAAAATTTCAAAAACTATAAGAATTGAAAAGGAAGAATAGGGAAGATAAGTGGGGAAAAAAAACTTTTTCATGTAAAATTGAGATTTGTCATGATATTTCTTTTTGTTTTACACTTTGATTATTTTTGTTGAATTTTTTTCTTTTCTTAACAAATTAATTATGAAATTGGGCATAAAATGTTGCAATTAAAAAAAAAGAGTTTTGAGGACAAATTGTTGTTTCTTTTTTTATTGTTATTATTCAATTAATTTGTCTTATTAAATTGTAAGTTATAGTAAAATATTACGATGTTTAAGGATTAATTAGTAATATTTTATTAGTTAGTAAACTCTGGCACTATGAAGAAAGTAGTTAGTTTGAGCTGTTTTTTAACATTATATCTCTATTTATTTGATCTCGTTAATGGCTTATGTGCATGGCATGTTAATAGCTCTTTCTAAAGTTCCTCTTCTGTCATTTTAGTAAGCAAAAGCGAGAAAAGTTTACCAATCTTTTTTAATGGAATTCATGTTCATGAATTTTCTCATGGCCTTGTCTCCGATGCTTTGGTAAATATTCATCTTGTGACATAATTCGTTTCCTTAAAACTCATTTAAGGATAAAGAGAAGATGCTGCCACTTCAGCATGTGAAAAATGTGCTTTAACGATCTGTCACATTTTGTCTGTTTTTCTTTCACAAATCACTGGCACATCGTAACATCTTACCTGTCTTTGAACTAATTTGTGATATCTTATCTGCTTGCTATATTTACTTAATACAGAGCTTAGCTCTTTACAGGCAAAAAGTAGATGAGAGGCGCAATAATCAAATTCGAAAACTTGGTAAACTTCTTGTTTGATTTTAGATTCTTCAAAGAACTGTACATTAAGGAATCAATATTTACGATCTGATTTTCACCCTAATCGTTTTTTTTCTCTACGGTTTTGCAGGGGACATTTTATATATATTTCTCCTGTTACAGGAGATTGCACAAAGCAAATGAATACTTGACTACAGTTCTTCACTGATTCTGCAGTTCACATCTGCGGTGACTACTTTTTCAGTCAAACCACAACCGTCGTCAACATGCCGGAGATTCGAAGAAATGCAGCAAACAAAGAAACTATGGTCTTGCAATTATTTCTTATAAAATGCTGACGATTGTCGATAGCCAATATTCCCCACAAGGATGATGGGATATCGATGCAATGTATTTAACATCAACTTTGATAATAGATGATTGTCTTCTGTTGATGGGATGGCAGCCAAGATGCCGCCACTACTGGTCAAACGCTTGTTAAAATTAAGATACCCAGGACCCTAAATTTTTATTGCTGTGGCATTTCACATGAAAAGAAAAACGAGGAATTTGTCAAAGAAGGCATCATGCATGTATGCACAATAGCAAATTTGACCTCAAAAATATGCTGGCTTCGGTGTATCTTGGTTTCTTTTCCTTCTATACTTGGAATTAGGTTATATATATGGATTAACTATTCTATATGCCAATCAATCAACTCCTGCTTGCACTAATATTGAGTTAGTTTATTTATTTATTTATTTATTTATTTATTTATGTGGGTGTTCGGACCAGCTTACGTACATCTCGATTAATTTCACGGGTCCTAAAATTAACGACCATGTAAACCTCTAGTAGCCCTAGAGTTTATGAAACTCGAACTAATGATCTCTAGAAAGTAAAACTAGAATCTGACCAGTTGAGTTACACCCTTTTAATATTGAGTTTATTTACTCCTAATAACGTGGTAAAGATTTTCTTGACCAAGAAATCAAAGTGGACATTTTGGTAGATAACAATGAAGCACAGTGAACAAAGATCACAGCAAGCTAAGCTCAGAAATCTTAAATTTTGTTAATATTATCTGGGATTTTTCTTTTGTCGGGGTACGAAGGAATTTATTAATCCGTCAACAATTTGGTTAAGCAGAAATTAATTGAAGCTGTCTACAGTTGAAATCCATTGACAGGATAGCTGTAGAATTTCTTGCCGCTAGTCACTATGGTTATGGGAGCTGGTAGCCAATTGAAGCCTAACAGTAAATTTATTTTTATTTTTATTTTTTGCCCCGAGATCAAAAATTTGTTAAGCTGCCAAAGGGGTGTTTATGATTTTTCCATGATCCATGTACAGTGAAAACATGTTTTTAACCTTAGAAAAGATTTAAAAAAAAAAAAGAAGTTGTCTATGAGGCTATTTTAGTATTTTCAAATTGGTATTTTTTGTAATTAACATCTTCATGGGTATTTTAGTATTTTTCACGTTTTCTTTTCGAATTTTTTATTCAAAAATATGTTGGAATGTGTTCCAAACGAGCTAGTAAGTGGGTGAAGTCTACGTAATTCAAGTGACACGTGTGACACCATTTGGTAGCCAAATCTAGACATCCGTCATCTCACTGGATACGCAATCATCTTCCCTTCCACATGGTGTAGCGCGTGTAGGAGTATGGTGGTGGAATTGTCGCAATTGATCATTTGTTTTTATTTTTTTTTTCTTTTTGCTCTCTCCTGATAACTAAAGTACATCATTGTCCTTTTTGTTGTTTGATTTTCAATTTCAATCCTTCTTCTTTTAATTTTCTAAGTGATGTAAAGTGTGAGTAGAATACATAAACACCTAAAATATAATAGAAAAGAACTAATAATCTAAGATATAGCAATCTCTCTCTTGTAAAAGGGTTTAAAAGATTTTTTATTAGTGATTCGCATAAATTACTATTAGAGATCGAATATTTAGATGGCTTGTAGTTTGCGACAACTCAAACTTGAAGCAATTATTCAAAACTGAAAAGAACATCTTATCTTCAAGTAATTTTTATATAAACCCTAAACAATCTTAGATTTGTTTAACATGATTATTGGGAAAAAAAATTAATTTATTATTATGTTTCGAAAAATTCAATATGGGGAGTGTCTATGGGCTAAATAAAATTGGATAACATGGAATATTTATGTATACGTAATGCGGAAGGGAAGGAAGAGTACAATGAAATTTGCATATGTTTTGCGACAGACTACACGATTAGAATTTTGCAAGACGCATTTACGACTGAATAATACTGAAGTACTGTACTGTTTATTGTCGCTGGATGTTCAACTAAATTGTTTGATGCTTCTTTTCTTGTAGTTTACCAACTTTGTTCTTCTACTTGGTGGATTTTAAGGTAGTGTTTGTGGTTTTGGTAGTGATTATTTTTTAAAATATATTTTTGATATTAATATGTTAAAATGATTTAAAATTATAAAAAAAATCGAAATATTTTTTAAACATGAAAACAAAACATTTGAATCTGAATCCCACATGACATTTTTTATATCTTCACTGGTCTTCTAGAATGGTTATCTTGCTGACTTTGATTAGTTTCTTCAATAATGAGAAAAGACCACCTCTCCATGTAGCCCAAGACTTGTCGGAACTTTCAAAAAAACAAAACAAAACTAGACATGTAAAGTATGACTCAAATATGGTCTCTCTTTTAGACAGTCTTTTAAGTTCCCCGAAAGCATTGGCGCCAAAATCTCATTCTTTATGCAAGAAGATCACAAAACTTCATTTTGCCATAATTATTTTTTTATCTAAATAACCAAGAATCAAGGAATAAATATCGACCAAAAATCTTCAGAATTCATGATTTTTTCCCCTCTTAGAATCTTCAATCAACAGTTTTTTTTATATATATAAATATCTTTAACTAATTCATATTAGATTCTTGTTATGTTTTAAACGAGAATATTTAAAGACATTGACCCAAAATTCCAATTCGTATCTATGTATTAATAAATGATTCAAAGTCAAATAGACAAGCGCAAAGACAGAGATGAACAAAGCCAAAAGCCCTAGCAATGTCACCTCTGATGATTCTGTCAAGATTGAAAAGAAAAGGACGGTATGGTTTCTTTCATTATTTCTTCTCTTTTTTTTTTTTTTTTTGGTTCCTTGTATTTGATTGTTATTTGTTGATCTTCTTAAGCTTGTTCCCTGTCATAATACATTGCTCTTGTTCATTAATTCTCCAAGTCTTTGAGCAAACTAGAATAAAGGTTTAACGTTTTTTGTTGCCTTCAACAATTCTTTTGTTGCAGTCTATTATTCCAAAGATTTTCAGTTCAAAATGGATCAATAGAAATGCTTCCAATGATGATGATGTAGTTGGATCAGATGGCACTGGTATTTCTCTTGGTATTCTTCTCTTTCTGACAGAATCATATACATGCATATATATATATTCGATTCATGCATATATAAGATGCATGAATATGCTTCATGTCTGCATGCATTAACGTGATTTTTTTATCTGGGTTTGGTGGGTAGATGTGGAAAAGAAGATTGCAGGAAGGAAGAAAACATTCATAGAGCCATCCCCCCTGATGAGAAAAAGTTACACAGGTTTTTATAAAAGTGAAAGATGTTTTAGTATTTACCCATATTTTCCATGCTATATACGTTAGATGCATCGTATTTTATTTCCGGTGCCATAAAATCAATTGAAAGAAAACTTGTATATATTACATTGATAGTAGCTGGCTAGGGTTGTCACTTTTTATTGAATCTTACATGTGATGAGTGGAAGCCACATGCACATCTAAATAAGATGTTGTTTGGTTGTGTGGCTGTTGGTGAACCTCACCCACAACCATATATTTTAATGTTTGGTAAAGAAAACAAAGCTGATTTTACTTGGTAGGGCCCATTGATTTTTGTTGCCCAGCCGCACTTGTGGTTATTTTTAGCTCCGTTGTTCAATGTTTAGTTTTTTTATAAAAAAAAAAAAAACTAATGAGAAAAGTTTAGTTCTTTTTTTCCCGAAAAACCAGTGCAGTTAATCGTGAATAATATTTTAAAAAATATATAGTTTAAAGTGAATTAAATTTACTCATACATTAATCTTAATTTTATTCCTGATAATAATTTACCTAATTTTATTGCACGCTCAAAAAATCATGAAAACTGTAGTTCTTGTCGAATGATTTTGTACATAATGAAATTGTAAATTTTTTAAAAAAAAATTATGTTTTACTCGAAAAACTAGTATTTAATATTATTTAATAATACTACATAAATTAGAAAGATATTGCATGATGATGTAGCATTTGTGGAATTTGATCGCAATTCCAATAATAAAAATATCACATTCTTTATTATTTAATAACACTACATAAATTAAAAAATTCAGTTTTTGCTGTTGTGCACTTAAGAAACCATGAAAAATATAGTCCTTGTTGGATAGATTTCGTATGTAATGACATTGCACATAGTTTAATAGAATAATAAAAAATATTTGATATCAATATTATTTATTTCATGATATAATAACAGTAGTTAAATCTACAATATTTAAATTAAAAATCATTAATATATATTAATTATTTTATAATCTCAATTTGAAAAACATTTTTTTAACCAAACACATTAAACTATTTTTTGTTCAACCTTAATTTTAACTACATTTTTAACCAAATATATATTTTTCAAACCAACCTCAACTAAAAATATTTTTTATAAAACATTTTTTTTAAAACCACAACTACAACAGCAATCGCGATACCAAACACACCTCTCCAAGTTAGCCTTATCTCTTCTTTCACTTTCTTCGTAGCTAACCTAACATTAATGAATTTTGATCATTGGCTAGATATTTGTAAACTAAAGAGTAGAAAATGGTGATACGGGGAAATTTTTCATGTATGATAGTGATCTTCCAGTCCTTATCACAGGAAAACCATGATTTTAAATTCAGGATTTGCTCGAAAAGTAAACCATGGTGTTTGGTATTTCTTATCTACTTGCAGAAAGACGGAATAGTCCAGGGATTGAAGGCCTAAACTTATCAAACTTTGATCACTCTATGGCACCAGAAACAGAAATTAAAGAATTTAGGTGTGGATTCTTGTCATTTCTTGATTGAGTAAATATTTCTTTTACTAACTTCTGCTGCTTTTTTATCAGACTCATGTTGTCCGTGCATATCTTATAGAAAGAGTTGTGGTTGGATTTCTGCAGGATATCTGTTGCAACATGGAATGTGGGAGGCAAGGCACCCAACCCTGACCTCAACCTTGAAGATTTCTTGCAGGTTCAGGGATCTGCGGATATTTATGTCTGTGGGTATGATAAACACATTAATAAGCTCTTTAGCTTTTTTTCTATGGCAAACATGCAATTTAATTTGATGACAACTCCCATTGGAGTCATCAATACATTCTTTCTTTGTGTTATTTTCTGATTCGGAATCATTGAGATGAGATCTATTTGGTGCAACTTGTCTAAAGTTCATCCTCCTCAGGTTTCAGGAAATTGTTCCACTCAATGCTGGAAATGTATTGGTGATTGAAGATAATGAACCTGCAGCAAGATGGCTAACCCTGATAAGCCAAGCACTTAACAAACCACTGCATGATTCTACAAACTATTCTTCTGACTCGAGTCATGGTTCAAGAGGTCTGAACAGCAACGATAATAAAGACTCGAGGTCACATAACTTATTTCACAAGCCTTCACTGAAAGTCCTTGGCAAAAATTACAGAGCAGATAGTAGCCTTCTCAAGATCTGCAATTGTCAGGAGGAGTCCCAAACACGAGACAGGCAGGGAGAAAGAAAGCTTAGGGACCCCATCCACAAACTAGACTCAGCAAAGGAAACAGATCGTTTTCGTCCGTACAGCTCCGCCGATGGCATGCTCTATATGCCTGATATACCCTCCTTCCCTTCCTCACTGACCGACAGGACCTATAACCTTATTGCAAGAAAGCAAATGGTTGGAATTTTTCTCTCGGTGTGGGTTAGAAAGGAATTGGTTCCTCACATCGGTCATCTCAGGGTAGATTCTGTTGGCAGAGGAATAATGGGTCGTCTAGGCAACAAGGTAAGCTGAGTGTAGTAGGCATATTTCATCCTTGAACTGAGTTTCCTTGGCCAAGAATAGCTGGACCAAATTGCAATATGAAAGTTGCTTCAATCATTTTCTTGGAGCTCCATCATAAATTACAGGAAAGAAAACAGAATTTTCCATCTTCATCCAACCCTCCCTATTGTACTAGTTGGACAACTGTCATCGAAATTTCTTGATATTATCATGTGTTCGTAAGCTTGGTAATTTTGATTTAACAAAATGGCACACAGACTAATAGTTTGAGAGGCTTGAACTTGGAAAGATACGGGGGAGGAGAATGAAGTATTATTTTAATGGAATCAAATCTTGACTGTATAATAATTTGATTCATGTGGACCAACATCGCAGGGATGTATATCAATAAGCATGTCATTGCACCAAACGAGCTTTTGTTTCGTGTGCAGTCACCTGGCTTCTGGTGAGAAGGAAGGTGATGAGCAAAAGAGGAATGCCGACGTAGCTGAGATCCTCAAGAGCACACAATTCCCCAAGATTTGCCAACATAGGCCTTGCAGAGCCACAGAAAGAATAGTTGATCATGAGTATGTTATACTTTTTGTATTATTTTTCTGCCTTTCCATTTCTGCAGGTTTACTGATCTTTCCATTTGCGGCCTTCTGTTTTTAATACTGCAGCCGTATAATTTGGCTAGGAGATTTAAATTATAGAGTAGCTTTGAGTTATGAGGAAACAAAGGTTCTGTTGGAGGATGAAGACTGGGACACCCTGCTGGAGAAGGATCAGGTTTGTTGCTTAAAACTATTTCTCAATCTCTTGAAAAAAAAAAGCAAGCAGTGCTTGTCTGTCGTTGTACTCAATGTTCTTGCACCATTAATTTACTGTTGGTAGAAACCTTTACATTGGGCACCTTTTCTTGACTCCTTTCTGAAACTACACGTCATGTTCAATCAGTAATTGATTAATTGCTGGATCATCCATTCAAAGGTTGAAGAAACAATTGGACTGATCTTTATCCTTTTACTCTAGAAGGAATATCAAAATATCTAGAGGTCACAGAAAGAAATCGTTCTTGGTGGCTAGTCGTTTTCCGTTTTGCTGGCTTCATATCATCACTATGCATTATGCAATGCTGTGGGGATATTACGATTGCTTAATTATAAACCTTTTAATAATAAAAAATATTGAATCCCAAGATTATGCATATAGTTTAGTGCGATATTTTTCATTAGTATTTGACTTTTTTAACTTTTTTTTTAATGCAATGACCTCAGTTGAATATGGAGAGAGAAGCAGGGAGAGTCTTTGAGGGGTTCAAAGAAGGAAGGATCTCGTTTGCTCCTACTTACAAGTATACACAAAATTCAGATTCTTATGCTGGAGAAAACGTTAAATCCAAGAAGAAACGTCGAACACCAGCATGGTATTCATTCACTCTTCTAATATTAACAGTATAAACTAAAAATGTAGAAAAAACAGCAAAAATTATTGCTTGAAGTTCGCATTTCAGGTGTGACAGGATACTATGGCGCGGTGATGGCATTGAACAATTGTCCTATTTTCGAGGAGAATCAAGATTTTCAGATCACAGACCAGTTTGTGCGGTGTTTGCAGCAGAGGTGGAAATGAGGAAGAGAACCAACAACAGGTTCAGGAAAGGTTACTCATGTGCTGCTGCAAAACTGGAATTTGATAACTGCATACCACAAAGGCACAGCTTATATGAGTTCTAATGGAAAACCAAATTGTACATTTCATTAGGTTTCTCAGGAAACCACTTGTATTATTTTCTTACCTTACTTGTTTTTGGGTCATTTTTCTGGAAGAGTCGGCCAACATAGAGAAAATTAATGGCTAGGAGTTATAACTCGGAAATTACTAACTGCGCTTCACATATTAGTGTAACGAGGATTTGTTTAAACACATGAACAAGCAAAAGAAAAACAGATCCAATGAATTCCTTAAGAAGCTATCCCCTCGTTATTGCAAATTCAAACATGTTTCGTAGGCTTTTCTTTCTATTTCTTTGTGCAAGAGCAGAGCAAGAGTGTTGAAAAATCATAGAAAGAGCAATTGCTTTGTTTATGCTCGGTTGGCTATCTAATTTGCTTCCTCGTATCCCAAATCCCAGATTGAAGTCATTCCTCGTTAGTTCTCTTGTGGTGGATTTGGATTCAGGTCCATGTTTTCTATATATCTGCCCATCAATATGCTACATCAAGTGCTGCTTCATGAATTCCACTGCACCGGCAGCTTGAGTAGTCTCCTGATTGGTTGCCAGACGCCTCTCCAACCTCTATTCTATGTTGATTTCCATAAAAATTAGCCTTTTGCTAGCTTCATAGTTGCCCAATCAGCTACAAGACTCATTGTCGGTGTTATCCGTAGTTGCAGTTCCAAATATCCGAGGACATATCAAGAGTTGATCATTCAAGGGGAGAATGTTTGCAGAAGAATCAGCGTCTCAATCGATATTTTCTTGGCCTGGTGTATATGACATGTAACTAACTAGGTGGTTGCATGTAGCACACTAGTATTATTTATGTAAAATATATATTTTTACATGTAAAGACATTTTTTTTATTTTTTATTTATATTAAGTTTGATTGATAAATTTCTGGTAAAGACAAAATTTTCGTAACAAAAATAATATTTTACAAATAACATTATAAAATAGTTAGAATTACAAGGATTTATATCGTTAAGACTAGATATCAATTAAAATTATTTAGACTAATATATATTTGGTTTTTTCATTTATGAACTAATAAATAGTTGCTTGTTTCACGTCAAGTATACTAAACTAGCCCATAAAATTTCATATAGGGAAAGTATTTGTATCTATAAAAATAATTACCTGATAATTATATATGTGATCTTTATATTAAAAATTATTTATTATATTAAAAATATTATATTTTGATTCTAACTACACATTACCTTTAATCAATTAATAAATAAGTAAATATTAGATATAGTTTAAACTATATAAAGATATTTAACGCTCCGTTTGTTTGCAGGAAAGTGGTTTCTTTTTAGAAAGTGAATTCGGGGAAAGTATTTTCCGATATTTGACAGTGTTATGGAAAATGAACTGGAAAACACTTTCCAGTGTTTGGTTGTGTTATGGAAAATGAATTGGAAAATAATTTATTAATGAATTAATTTTTTTTTCAAGTTTATCTAATATATATAAAATATTTAATCACTTACAATAAAAAAATGAAATCTAAAAAGTATTTATAATGATGAATTTTTTTTATTATATTTTATATTCATACATAGCTTATTAAAATAATGAGGAACAAATCTTACAAATTAAAAAAGTTGAATGAGAATGAAATTGAAAAAAAAATATATAGTTTCATAAATTATCTCAAATAAAATAAATAATAATCAAAATAATAGAGATTAAATCTAAAAAATTTTAAAAAAAATGAAAGATGAAGAAATTAAAATAATAATAATCAACATTTCATAAATTATTTCAAATAAAATAAGTAACAATCAAAAGAAATGAGGACCAAATTTGATAGATAAAATTTTTTAATAAAAATATGATAAGGAAAAAGCAAATAGCAATTACAAAAATAAGAACCAAAGTTAATATAAAAATAAAATTTTAAGAGATGAAATTGAAAAATAAATATTCAAAACAAAATATATATACCAATCAAAAGTTTGAGGATTAAATTTAATATAATCAGCAAATAATGACATTTCTAATTTTTTCACAACTTCCGGAAAGTGTTTTCCCCCCAAATTTTTCAGGATAACACTTTCCTGAAAACCAAGCCAAATTTTCCTTTTACCGGAAAGTGTTTTCCATTGACCAACTTTCCTGCTGGCAAATAAACACAAGTTGGTCAATGGAAAACACTTTCCAGTAAAAAGGAAAATTTGGCTTGGTTTTCAGGAAAGTGTTTTCCTGAAAAATTTGAGGGGAAAACACTTTCCGGAAGTTGTGAAAAAATTAGAAATGTCATTATTTGGTTATTATATTAAATTTAATCCTCAAACTTTTGATTGGTATATATATTTTGTTTTGAATATTTATTTTTCAATTTCATCTCTTAAAATTTTATTTTTATATTAACTTTGGTCCTTATTTTTATAATTGCTATTTGCTTTTTCCTTATCATATTTTTATTAAAAAAATTTATCTATCACATTTGGTTCTCATTCTTTTGATTGTTACTTATTTTATTTGAAATAATTTATGAAATGTTGATTATTATTATTTTAATTTCTTCATCTTTCATTTTTTAAAAAAAAATTTAGATTTGATCTCTATTATTTTGATTATTATTTATTTTATTTGAGATAATTTATGAAATTATATATTTTTTCAATTTCATTCTCATTCAACTTTTTAATTTGTAAGATTTGTTCCTCATTATTTTAATAAGCTATGTATGAATATAGGATATAATAAAAAAAAATTCATCATTATAAATACTTTTTAGATTTTATTTTTTTTATTGTAAGTGATTAAATATTTTATATTAAATATTTTGTAAATATCAAATAAACTTGAAAAAAAAATTAATTCATTAATAAATTATTTTCCAGTTCATTTTCCATAACACAACCAAACACTGGAAAGTATTTTCCAGTTCATTTTCCATAATACTGCCAAACATCGAAAAATATTTTCCCGGAATTCACTTTCCAAAAGAAAACCACTTTCCTGCAAACAAACGGAGCCTAAAGGGAAAACACTTTCCTGAAAACCAAGTCAAATTTTTCTTTGGCTGAAATTGACTGGAAAGTGTTTTCCGTTGACCGGAAAGTATTTTCTATTGACTAGAAAGTGTTTTCCGTTGACCGGAAAGTGTTTTCTGTTGACCAACTTTTCTAATGACAAACAAACACATGAAAGTTTGGAAAATGGTTTCCTGGAAACTACTTTTCGGGAAACAAACATAACCTAAGTGATCGAAAGAAGATTTATTATTCTATGTAAATTAGAAAAATATATATATAATAAAATTTTTTTTATTAAATTCTGTATTTTTGATATATTTTATATTAAAACTTCAACTAACCATAACTAATTCAGCTCATATCTAATCTATAAGGCCAGGTATGATCACAAATAAAAATGTAAATTCCGATTTCATACACATCTTTATATAAGGGTACATTGAAGAAAAGGAAAATCATATATGTGGTAGTGGATTGAAGAAAAGGAAAGAAAGAGAATTTGCTTACATAGAAACATCATCGGAAAAGGATAATTGTTGGGAGGGGCTCCAGAATGAACTGTACGTCTTAATAGGGGTGTGCAAAAAAACCGGAAAACCGAATAAATCGAGAAAACCGAAAAAAAATTAACCGAAAAAACCTAACCGGAAAAAAAATCCGATTAAACCGATTATAATAGTTAGAAAAAATCCCGGTTCGGTTCGGTTTTCGGTTTTGTAATGCAGGAACCGGTTAACCTGAACCGAACCGAACCGGTTCAAATAAAAAAAAATAGTACTATAAATACCTTCCAAACCCATCTACAGTTCTCATTTCAGTCTCTTCTTCTAAGTTTCTAACCTAGCCGCCGCCCCCCCTCACTCCCTCCTGATTAAATCTTCATCTCCTCTATTCTCTCCCACCTTCAGTCTCTTCTTCTAACCTAACAAACCTAGCCGCCGCCCCCCTCACTCCCTCTTGATCAAATCTTCATCTCTATTCTCTCCCATCTACAGATCTGCTTTGTAGTTTTTTGTTCTAACCCTAGCAAATCTAGCCACCGCCCCCCTCTCTCTTGTTCAATTTCTCGTTTAGATCTTCATCTCTCCCATATAAAGATCTACTTTTTAGTTTATTCTTCCAACCCTAGCAAACCCAGCCACCGCCCCCTCCCTCTTGTTCAATCTCTCAATCAAATCTTCATCTCTCAATTATCTGTCTCTAAATCAAAACTAGCAGTCGTTCCTTCAAGTTCTTTGCCTCTCCAAGTCAGATGAAAAATTTGATGCTTTCTATTCATTTCTAATTTTTTTTTTTTTAGTTTTTATCAGTTTATATTAACCTATTTTGTTAAACTTTTCAGGTGAACTATTCAAGAGAACAAGATGCACTTTTAATGTCCATGCTTGCGCGCCTCAATAGTTGGTTTTTTTCTTTGCAGTTTCTTCTCACTTGGTTTCTGAGAAAATACAAGCAATAAAATGTTGAAGGCATTTGGTTTACTTAACAATAATATTAAAACAACAGTATCTTTCCTTTTGTTTTGTTTTTGTGAATGCCGTGAGAGAGATAGTTGATGCGTTTTATTTCAATTTCAAGGACTCCTGCAGATTGTATTTCTTTAATTTTATCTGAGGCATTGTTTTCTTGGTTTGTGTTATTTGATGTATAATTTTATTTTGGATTTTGATTAGAGTTGATTGGTTTGAGAAAACCACTGGGTGCAAATTAAAAATATTTCTCCAGTCATTTGAGATAAATCCTGGTAAAGGAAAGTAAAACAATGAATATAGGTTTTTTATATCGATTATAAATTTACAAGCCTTTTAAATGACCCCATCAAAAGTTATAAAAAAGCCAAAAAAATTGAACTGGTTTTTCCGGTTTTTCTCTTTAATTAACCGAACCAAACCGAACCGAAACTGGTCGGTTTGAACCGGTTTCGGTTTTTTTTTTTCAAAAAAAAAATATTTGATTTGGTTATTTTTTTAGAAGAAAACCGGACCGAACCGGAAATGCTCACCCCTACGTCTTAAAGATTAAAAGAAAAGACTGCTTTGGCATCAATGAAAAACAAGGGAATAAACAAAATCTGAATACGAAAACCTTGATTAGTCTGCAGACTACAGTGTAAGTCATTTTCTTTCTTAACTTTACCTTTTCTCTTTTTGGTAAAAAGTGTCAAGCATGGAGGGCAGGCAACGACTTCTTTTTACAAAGGAGCAGCTCAAACATCTCAAAGAGGACTCGAGACAGGACGCGGATGGATCCACAAAACGGGACCTTGGTTTGTTCACAAACATTATCCCGCAACAAGAACAAAAGAAAGAGAATCAAAGGGCGCATCCATACTGTCACACTTTAGTGGATACCTTTTTTCTCTTTTGAAGTTGGGAAATGAAGCATGTCTATGGATGATTCTACAGATCGCAGTTCAGTGGTGGTAGGGTTTTCTTTCAGTCATGTCCGGGGAAATATTCTGGCGAGCTTAAGGCGGCGCCTGTGATTGCAGCGATGGACTCATAGTTTCCTTGTCATTGCAAATATTGCATCCCATATTGTTTTCTAGCGTAGAGACATAAGCTAATTACTTTTAATTAGATGCTTGCTGCATAAATTGTTGAGGCCTTGGGGGTCTTCTAAGTTCTACAATGCATGAAAATTCAAAAATACCTTCTAACTTTTCATGTTTGTTTATTTTGCGATTTTTCATTAGTTTATCTTCAAATCAAACTCATCATTTTAACAATTAAAACACTTCGAAGTTCAAACAACTTATATTTGTGATACTAATAATTTTCTTTTATAGATAAGCCAAAAGCATAACTATAACTACAAAATAAATCTAATAAAGTTATTCGAGTCTTAATTTTAAGAAATATAGCTTAATTGATCAAGTATTGAATTTATTTTCTAAAGATCACTAATTCGAGTGTTATAAATCTTAGAATTACTAGAGACTTATATGATCGTTAACTTCAAGACCTTAAAAAATTAATTAAAATGTAAGCTAACTCGAACAAGCTCGATTAAAAAAAAATTATAATGTTTTGTCCTCCAAATAATGATATAATTAGCAAATATTTTAAAAAAAGGCAAATGTTTTCAACAAGAAAAAATTATAAAAGAATCATCTCAATCCAATAACTTAAGTTTTTAGATGATATTCATAATATAATTTATATTATTTTTTAAATTCAAGAGCACATATTTCTCATTAGCTGCTTAAAGTTCAAGCTTGATTCTACTAAAAATATAAACTTAGTTTCGATTATATCATATAAAGTAGACCTTTTATTTTTCTTTTAAAAAAAAAGAAAAAGCAATGCCTTTTGGGTTTCATGGGGATCAATCTTATAGTTATATATGCGAGGAACTCCCTTGAATTATCTTGATCTATAAGTTTTATTTGCAGGGGATCAAAATTGGGAAGGAAAAGACGAGAAAAAGGAATGACAGAAAGGTAAATAATCAGAAGCCGAAGGGATGTTACCCAAGCATCCATTACAAGTAAAAAATCTTTTCATACGAAGAGAAAATATTATATCATTCCTTTCCTTTTCCTTTTCATTTTCATTTAATACCTTCCTTCTTCTTTTTTTCTTCTTTTTTTTTAATTCTCATCACTTATATCTCCAAATAAAATGCAAAAGATAAGTTTAAGAAACTACACCAACCAAAACTACAAACAAATCGTGAATCCCCGTGCGTACACAGATACCTTATTTATTTAGTTTTTATTATAATTTTTATTTTTATGAAACTGATCAAACCAAAAGAAAATATTTGAATAGAATTAATTTAGTTTATCTTATTTACATACTGTTGCAGTCCCCTAATTGTTAGAAACCGTGGATCAAATGAGTTTTTAGTGTTTGATGTCAATGATTATATTAATAATTAATTTTTAATTACTCAAGCATCCATTATCAAACACAAGAAGTGGATTATAGGTCTTAAACTTTTACATAGGTGTCTAGCAGAATGCATGTACACCACGTGCATAACAAGTGTCATCAAACTTTTTTTTTCCTTTTTCTTTTTTAAAATTTTAAAATAATATATTTTTGGCTTATTTGCCGAGGACCCATCCCCTCCTTTTGAACATGTTCTGAGGAGCTAATAAATTTATGCAAAACGCCGCGATTGAAAATGAGCAGAACAATAAAGCCATCAATTGCTAAATGACATTCCATGCCCCCGGACAACTTTCCTGTTCATTAAAGATTCTGTCCCAATTAAAAAAAAAAAAAAAAAAAAAAAAACAGCAATGAACATTTAGACAGTCACTTTTTTTTCTTTTTTATTCTATGTTCTTGAATATTCAGCCACTAGATCCTTAAAATAACAGCACACTGTGTTTTTAACAGTATTATGAGTAATAAACCTAGCTTTTGTTTTTATATTTTAAAAATATTTTTTTAAAAATATGATTTTTTTACTTTAAATTAATATATTTTTTTATATTTTTAAATCATTTTGATTCGTTGATGTCAAAATTAATTTTTTTTAAATAAAAAAATTATTTTAATGTATTTTTAAGTGGAATTTTTTTAAAAAAATTATAACTACATTTTTAAATACCTCCTTAACTTCAAGCCCGATATAGTTGCGGTCAGTTCTTTTTAGATTTGTGGGGATGAACCCATCTTTATACCCATTTTTTCACCAAAAATAAATTACTTCTTATGTATTTTGAGACCCATTATTATTAGCTAGTCAAATGAACCCAACAAAAACCTAAGCAACAAATAGGCAAAAAAAAAAAAAAAAAAAATTTTTAAGATTACTACCTTCAATCCATGTCTAGTGACTCGTGGAGTGCATGATGTATCCACTTTTTAAGATAAAACTATCCGCCATGATTTTACTGCAAAAAATGGGCATATGATGCCCTAATGACTAATCTCTCGCTCCTGCCAAAAAGCACCATAGAATTTCCTTAAAAGAAATCAAATTGTATCTGAAATAGAGCATAGTTTTTCAATACCAATATATGTTTCACAAGGAAAAGGTGAGACAATTCCCTAAAAACCGGTTTTTTAAGGAGCCGTTAGAAAGTTCCTCGGGAAAATCTAAGGGTAATTCCGTTAATATACTTCACATTTTCCAATAAAAAGCAAGAAAATACGGGTAGTTGGATCTATTTTTAAATTAAATTTATATAAAAAATATTTTATTAAAAATTTTAATATATTGATATTAAAAATTAAAAAAAAATATTTTAATTTATTTTTATTCATTAAAAATAAATAAATAGTTTTAGAAAAACTTAAAAATGTCCCCAACTATGGATTTTATTGGGATTAAGATCCTATTTATTTTTGTATTTTAAAAATATTTTTGAAAAAAATTGATTTTTTTTATTTTTTATTTTAAATTAATATTTTTTATTTTTTTAAAATCATTTTGATGCGCTGGTATTAAAAATAATTTTTAAAAAATAAAAAATATATTATTTTAATATATTTCTAAGTAAAAAGTATTTTTAAAAACAATTATAACTAACATTTTAAAAGAACACTCTAAAAAAAATGAAAAATATTTTTATCTGAATGCTTAAAAATTCAAGGAATTCCATTTTAGTTTTTCATTCCATCTTTCCACAAATTTTTAATAGAAAACTACTTTTCCTAAAAA
This sequence comes from Populus alba, assembly GCF_005239225.2. NCBI lineage: Eukaryota > Viridiplantae > Streptophyta > Magnoliopsida > Malpighiales > Salicaceae > Populus > Populus alba. The sequence continues at coordinate 11,814,641 of NC_133290.1, forward strand.
AAAAAAAAAGTCATTTCTTTGTAAAGTAAAATTTGGATGAAAATAAAAATGGATGGAGAGACTCAATTGAAAATTTTTGAAACATTGAAACTGCAATTAAAACCAAAGTTTATTTGTGGACTTATCAAGAATATCTAGTAGGTTTTTTTTCTTGTGTAAACCTATAAATAAATAAAATAAAATAGTAAATGATACTACCATCAAGCTTTATTCTTAATTAAATCTTTAAATATTAAAAAATCCCAAAGTAAATATTCTATCCAAACTCTTCACTTTTTTTTAATAAAAAAAATTAAAAATTTTAAATTAAATGTAATTGATATAATTGTTTTTTAAAAAAAAATACAAAATTTGGATGGAATTCGTTCCTGAAAATTTGTGAATTCAATTGAAATAAAATTAGTTTTTGAGGACTAATCTATACCACCTATAGCCTTGGTTTTCTTTTTACCACCACTAGTACTACTCTTAAGCACACAAAACGAGGCTTGCCTTCTCTTCTTCCCTGTATCAGCTTTTGCAGATTCCTCGCTCTCTGTATTTGCTTTTTGTGCATTTTTCATCATTTCAGTTTGTTTCTCTCTCTCATTCTTACTGTACAAAATCTACCCTTTTTGAAGTTCTGTGACTGATACGCTTCAGGGCCTTACTTGCATTCATTGCTTTCAATAATAATCTTTCAGGTTTCTGTTAATGGCTTGATTTTTATGACTTCCCAACTACTCCTCTTTCCTATAAAACAACTACTCGTCTCTGGTATTACCCTGTTTTGTTTTCTTCCTTAAGAAAAGTAAGTTGAAATTTTTCTTCTTCATTTTCGTTTTTCATTGCCCGGGTCTTGTCTCCAATCTTGTAATTAAAGCTTTATTCAAGCGGGTTTTTCGTTTCTTGGAGTAAAACCCTTTTGTGTTCTTGTGGCTTGGAAAAGTTTTTTTCTGTTTTTGCTCTATTTCTTGACCAAGGCTGTGTGGTTTTAAGGTGAAAGGTTAGCTTTTTCATGTTCCCTCTGTGTCTTTCGCTTCCTTAGATTCTTGGGTCTTTCCAAGTGTGGTTCTTAGATACCGTGTTGCATTTCTAGTGCAAAGTTTGGTTTATGTGGAAGCCATTGCCTCATTTGAAGAGATTCTGTTGACAGGCTTGAGAAATGGAGTTAATTTTATGAACTGGGTTTTAATATTTTGGCTCAAAAATGGGTTCTGCCGGCTCCAAAGTAGACAAAACTGAACCTTTGGCTCTGTGCAAGGAACGGAGGAAGTTCATAAAGCTAGCGATTGATTCAAGGTACAATCTTGCAGCAGCTCATGTTTCTTACATAAACTCTCTTAAAAACATTGGTGTAGCTCTCCGACGATTCGCTGAAGCAGAGGTTTTGATAGAGTCTTCTCTGTCAACAACCTCAGCTACTGAGCTTGACAAGTCTCCATCACATTCCTCGTACCTCTCTCCCTCTCCCTCTCACAATGCAGAGGTCTCAGATTCACCATTGCACTTTGAGAGTCCTATTTCACCACCAGTGATGAACATGAGTTATATGAGAGCTGGTGGAGGTGGTAATGCAGTGACTGTTAAGTTTAATTTGAATAATAGTGGTGGTTTTGTAGAGGATGAGACATTGGGCTTCTCTATGCCAATGCCGCCGCCGCCGCCTCCTCCTTTTGAGTTAGCTGGTTCATGGGATTTTTTTGATCCAAGTGATAATGGTGAGAGTTTTAGATTTGTTAGGCATAGTGAGTTGGATATTGATTTTGATAATATGAGTGAGTGGAGTGAGTTTAGGGGTGAAAGGGTTGGTGTTGAACAAAGTGTGGTAGATGCAAAAGGAAAATGGACAAAAGCTGGTTTAGATGGAAAGAGTCAAGTACATGAAGAAACTCTGACGCCTGGTGTGGAGCAAAAAGGGGTTGAAAGTTCTGGTAATTCATTAACTCAAAATGGCAGTTATAATTCTAGAGTGAAAGGCACTGCCCCCTCGTTTAAATTGAGAGGAGTTGAAGGTTCTAGTAGACAAGCGTTTGTTGGTCAAGTGAGGCATGTAGAAGAGGGGCAAAATGCTAGTGTTTCCACTCTTGAACAATCAGGTTCAAAGAGAGAGAAAGCAGTAGCAGTGAACAATTTGTCTACAGAAAGAGAGGATCCATCGGAGTTCATTACGCATAGAGCTAAGGATTTTCTTGCAAGCGTAAAGGATATAGAGCATCGCTTCTTTAGAGCATCTGAATCTGGGAAGGAGGTCTCCAGAATGCTTGAGGCAAACAATATCAGGGTTGGATATTCTGAGGCAAAAGGTTTACTTCTGACTTTACATGGCTGAGTTACAGTTGGCATGTTTGTTTGTCCACAGCAATTCCAGTGCCATGGATGCTTGTTGGTGCTTTTTTTTTTTTTTTTTTCCAGTTATTGAACATTTCTGCAATCGTTGTGTAACAAGTCCAATTCTCATAGGAGGGTCATCTGCCTCAGCAATTTTGGTGGCTGTAAAATTTGTTTGTTGTCGAGGAAAGACTGCACTTGTTTCTCATGGTAAGATTAGCTTCTGTTCTGTGAGTCAATGTTTAGGAGTTTTTCGTTTTTGTGGGACAATTCAATCTTTAGGTCTAATATTGAGGAAGAATTCACGAATTGTCTAGTAGAACCTGTGGTGATTTTGATGACATAAACAACTCTCTTAATTTGTTTCTCATATTTATTCCCATTATGTTGAATCTCCGATGCTTTTGTAGAACCTGTAGAACATATGACTAAGATCATTACATGGAAACGGACAACATCTTCAAGGTCATCTTCATCAAGAAATCCTCTTGTCACGGCAACAAAAGATGATGCCTCAGATAGTGGTAGTGATTTTGTTGAAGAGTTCTGCATGATTGCAGGGAGTCATTCCTCCACCCTTGACAGACTGTATGCATGGGAAAGAAAACTCTATGATGAAATAAAGGTACTTTTTTAAGCCTTTCTTCTTGCATACAATTTCTTTCTTCTTGATCGTCTTGACTTTGTTTGTAGTTTATCATACATGAAAATGTGTTTTGACAATGTTCAGGGCATATCAATTTAAGGTGTTCATATCATATCAAATTTTTATGGGCATGTTTCCATAATTAGATGCTGATTACCTCATAGAATCTTTATTGTGTGACGTAGAAAATCATTTGAATGCATATGACAATTTTCGTAAATATATGTTCATAGAGTAGTATATCTAAAGGAAAATTGTGTTACTCTATCGATAGTAAATAGGTAGAGAAGAATGGATTGAATATGACAGACAGATGCTTCAAAGATCACTACAAGTTACTCAATCTTCTTTTTTCATAGGAAAATGTCTTTTGTAATTTTCCTCTCCACCCCTGCACCTCTTCTCCCTCCGATGGCTTTGTCTCGCCCTCCCACCTCCAGGGGCGGAACTAGAATTATTTATTAGAAGGGGCCAAATTTAATATAACAAAATATATATTTGTTTTAATTTATTATATATTAGTTGTAAAACAAAACCTGTATAATTTAGTTTTATTCAGATAACTTACTATAAATATATAATGACTTTATTATAATATAAAAGGTTTGGAGTAATACTAAATTGAGTCAAAACAATGAAGTTAATTTCATCTTCATAATATATCCATTACTTTAATGTTGTTGGTCTTTATATATATTAAATAACTTACATGTTTATTTTAATTGTGCTCGTTGTTCTTTCATAAAATAGAAATCATTGATTATCATATCAATTATGAATCTTTCAGCAATTTTTTTTATATATAGACAATCAAATAATTTACAAGAAAATCATTTTTCATCCGATTGCGAAGTCTTATTTTAACAATCTTTATCTCTGAAAAAATTCGTTCAATAGTTGTTGTCAAAACAGGAAAAATCAAAATAAATCAAATCAACTTGTCAACTAGCAGATAAATTATTGATTTTTCTGTTTCAACCAATCTTTGACATAAATCAGTAATCAATGACATGTTTTTTAACTTTGAATGATTGGGTACATGATTGGATGACATGTTCTAAAATCAAAACATATATCGTGAGAAAAAATTGGTTATTTTGGTGGCTTTGCTTAAAACAAAACATATAAAAAAATCTAAGCATAATCAAAACAAAACAATAAAATATATCTAATTAATTAAAAAAATCACCATAACAAGAATTTAAAAACACAATTGGTAGAACTAGCAGATTTGAGGAAAAAAAAGACAAAAATGGTAGAATTATATATATAAAAAAAACTCATCAAATTATTAACAAACATCTCAAAATAAAACAAAAATAGATTTTAAATTTAAGTTACCTTGTTTTATTTGATAAAAGATAAATTAATCGGTGGCTCTACTTCAATCTTTTTATAGAAAAATTTTGTTCATAATTTGTGTTTTTATTGGCTGCAATATTTATATTAGGGCTACATAAGGTAATGACCTTATATTTTTTTCTATTCACTTCGGTCAAGAGTAAATAAAAAATTAAAAGTGAAGTTACATTTAATTATTGTTAATAAGGTCATCTTTTTAAAATAAAAAATTCTATCAATCAAATTTTGTCATGTCATTTTTATTTTTTTTAACATAAAAATAAAATAAATTTATTATAAATGACTTGGAAAATAATTTGTGAGTGTCTGGTTAATGAAAGGAACCATACACGGAACGCAACCACCCGGAAGACAGAACAAATGCAAAGATAAAATTTAAAAAGCAATCCTGTTTGGCAAGGGAAAATTAACACTTCCAGCTCACACTTAATTTAATTACCTAACGAAAAGTTTTAAAATGTCTTGGGGGGGCCCGGGCCCCTGCTTGCCCCCCCTTGCCTCCGCCTCTGCCCACCTCCACCTTTTTCCTTGGTCTAACCCCTGCTTTTGTCCCTAGGAAGTAGGACCTACAGTTTCCCCCTCCTGAATACTATAAATGTTTCCAGTTCTTCTTGTTGTTTTCAAAATAAACTCATCCATTACACTTGGGCTCCTCCACCTTGAAGGGCTATTTGAATGGTGTTTTGACTGTGATAAGTTGTTGCAGTTTTAGGTTGATATATGTATGGCTGTTGTGCATGTCTGAGAGGTCTTGATCTAGGTAGCTTATTGTTAGGATTCTCAGATGTGGGCTTTTGATGGGAGCAATTTCTGTCTGCCCTCGAACGTTCTATGAGGTGGATTTTGAATGGTATAGGAGATGAAGCTGGTGAAGGAAGCTGGCATAAGGCCAAAGGGGTCACGTTTGTGGGTTTAGTGGTTCTCTATGTAGAGCCTGGTTTACCATCAATTTTCTGGTTCTGTCTAGCTCCTTTTTCCTCTTTTGGATTATGGCCAAATCACCATTGCAGTCTAAAAAGATGTGGCTTAACCTCTGGCCCTCCTCCATTGATCATTGATCCCAGAGACTTCTTACTAGGCTGGGCAAGGTGTGGGTTGGGCTTTATAGTCTATTTTGTGGCAATTGGAGACCTTAGTCTAAACTAGCCTTTTGGCCTGCGCAACGCCACGGACTGGTTATTTTTTTCAACATAAAATAATGTTATGATGTTAGGAAGTCAAAAATTTGATGTTTAATGGCTGAAACACTTTTAAAATATTGAAATGGTGATATATTCGACGATATATTTTTTTTGAAAAAAAATATTGAGACAGCAGGCATATTGGATCGACCTGAGCTAACAATGGTGAACTTGTGAAACCCACGATATGAGGTGTGAGATTGTGATAAAACTATAGAGCCCATATCAAAATAAATTAAAAAGCCTAATTATAATGAAACAAATATCGAAAGCTGAAAATAGAAAAAAATTAAATTTAACTTATATCAGTGGCTAGTGCAACGCCATGAGCCATGCCAAAATTTTCGGACATAAAAAGAACAAAGTTAAGGTGATGCTGAGATTTCTAAAGAAGTAAAAGAAATTCGAGACTTCGGTCATTGAGTAGACTGAGTTTAATAAGTTTAATTAATTTAATAACATAAAATAAGCATCTTTATGTCTGAACCAATCAAACCTAGGTGAATCTTCTAAATTTGGGTTAATATTTCAAAATCATAATCCTTAAATCAAAAGGTTCAATCTCCAATCAATTTAATGTTGAAGGGTAAATTTGAGAAGAAAAAAATCAATCTAAAAAACTTGTCAGAGCAAATAACAATAAAAAAAATAAGGATAAAACCCAATGGAAAAATAATGGAGGATAAAATCGGAAAAAAAATATTAATTTTATAAACCATCCTAAATAAAAAAAATTAGCAATCAAAAGAATGAGCGTTAAATTTGAGAGATGAAAAAAGTGAAGGTGGATTAAATTGAAAAGAATTTTTAATTTGAAATAATTTTTCAAATAAAAAAATTGCAATTAGAAGAATACGGACTAAATCTGAAGGAAAAAAGAAAATTAAGGGCTGCTATGAATTTTGTAAGGAGGAGCTACACGCAAATTGAGTTGAAAAGAGAAATGAAGGGAAAAAAAGAAAATACAACCAGTGTCGCACCACTCGTGAAGGAAGAGGATGTCGAGACAAATCAAATGATGTTACATAATAACAATTTTTACCACTAAAGTCAATTGCACTCGCTGCCCGAAGGTGGTATAGTCGCATGCAACACGTGTCGATAGCTTTTTTTGTTTTATTCTATTATTTAAATTACAATATTGCCCCTAGGATCAAATAAATATTACAAAAAAATACCTGAACCCATGCACTGAGAATTTTGTTTCCAAGGGTAATTGGGTCATTACACCAAAAGTGTCCCTAGACTATAGTTAAGTTTTTTTTTTTTTTTTTTTTTGCTTTTTAAGGGTGTTCAAGTAATTTTATTGTACAAAAGAATTGTGAAATGACAAGATACATCCTAACAATTTTAGAAGAATGACAAATGAACCACGTAAAAAGATCATTTTACATCACGGCCAGTTACACTATTTTTTTTTAAGGGCAAAGACATAATTTAACTGTTCCAATCCACATTGAATCACGCCTTTGCTATTGCCACGCCGTTTAGGTTTTTGGTTAATTGGTTAATGGGCTTGGGGTGAGCAAGCCTCATTGCATCTTGCCCGTGGGCCTTTGTATCAGTCTATGAACTACTTTTATTCATCTGGTTGGAAAGGAGTGTGGTCTGCAGCTTATAAAAAAAAAAAAAAAAAAGGAGTGTGGTCTGCATGATGAAAAAAAGTGGATGCAAATGACTAATCCGCTTACCAGTTGGTTGTGCCCAGGTAGTTTGGATTTAATCTCCCACTCTTTTAACATCTTCACATTGGAATAGCTCTGAACTGTTATTAGTTTAACAACACTCTACAATGTTGATAGGTGAGACTGTTGATACGTACTATAAATGTAATTGCATTGTCTCTGGGGATGACGTCAAGCTAGGCAGTTAAGGGGAGGCTTAGTATACTGTTAAGGCAATTAAAATAGATGATTATTTGATAGGAGCCTCTTGGGGACTTGGACAATCATTTCTGTGGCAGTTAGGATCTTCCATTGTTTCCTTCAAATCATCACTATATATGTGTATGTGGTATCATTTAACAACCCATGCACACCTTGGAGTTGTAATAGCAAGTTATTATCTGAACTCTAGTTCTCTATAACTTACAACATGTGAATCCTTCGGGGTCGCATTCTTATATGTGTCTGAGCTACTGTTCAGATGTCTTGAAGGAATTTGGTGCTCTCCCACCAGAGAATGCTGTTTTTCGAAAGGTGACCTCCCTGATAGACCAAGCCTTGTGCACAATTCTAAGCATTATTGTTTGAGAATTATGTTTGTGCATGCTTAAGTGTGCATAAATTAAGGCCCCCCCCAAAAAAAAAAAAAAAAAATTGGGGTTTGCCATAGTATACACCCGACCTAACCCTTTTTCAAATGTCACAAATATAATCTGAAATCTGTCAGCCAATTGTTATTACAGAGCAGTTTAGATGAGGCCAAGAAGAATGGCTAACTTGGCACTAATTTCTTTCAATTATGAGAGAGATAGACACAAGAGTGTCTGTATCCACTGTGGCTGCATCTGTCTTGAAGATTGGGTTGACTTAGAGGATCCACACTCATGCTAGCCAAACCCAATCCTAAGCTATAATAGCTAGTGAAAGTGAAAAAAAGCAAAGCATCATTGCTCTCTACTTGGCTAGTTATTCTAGCAAAATGAAGAGGGAAAGGGTTTACTATGGAAGCTTTGGTGCTCGTTGGGTGTTGGTTTTGGTGTCAGCCTGGAGGCAAAAAATCACTCCTAGTTTATCAATTTGTTAATTTTTTTACCTGAAATTGAGAGAATTTGTTTGGTTCTAATTGAAATAGCTAGAACTTGTAAAATGGTTAGCCTAGGGTAGGAAGAGCAATTTGGGTCGAATTAGCATCATTTACTGTGTCGATCAACTAGATTAGATAGTTAAAAAACTAGGATTTTTTGATAGGGTAGGAAGAACAATCTGGGCTGTATCATTTCAATGTAATCCACCTGAAAATTGGTAGGTGATTAACTTCATTTGATTTTTGTACCAGTTGCTTCCAAAAAGATTTGTAATAAAGTACAGGAAAGATCTCTGAGATACGGTAGTGTTCATGATAAGTTAGTCAAACTAGGTGTTCTGGTTTTTTTTTTTTTTTTTTTGTGATTCAAGTACTGGGTCTCTTCTGTTATTATCAATTCCTCTTTCTTAAGTTCACCAACCATTGTTAAAGGTGTAATCTTTTGGTATAGTTGTTGAAGTTGGATGGTTATTGGGTCCCTTTTGTTTAATGTTCGAGATTGTTAACAAAACTTGTTGAAGTCTAATTTTGATCAGCTTATTGAGTTTGCAACTAAAAAGAAGACTGTAGCAAATGAAGCATGGGCAATGTCACAGCTTCTTATTGAGGCAGTTGGCTCCTACAACTTATGATTTTCAGAATCTCTGCATTCTTTTTGTTATGCTCAAGAATTTGCAGCTTTGTGTAAATGTACTGCTCTCTAAAACCGCATTAGAAGTGACGTTAGTGTTTACCATTTTTTCTTTTCTCAATTCAAATGAAACCAACCTTGGATTAACCAATTACGCCAAAAATACTGACAAGTGACGATGCTAGTCATTGAGGTATCCTTGCTGTTTAATCATTTAAAGGCATGTTGAACTGTTCAACGACTCTTTTATTTTAGACGGTGTTATGAGTCTAATGACTTTGCTTCTGTTAGTTTAATTTTCCTGATTTATCAGTTGTCCATATATTTTCTTTGTCTACTAAAAATGAATGTTTCATCCTAAAAAGGGAAGGATATAGGTTTTATGGAAGGATTTTATTCCAAGTGCATATTTTACAAACACATTCTCAATATTTTCATTGTCAACTCTGTGATATTGCTGGGAACTATCTTTGCCGTGTGACTTTTGTCTACGGGTCATATAATGCTACTGTTCATAACAAGTAGCTGGAAAGTTTGTGATGTTACTGGGAACTATCTTTGCTGTGTGACTTTTATCTATGGGTCGTATAATTCTACTGCTCATAACAAGTAGTTAGAAAGTTTGAGTTAGTGTAGCTAGATTTAGAGAGCATGAATGTAATGATTTTTTTTTTTTATCTAGCTAGCTAAAATGATATTTTAAACTATTTTAGTTGAAATTTAGCTAAAATTTAAAGAGCACGAGTGTGGACGCTCTTAGCTATCCTTGATAGTTTCTTAGTTATTAAGGCTGTTCCAAGTTTACTGCTGCCTCTTTTATGTAAATCTCACTGACAATTCTGTCTCTATAGGCCAGTGAATCTATCAGGAGAGAGTATGATCGGAGGTGTGACCAGCTTAGACACCAGTTTGCCAAAGATCAAAGTGCTAATGTGATTGATAAAACCCGTGCAGTTGTAAAGGATTTACATTCACGCATAAGAGTGGCAATTCACTCTGTAGATTCAATATCAAAGCGGATTGAGAAAATGAGAGATGAAGAGTTGCAGCCGCAACTTCTAGAATTAATTCAAGGGTAAGTATGCATTTAATTTTTTAGAGCCTTTTTTTTTTTTTGCTTTAAATTATTTTTGTGTTTTTAGATTGTTTTAAAGTGTTGATGTCAAAAATAATTTTTTAAAAATAAATAAAAATATATTATTTTGATGTATTTTTAGCAAAAATTATTTTGAAAAGCAATCACTATCACACTCTTAAATACCTCCCAATATAGTTAAGCATGGAGCTTTACTGTAGCCGCATCTCTTGTTATCTTAAGATGTGTAACTCTTGAGATTCATTATGAACTAAATGTGTTGATTAATCTCTATTCTCGTTAATATATTAATGACCAGTGAGCCTATGCAGGTTGATCAGGATGTGGAAGACCATGCTTGAATGCCACCATGCTCAGTACATCACAATCTCATTAGCATACCATTCAAGGAGTATAACAGGAACTCCACAAGGAAACACCCGTAGGCAGATTATGGGTCAGCTCCAGGAGGAGGTTGAATGCTTTGGCTTAGGCTTTGCAAACTGGGTTAACAGCCATGCATCCTATGTGGAAGCTCTAAATGGGTGGCTGCAAAATTGCATCCTGCAACCACAGGAGCGTTCCAAGGGTAGGAGGTCACTCTCCCCTCGCCAACTCTTGGCACCACCTTTATTTGTTCTATGTCGTGATTGGTCAGCTGGGATCAAAGGTTTGCCATCTGAGGAACTTAATAATGCCATCAAAACCCTCTTATCTGATTTGTACCACCTAATGGAGCAACAAGAAGAGCAGTTGCACAAGGAAGAGAAAGTTGTTGATGTAAATAATGGAGAATCAGGGGGGAAAGAGAATGACAGGGATGATGATGTGGCCTCGAACATGTACTGCATACACGCCAGTTTGACAAAGGTTCTTGATAGACTGAACAAATTTTCTGAGGCTTCATTGAAAATGTACGAGGACATCAGACAGAAAACTGAAGCAGCTCGAGTAGCGTACTTGAATTGCAGGCCCCTTAGGTGTTAACTATTATGTAATTAGAACATATAAGCACTTCTAAGTTTGTGGTTGGAAATAGAAACTTGTAAAAATGCAAAGTGGTTTCAAAGCGCTTTTGAGAAGGAATGGAATATTTCTTGTTTTGGAGTAAATTTGCAACTGGAGAAGCGCTTGTTGTTAAGCTCCTAGCAACACTGTTCTGTAGTTGAAGCTGTTGACTGCTTGCAACTTCTTTTTTCTGCTGTTTCTGCCAAGTTCCAAGTTGCCTCACCTTGGTTGAGGGTGCTAAAAGAAAGTGAAGGTTAATCAAGTTCATTGCCTCAACTTGGCGAGGCTTTTTGAATGTTTTTTTTTATTATTATTTTAAATTAATATATTTTTTAATATTTTTATCAGAATTCTTCATTACCTGCGTTTTGCTGTTAAGGGAACTCCTTGCAAATGTGGGGAGTGAATGATGCCTATCTTTTTTACAGTACGGACAGTTCCCCGTTAACTCCTTTGAAAATTTAATCAGCCTTGCAAGAGAGAAGGTACAGCTGAACGGATTACAACATCGTATGGTTTCAAGTAGATCCTGACATGAATTTTTACCACACTCTAATTTCATATTAAACTATATGAATATTAATTTAATGCGATTTAGATAACTTAATAGGTGAAAGGATAGACCAAATAGCTGTAAAAAAATATTAAAATAAATTTTTAAAAAATACTAAAATTATAATATATTAAATCGATCCAAATAAATTTGTTATTCTAGCTATCAAAATTATAAATCTAAATAGATTTAATAAGTTTATTTTTTAAAACCAATTTTTTTTATGTATTTACATTATTGCAAAAATAGGTGATTGTATAAAAAAACTGCAAAAAATTCTACTAATACTAAAAAAATGTTTTTATTATTTAACTCGAAAAAAAGAGTAAAAATTAGATGGATTTTAATAAAATAATATCTAAAATATATTTTTAATTCATTTAATAATTTAAAAAAATAATATATAATATATTTAAATTAATTAACTTTTAAAAGATAAAATTAATTAAAAAACATTTAAAAAACAACTTAAACTTACAAGCCTAACCTAGGTGGCCTAACACACCTAGAAAATACAAAAAAAAGCTAGATGGGCTTTTTTTCCCTCAAAATTTGGCAAGCATGTTGTCCATCCAATTTTCTTTTACGAAAATAACAAATTGTTTACAAACTTAATTTTCAACTACCAGACATGTGGTAGGAAAATTGAGCAGGGTATTTATTTATTCAAAAATCTAATTTTTATATATTTTCTACTAAAAATACTTAAAACACTCTTATACGTTGTCACTACTAATTTCTTAACTCAAAAAACACCAAAATCAATTAAAAACAATTATAAAATCAAACTAGAAAAAAATCTCTCAATCTTAATCCTTAATTTCTAATGACTTGGAAACACAAAAATATCTTAAAACATTTTTCTTATCAAAACAAGCACTTCAACATCAAATTTGTTCATTTTTAAAAGAAATCTAACTAACCAATATTTTTCTCTTTAATTCACTTTTTTCAGTGATTCATTCTCTTCTCTCAACTTTAAAAATTAAAATGTGAAAAAAATAAAATTTTAAACTAAATTATTTAATTGTTAAACGAAAAGAATCAAAAAAAAGATTTGACAAAATCCCAATACAAAATAAGGCAAGAAAGTGCCAACATAATTTTTTTTAAAAAGTCTCTCATTCTTTCTTTGTTTTAATTTTTATCTCTTCATTTTTAATTTTTCTCAAACAATAAAATTAATTAATGTTGGGAAGTGTTTTTTTACATCAAGATAATCATATAAAAATTACATTAAAACAAATTATTAACTCTAAATTCTGACCAACACAACTTAACATAACTTTAAAGGATAAAATTAATGACATAAAATAAAAGAACAAAGAGGATTGAAGTTAACACCATGATTAAAAAAAAAAATCTTTTTTTTTAATTATTTTTCTTTGTTTCAAATTTGATCTTTTTATTTTCAATCTCTTACAAATAATTTGTTTTTTCTTTTCATAAAATCAAACATCAACTTAATATAGAATAATTGTTTAAAATTATAATAACTATATAAAAATAAATTAAAACAAATTACTAACCCAAAACTCAAATAAAACAATACTGATAAAATTAAAAAGAAAAAATTCATAACATGCAAACACCACGCAAGTTTATACATAAACCTCTTGTTTTTCTCTCTTTGATTTTGAACAAATTACAACAATGTATAGTTCTTTCAATGGTGACCACATTATTCATATCCACCTGAGTATAAGCCAACTTGGCATTTCTGAGAATCTTTCAACCTTGACCCAAAAGAGATGAAATGAACCACAAATAGCAACCATTATGAATAAGAAAACTCACAATTTCTTCCCCTAACTGGGCAGTTGCAATTGTTGACTTTGGCCATGTTTAGGACTGCAATTATAATACTTTTTCATGATTTTTTCCTAAAAAAAATTATTTTAAATTAATTTTTTTATATTTTTAAATTGTTTTAATATATTAAAACCAGAAATAAATTTTTAAAATAATATATATATATAATATTATTTTAATACATTTTCAAGTAAAAAATACTTTCAAAATAACATCCACCACACTCCCTTACAAGCTCTCTCTATCCTTCACCGCCGTTTACTTTCTAATATAATCAGAACCCAACATACTGCTTGTACTGAGCATATGCTTCCGACTGCATGGCAATTGGGGCCCTTGTAACGTGATCAGGAAGATCAAATGCGTCTACGAGCTCCTTCGCAATATTTCTCACTTGGAAACTTAGGTAATCTGTGAGCTTGTGGATTGCCTGCACAAGGAAAAAGTAGAATGAATGAAAACCAACCAAGCATACCTCACATATACTTAGATTTTCTCCCAAAAGCATACAGAAGACCTCCATGTTTTCCTTGAGCCAACTCATATTAATGGTCTAAAATGCAGAAGGAAAATGCCGTAACACCCATGTGGCACTAGGTTCAAAACATCCTGATTTTTTTTCTATCCTGGAAGACAATTGAATACCTTAGCTTTGTTTGGCGCCACATAGTCAACGTTTCGATAGGTTCCTATGTCATTCCAGATTCGATTCAAGGCATAAAGATCACAGACAAGTTTCAAAGCAGCCTGCGAATTTGGATCAGGGCATCTGCCACATAAAATGGGAAGTTAGAAACTAATTAACTGTGAAAAAAAAATGGAAAGTTCTGTAGATGAGTTTGGGAGGTACTTCTCCACAGCTTCAATGAACTTTGCAAGGATGACAGACTCGATATGGGACTCTGCAAGCGTGAGAAGGTGATTCAAGCATCGATTCCAAGCTCCAAAGCCCCCGAGAATTTTAGAGTGCTTGCGAAGTCGGACAGCAGCACTTTGAAGCAATCTAGATGTCCGGTACTGTAAGAAGAAAAATCACAGAAGTTAAAAAATACAGAAGATTGCTATGTTTATGCCTGTGATTTTTAAGCAATAACCAATGATAAGAGCTCACTCTGAAGGCATCTAACTGGAATTTAGGGTCTTGCAAGTGTTCTGCACCTTCCCAACGGGATGTTACAGGATTTGGCTGAGAAAGGTATGTGTTCATCGATTCTCTCAAATAGTTCCAGGTAACAGCCAGAGTCCCACCTTGGAACTTCTCCTTGTATTGTTTCAAGAGATCAGCTGCTACCTGCATCACGTAAACATTCAGTCAATCTTTCATCCCAAGAGAAACAGTGCTTGGTAATCTACAATACCAGAATTCTTTCTTAAAATTCTAGAGATAGTCTGTAATGTTCATAATAGTTCTTATTTCATTTTCTCAATAAATGAACCCTATTGCCACTCTAGTGACAAATGCATCACATGGCCAGTTCTTATCTTTTCAACTTCTCCTAGAGTTTAGCACCATGGATTTCGGTGTCAGGATTTATGCAACTAACAACCTAGGAGTTTGAATTGTGAATTTTCAAGCAAGGACCCTATAATATGAGATGTGTGCAACCTGTTGTAGAAGTACAGTGTTGTCCCCTTCAAATGTCTGGAATATGTCATGATCATTCCTTAAGGTACCAAACCGGTTGACAGCAGCATAACCATGGCCTCCGCAGGCTTCCCTGCAGACACTCAATGATTTTGCTGTATAGGAGGTCACGTAAGCCTTGATGCCTGCTGAAAGTGCATGGACATCTCCAACCAATTGTTCATTATGAGTTATTTTCATTTGAGAATATATGTCTACCAAATATACAGTGGCAAAATGAAATGCATAAGTTGAAGCCAGCATTGGCATGAGCTTGTGCTGTTGAGACTGATAATCAAGAATACTAATTTCAGGTTGCTTGGGAGGGCCAAACTGCTGGCGCAGTAAAGAATATCGGATGGCAATTGTGTTAGCAATCTTGAGGACACCAACTGAAGAAGAGGCAAGGCCAACCCTTCCTCCTACAAGTTCCCCTAGTGTGGCAGCAAATCGTTTGTTTATGGTTGGAAGACTACTTGTGTACTTCCCATCTCGGGACACATCTCCAAATCGATTAAGAAGATTATCTCGGGGAATTCTTACTGAAGTGAATCTCAATGCTCCATTATCTACCCCATTCAGGCCAACTTTGTGGCCACAATCATGTATTTCAATTCCAGGAAGTGCCTGGTGGGTCTTCAAATCCCTTAGTGGAACAATAAAGGCATGGACACCCATATCAGAGACACCTTTAGCATCATGAGTAGGCAACATCAGCTTAGCAAAAACAGAGGCAAACTTGCCATGAACTGCCGCATTGCCAATCCACCATTTGATGGCCCCATCATTGGGTGTGTTAATTGTGAATTCATCTGTAATGGGATCAAATGTTGCAACTGTTTGGATGCCTTGAACATTTGAGCCTTTGAAGCACAAAAGTTGAGAGTTTAGTTAAGGTATGTTGATGTTGTAATTATAAAATGAAAAGAACATGCGTTTGAAACGTTAAGTAAAACACAAAAAAAAAAAAAAAAAACAAGCAGCCACACGACACACTCTCACAGAAAATAAAAACAAAAAGTTAATGACTACAATCTATAATTTGTTCTCTTGGGTTTTGTGATTGTTTTTTAGTGATGAGTTGGTTCTACGTCATAGTCATGACTAATAGAAATGAAATGAAAACCTACGACAATGCTTAGATGGCCTCCGCATAAATCATTACGAGATCAGCCAATTGCAATTCAACTCAACAGGGTCTATCGCATACCTAGTTTCAGAAAGTTCCGCAAATTATGAGGCAACACATTTTTCTGCAGAAAACCTCATCTACTCAAGATAATGTCTCAATATTACAAGTCACATAAATGTAAATATTATGACTTGCAATCTTAATGAACTTTGCTAATAGTATAAATAAGAAAAAGTTGCTGTACTTTGTTGACAAAATAGTACAGATGGAAAAGATTACCATGATGGAGCTCCGTCATAGCAAAACAACCTGGATACTCCAAACTGTCGATCTTTTCAAAATACTTATCCTTGTGCTTTTTCGTTCCTAGGTTAATCACAGAGCCTCCCCATAGACTGCAAGTTTCAAAAACATTCTTTTAAACAGATGATAAACAATTCAACAGAAAAGCAAAGGACGCAAAATTAACTGTTTTCGTCATTTCTAGGTCTCAACATCAGAATTTCAACACCGTGAAAGAACCAGAAATTTCAAAAAACAATGAGAAGAAACATAGGCCTTGACAAAATGCTACGACAACAAATGAAACAGAGTAATTGGCATGAACATGGGAATTAGACAGGCTAAATGATCCAAATACCCTCAGCATCAAATAAATCATACGGGAAAAAAAAACAACAAAAATTATATAAATACATTTCAAAAAATTGATTCAATGCCAAGTACAGAGAAACCAGAGTTCAAAATAAATTTATGACAAGCAAGCAATACAAAACAAAATCCCATTTCAAAACCCTTATAATTTAACTATTAACAAGTCAGCAACCCCATCAAAAAAATAGAGATTGAAGAAATGATGGCTCACCTATACTGCACTCCCAACTTGATACCAAGAGAGATATCAACAGCACCAATAGCCTCCACGATGGCAAAATACTTGGCAGGTTCTTCAACAACATATTTTAAAGGCCTAATGCCAGCTTCTCTAATCAAACCACACATTTGTCTCCAACAGAGCTCTCTATGCTCATCTTTTGAAATCTCCACCGGTGTTTGCAACTCTGGCCTTGCGTTAAAATATTCATAAATTTTTTCTTGTATATCCCTGTATTTCCCTCTCATATACACCGACAACTTCTCTGTCTCCACCTCAAGCTTTTCTCTTCTTGCACAGGGTAACAAACCTAGGTTGCTGTCATGGTCATGCAGAGGACGAGGTATGGGTGTTATGTGTAAGGAGATCCGTTGGATTCGTCGAGATACGATCTGGGTTTCATCCTCTGCCTTTGGATTTTGCTTCTTTTGCTCCATTTTTTCCCTTATGGCGGTGGTGATCAAGAAATGCAGGCAGAGAAGCCTAGAAGAGTGACGTGCTGACCCGGTTGGGTTCTTTGTTTATACGGGTGAGAGAGAGAGAGAGAGTGACGTGGGGGATTGTACGAGTGGACGGGTGGCGAGAGGTGATTGGATGAAACCTAGCTGTAGATAATGGCGCGCCTTTCAACGTCTAGATGTATACGAGGGTGTTTGGGAGTGTGGTAGCTGTTGCTTTTCAAATAGCTTTTCGTGCCAAAAAGCATGCCAATAATGTTTTTTCATTTTTTAAAAATTATTTTTGATATCAGCACATCAAAACGATCCAAAAAGTACAAACCGTAATCAATTTTAACAAAAAAAAAATTCAAAATTTGTCCAAAAGCAGGTTCGACCTCAACCCCAAACAGGCTCTACAAGTGACGTGGGGGAAAACATTTTTTAAATTAGTATAATTAAAAAGGTAATTTTTAAATTAACATTATTTAATTTGAGACATGTGCATTTTATATGCGTAATTTTTTTTCTGGCTTATTTTTTTTAATTTAGTTGATTAATTTTTTAATTTAGTTAACTTTAATTTTATAATTATGATCATTTTATCATTTGTTTTTTTGCAGAAAAAATTAATTAAAGTTAACAATTATTTTTTAATGAAAATGCTAAAAACAATAATTATTTCTTGAAACAAGTTTAATATACAGATAATCATAATAATTATTTGTTTATGCATTCCTTGCAATGATTATGCTATTATAAAATTGTTGTTTTATGTTTAAATATTATGTTTTTTTTTAATATTTATTTAAAAATGTAATTGTGATTATTTTTTAAAATGTTTTTCATATTAAAATATATCAAAAAAATATTTTTTTATTTTTTAAAATTAATATATTAAAACAATTTAAAACATAAAAAAATATTAGTTTTAAATAAAATAAAAAATTAAATAACCCGCGTTTACATTCACTACCATGCTGCTGCTGAATATGTTTTTGCAGGTTTGGCTACCAGTTGCATGTTGCTTCACATGCAACTGCAACTGTCGATGGTCGCCTCTTCTTCGCTTTTCTGTACGTTGTTTTACACATTTCATTAGATTTTTTCCAGCCAAGTTGTATGATATCTAAGTGTCCATGATGCTTCATTCTCGTTTATCTGGTTTGAAAGACATGTTATAGGTAACTGTATAGATTTCGAACAAGTCTTGCACCCTAAAATTTGCTGGTTATGGCTTTAACAAATAAACAACTTGCATTACTTTAATTTTTTTTATTATTATTAATGTAGATGTTTAGGTCAGCTTACGTGTATCTCGAATAATCCTATAGATCCTAAAATTAACGATTATATAAGCCTTCAGTAACCTTAAAGTTTGTGAAACTCAAACTAGTGATTTCTAGTAAATAAATCTAGAGTCTGATCAGTTAAGCTAAACCACTCAAAATTATATTAACTCAATTTTGTTTGTTATGGCAGGTTACAACTATTTTTTTTTAGTCCATCATAGATACTTACATTTTCAGTCCTTGAACACTGAAATTCAAAGCCAAATCTAAAACACTGACATATGCTTTATTTAGCTGTTGATTCAGTTTGAGCAGATGACTTATAATTACTGGTGCATACCACTTATTATTCTAATCAGACTAAAAATTACCTTTATTGGTTACCCTAGTAACTTGTTTCTTCACATTCGAAGCCCTCTGATAGGCTTCTGAAACTGTCCATGAATATAGTAAACACAAAAGTCTTGGATGGAGTATTGTAATCCACGTAGGTACTTTGCAGCTAACTACTATTTCATTTTTGATGAATCATTAATTGCTGTTGTATTCATTATTCATTAATAGTCCTCCTACTTTATTTCAATATATGGAGTTATCGGTACAAAATCAATATTGGTCATAAATACTCCTTTTAAGATCATCCACCTAATCAATTGTGATTGATCCATAACTTTTCAGAATTTATTTAAAAGTATTGTTATAGTTATTTTTTAAAATATTTTTTCATTAAAAAATGTATTAAAATAATATTTTTTATTTATTTTAAAAAAATCATCAAAATGATCTAAAACATCAAAAACATATTAATTTAAAAATAATTAAATTTTTTAAAAAATACTTTTAAAACACACAAATAAATAGTATTTTGAACCATATTCTTTAGCAAAACATGATCTTAGCCTTGATGAAGCGCAAGGTGACTTGAAAAGGTCCACGAAGTTTAAGAATAAAGATCCAAAGTAATATTGATGTTTATAATCCTTCTATTCCATTTAATAATTATACAAGTCATTAAACAAAAACACAAAAAAGCCCCTCACAGAGCATCAAAGTACAGAAACTAGGAAAAACTAGCAGCATCTAAGCACGTTCAATGTTAACAACAACAATGGTAAATGAGTTATATACACTAATGACCATAACATAGCAGAAGAATCAAAACCTGAAAAAAGAAACTTATTATACCTAAAATTGGAGAATCACTCTCAGAACCCTTCACAGATTATGCCTCGCCTGTCTGCTTAGCCCTTCCAACTTGGAGAATCGATGAGATTTCGACAAAAAAAAGGACCCATCTAATAAAAATTGGATATTTATGCAGACGGGCGAAGGGCATCAGATTCCATTGTCAGCTACAATCTGCTCCTATTAAACGTCAATGGATGCCACATTTTTTTCTTCTACATGAGGAATTTAGGGGTTACTTTTGCTTCCACTCACAGCTCAAATATAAAGGCAAAACTTGGGAAGTTCGCAGGAAAGATCAAACAAGTCAACAACTCTGGGCCAGAGATTGCTTTAAGAGAAAAAAACAAAGTTGGAATTAGTTATATACTAGGTAAATGGCTCATACTATGAAATGAGTTATTTTTTTGTCAACATATTAATATTTTAAAATGAGTAAAAAAAAATTTAAGATTTTAATAACTAAAAGAAGTTGCATGTTTTATTAGGACAATACCTGGAAAATAAACAAAAATAAAAAACCAATGAAATGAGCATAAGAAAATAAAAATAAAAATAAAAATCACAAAAATAAGAATCAAATCTAAAACATCAAAACATAATAAAAAAATTATAATATGTATAATTTTCCAACGTGTTTTTTCACATGAAAAAACCTATATATAAATTGAAAAACTTATATGCGTGTCTAGCTAAATAAATCAACAATTATTTTGTAAGGAAATGAAAAACAAAATTATCAACAATAAAAAAAAAATGAAAAAAATATAATTTTAAAACCTGCCCTGGCGAGTCGACCTAGGACCTGGCCTACCAAAGGTTAGAACCGGACCGAGTTTAAAAAAAAATAGAGGAAGTCAAAACCTGGTGTGACTCAGTAAGTTAACCCGGTGACCCGGCAAGACTTGATAAAAAGTTCGGTTGCAACCTGTTGACTTTTGTTTTTTTTTTGTTTTTATTAAAACGATATCGTTTTGATTTTTTTTTTAAATCAGAATTGACCCGAGCGACCTAGTCAAAACCTGGGACCCAGACCATGGGTCAGGCTGACTACCAGGCTGGGTTTAAAAACTCTGGAAAAAACTTAGAAACAAATGTAAATCAAAATATTTAATATCACAACATGGATAATTTACCAGATTGTGTTTAATAAATTTAAAAACCAACACATATATGAAATTTATTGAATATATTAAAAGAAAAAAAAATACTATGCAAGTCAAAAAATTAATTATACAATTATTCAATCTTAAGAAAAAAAAATGTTTTAGTAATTTTAACACGAATGTTTTTTAAAATAAGAATGTTGCCACAAGTAACCTTTTGGAATAATTTTTAAATTAATTATACAATGATAAAAAAAAAATACTTGTAAGAAAGACACCAAATAATAACATTATGGAGAGAAAATGCATTTTTTTCATCAAAACCTCTTTTCTGATTTATGTAGTTTTTTGTTGTTTTGATTAAAAAAAAATACCTTTTTTTATATAAACAGCATAGTTCATTAAATAAAATTTAAAAGGAACTAAAATAAAATATTTATGAAAACTATAATGATTTGAACTTTCTTTTCATAAAATATTCAGGATTAAAAGCTTCAAAAAAAATCCACATGGTAAATTTTATATATAATAATTAACAAAATGATTGTTATTATAAAAAAAATGAAACAATCTTATTGAAAATAAATTTCAAATTGAGTGGTATCTAATAAAATAATATATATTAAGTATAATTTTAATTATTTTATTATAGTAAATTTTGGTTGCATCCTTTGATTCCAAACAAAATAATTTGATGGTGTAATTTTTTTTTAATCTATTTTTCATAACAAAAAAATATAGCTTTTGTGTGCTGGGTGCTTTATTCGATAAAAAATAAAAGTGATTAGAATAAATATAAAAAATAAAGAATTTAAAATAAAAATAAAAAATATCTTTTTAATTATAATCTCTTTATCTTATTAAATGTATTTCCTTTTTTTAGAATCTTTCTCACCAGAATATTCATTTTTCTATAAACAAAAGCTTATTAGAATCGTAAAAGCAAGTTTTTATATAGAAAAAAATGTTCTGATAATTATAATGCAAATGTACCAGAAAAATATAAGAATAATAATTTGCTGGCGCTATGTCGTGGTGAGTTTTTTAAAGTCTATAATTTATTTAATTACATAATACAAAAAAAATGCCCAAGAAAGCCAATGAAAAACATTTAAGAAAAAAATCAAAATAAAATCATGAAGGGCTATACAAAAAAGTGCTTGTTAATATTATAAAAAATGGTATAATCTTATTTAAAAACTAGGTAAAAATAGAATGATGTTTTTTAAAAAATAACATCCTTAATATATAATTAATCTATTTATTTTAATGAAATTTAATTAAAATAAAAGATAAAAAATATGAAGGCTTAACCCACAAAAAAAAAGATCAAATGCCCGAAATTAGATGAGACAGCGTGCCAATATCAAAGGTGGCCGGCTAGGCTCGTGCACTCAACTATTACTTTTTTTTAAATAGGTAGATGATACACCACCCATCTAATATTTTTTTAATAAATTAAAATAGATAAAGCATTATCTATGATGACAAATAATACATAGTTTGTTGGTTTATATTCCGATCATTCGAAAGAAAAAGTTGGGTCTTCACCTAAAAACACAATTAAAAAAAAGGTTTTCTTAACATTGATCCTTTTTTTTTTCAGTAATATAAAAAAAAGCTTAAAAACACATTAATGGAAGTTGAAAGAAAAAAAAAAGAGAGGCAAGAAACTGATCTGAAAATGTATCGTAGTGGTTAAAAAACGACTAAAAATGAAAAGAAAGGAGAAATATTGGGATGGATTTGAGTGACAAAGGTCCAAACTCCAAAGCTTCACGCTGGATAGTGGATACAGTATACAAATACAACAACTATGGTTATGGTCCCTCCCTCCCGCCCGCCCGCCCGCTCCAAAGCCTAAATAATTCAAAAGGGAGGGTCAGGGCCCGAATTGAACATGGTTCCCGCCTCCTCAACCAAATTACTTACACCTTTTCATTAAAATTAAAAGTAAAAGAAAAACTAACGCCATAACCAAAAATTTGCAGATCTTAATTAAATCCAGTTCCCCTTTAATATTTCAAAAAAAATCACTTGATCTTTCTTTTCTTAAGGTCAGTCTATTCCTTTCAACTTCATGTTATTCTCATCAATCTTTCCATATTTTTTTTTAGATTCTTTTCTCAGTCTTGCATAATATATATGTCCATATTGAACATCTTGCAAAACAAGGTGTATTCTTTTTTGGTAAGTTCAGCGTTGTTTGCGTAGATCTATGTTGACGAATTGAAACTCATTTCTTGGTTTTTGTTTTTTAGGTTTCGTAAGATTAGTGGGTTCGCTGCAAATGTCGTTGGTTTTTAGCTAATCGGTGAAGTGGGTTTTGTCGTTTTAGCGAATTTCTGAAATGGGATTTTATTTTTTGTGATTTGGAAGTTGATTTCGTTTCTGGGTATTTTTCACTTGTTGCTTGTTTTTGTTGGATTAACGATGAGTGGAGATAATTTCACCTCCAAACCGCGTGCCGCTTTGGGAGATGTGACTAATTTGCCAGAAAAAAGGGGGTTTTCATCGATTTCTGATGATTTGGGGCTTAAATCTAGAGGCGGGTATAGTGGAAATGGGGATTCAGTTTTTGCAAAACAAGTTTGTTTAGGAGTTGAAAATCTGGTGAGAAAGAAATGCGAAACCAAAACTGGAGATGCCAGTGGCAATGATAAAGGTTGCGATTCATTGACTACAAGTAGCAAGACTCGTGCCTCAAAGGAGAATGTAGCTGTTGTGTCTGTTGTCGCAGATAGGCCTAGTGATATTAAGGAAACATCTAATTTGATTGATGGTAGTGTTGATTTAGTTAAGAGCAGCGGTACGGGAACACAAAGTGTTGGGGAAGTTAGTTGTGCATCTAGTGGCTCAATGTATACAAGCTCTGGGCTGTGCGTGAAAGATAGTGATGATGAAGGGAAAGTCACTTCCAATGTTATGCTTATCAATCCAGTAGTTCAAGGGTTAGTTGGTGGTGCTTCTACAAGTGATGACATTGTTTCTGGAGTTGGTAGATTAGCTAGTGACAAATGTGGTTCTGTTGAGTGGTCGAGGTTGCCCAATTCACAGGGTTTGAAATCATTTGAGTTGGAAAAGTGCACGACACTCAAGGGTGATGTTTGTGCCAATCTGAATGCAGGTGCTGACATGCTCAAAGCTTGCTCTTGTTCTTTTTGCTTGAAAGGTAATTGAAAGCCCTGCTTTTGTTGTAATTTCTATGGTTGCTATTGATTACAAAAATGTACTGCTCATATATGTATCTAAATAGAGTGTTTTGTTTTGCAATCTTCAATCAGCTGCTTATATTTGGTCGGACCTATATTACCAGGACATCAAAGGTCGACAATCCGGTATGCTTGTTGAGAACAAACCAATTACTGCAAGAACTGCCATTTACATTTCTTAAAAATGCAATGCTTTGATGATGGTGTGGCTTTTCTGGTTATTGAGTTCTTGTGATTTCCTTTTCCTCTCAGCATTGAAGAAGAGTCAGAAGGAAGCGGGAATCTTGGTTAATAAATATTCCAGGGGAAAGCAGACAGACATTCATAGCCAAGTAAACTCCAACAAATCCTTGAACTTAGAATCTGACCTCACTGATCACTGGAGGTCTCTTTTTCGACACATGGAAGACATGTTTGCCAATGAAAGCAGCCAGCTTGTGAGTGTAAATTTTACTGCTTTGTTAGATTACATTTCTCACGATGGAAAATTTGAACCCTTGCCCCTGGTTCATCATTAGGATTCCCAATTCATATTGCTTGCCACAAGTCTTTCCTTGAAACCCTCTATATCGTATCTGCCTGATTTTTTAGTTGGGGTGGCTCTGCTAGAGTTTCAAATCAATGCTCACTTATTTTGATTACTCTTCTTATCATGAACTGTGAATTTTGATCTGAATCTCAAATCTTCCTTGCAGCAAACTGGATATGTGACACTAAAAGATTTGAGGGACAACTGCAAGATTGATCTGGAGAGGATCACTGGAATGCCTTCAGACAGACTTTAGGGTACTTCTGATGCATTAGATGATTTTAGGCTGTCTTATCACTATAGTTCTTGTGATTTCAGCATACAGTACATGTACTGTACCCATGCATTTCTGCGTGATCTTGGATTGTCTAGAGAAGTTCTCCAATGTTTACTATTGTCATTAAAAATGTATTTTATATCTGCACCATTTGTACGATCTGTTGTTGCAGTTACTTTCTGCATGAGCAAAAACTAACGTGACAGAGAGTAAAATCTCTGCTTTTCAGATACCTCTTTTTATGGTGGTTGTCATATTGGTGTGCTCAAGGTCTTTTTCCGGTTTGCTTATTGCTGAGTGGATGGATTTCTTAACAATGCATATGGCTTGAGATTTTTACCCCTTTGTCAGGTTCCAGGTCATACAAAACCTGTTTCGCTTGCACTGTTAGTTCTTATAGTGATTAGCCTTCCTGACTTTTAGGGGACCAAGTCCTTGCACAACAAATGAAAGCATAAATAAAAGTCTTCTTCACCTTTTATTATATTAGGTTGTGCTTCTATGCGTTTTTGGTGAAATGAAGACGTAGATAATCAAATTGCTCTGTTGTGGATGTGATTTGGCAACATAGTCTTGGATAGCTATATAAGCAGTCATTAGACTTTTGTACATCATAGAAATTTTCTGGTATGATATGCTTGTTCATAATCGGTTCAGGAAATTGTGATTGGACTAGTTTTCCCAGGCTTCTTCTATAGTTCTATCAAAAGATAATGAAAAGGCTATTCGTAGAGCAGGAGCATGGGAATTGTAATGAGATTCTATTTGAAGATATCATGCCTTGAAATAATCTTAGTTTATGCAAAATACAATAAAATAGTTTTGTTTTAACGTAGGAATTCTTAGTGGTTTGGTTTTAGGTGTGCAGTCAAGCCTGTTCGCTGCTTTTATGGTGGGTTCTGATACTGTTATTACCAAATAACTAGTGCTCGGTATAATATGTTGGACCTTTTCTTTTCTTTTATTTTTCTTCTCCTTTTTGCAATTTTTTAAACTCGAAACGTCAAGGTTGATTTCCTACATAGAAACTCCAATTATTCAAGGTTGGATCTTGGCATAGTGTGTTGGCTGTACAAGAACTTAGCCGGGGTATCTAGAAAGGCATTTAATCATTTTTTAACCTGTTACTGACGGAGATCATGGTCAGATATCGACATAATTCAGAGAACAAGGAATGTTTTCTTAAGCGAAGTTTTTTTAACGAGTCGGGGCTGGAGTTTTCCTGTTTTCAGAGCTTTGCGTGTCAGCTATATTTGATTTTTATGTGAACTGATGAGCAATAGTGAACTTGGAGCTGTTGCACCATTGATTGCCATAATACTGCTATTATCACTTAGCCTGAGTGAGGTATTATTTCAAGCTCTAAACTAGCTGACCTCAATTTCTTAATTGTTTTTATTATTTGTAATTGAATAGTGTGGGACAGGAGAACGGTGATTTTCTAGTAGGCTAAACTAGGCTATGGAAACTGGTGTCATGATATTGGGAAAAAAAAAATAATGATGGAATATTTTGGGTGGGACATCTCATCCAGATGCTTTCTGCCTGCATGATAGGCGAGAATCTGATTTATCCTACTATCAATTAGGGTTTCTGAAAGTAATTTTAGTTGATGATTACGAGGAAGAATATTCTTAGGTGCAAATTGTGAATGAGGAGCAAATTTCAAATTTTAATGGTCAGTGATAAATTTTGCAGCGGAGCGAGTTTAGACCTTTGAGGCATGCTACTGCTAAGCAGTCAAATGTAAAGCTGTATGGCTGCTCAGGGAAGATAGGTTGAAATGAACGTTGCAAAATCAGTTTCACACGGGAGGAACCATCGCGGCGTTGCCTTAGTTTTGTATCAGGAGGCAGTAACCATGTCACGAAAGTCTTGTATTTGTTCTAGAAGTCCTAAAGTTGGACAGCTTTTTTCTCCATTTTCGGGGAAGGGGTAAGGGTTCTTGTCTAGGATGGCAATTTTATTCTTTTCAACTATTCCATCTTGCTTGTCTCTTTCTGCTCCTATTAGTCCAATATGGATCCTTTTCATGGCCAGTTTTTCATAGCCTACGGAATTGACCTGGTAGTTGTTCTGAGTTTGATTTCCTTGGGTTGGTTCTAGTCAATTCAAAAGTGTTTTTTTGTGCTGTGGTTTTTTCTTCATTTTAAAGATGGTTCTTGCCATGTTATTACAGATTCATTTGGTTTCGTTTTTTAACCAAATGATATCACATCTTCCAGACTTTGGTAGGCTGCTGATTTATGGTAAAGTGCCTAGTTTTTTGCTTCTTGTAATGATCAGCCGTGAGTTGCAATGAAGGCAGTCAAGGCTATGAATTTTATTGATCAATTATGGATGCTGTTTGCCTGTTATTTTATTCCATCCAAATGATGCACATGCTAGTTCTTGGGTGAAGCCATGCTTGTGTATTCAACACCATGTATTCGTCAATAAGCAAACACAACTCATCATTTCGATAAGTATTATGCGATGCTGCTTTGACCTTTTTATGAATAGTTTAAAATTAGAGGAGCATCTTTCTGTTCCTTGTATTAAGATTGGTCAATTACCCATGTTTAAGTTCCAATAATTGCAGCTATTTCCTTGGCAGGTGGGGGAGGTGTAGTGCCGGTTCTCAAGGTCAAAAGGTTCTAGGGTTAGTGGACAGATTCCGGCGATAAGATTCTACTACTTGAAAACAACTATGGTGCTACACAGATCAAAACCCTACCATTCAAATCTCTTATGTGCGTCTGGGCGTGCCACGTTTCAGCCAGCTGATTTCTTTACGATTATCTTTGACAATTATTGGTGATACATTGAGGTTGACATTTGTGAAGTCAACTAGTTCAATCTGCGACGTGGATATGTTGGTGGCCTGAAATTGTTTTGAGATTGTGACGGAGCATGAAAAAAAATCACTTACAAAAATGAGTCGATATGTTTTTTTATGAGTTGTGATCGGTGCTTTTTCAAGGGTGGTGGTCCGAGTCACCATTAGAGGGTCGAGCATTAAGGTTTTATAATATTCATCAGCAATTCCATAATCTTGTATCAAATTACTATTTATTTCTAGCATGGTATTGGTTCTCAATCTAAAATACTCTCGGGAGAGTTGAGTGGAATTACCCTAATTTTGATCTCGATGAAGACAAAAGGGATAGAATTATGATTTTAAGAATGTTG
This sequence comes from Populus alba, assembly GCF_005239225.2. Lineage (NCBI taxonomy): Eukaryota > Viridiplantae > Streptophyta > Magnoliopsida > Malpighiales > Salicaceae > Populus > Populus alba. The sequence goes on from NC_133290.1 coordinate 11,842,806, forward strand.
TGCTTAGTATGAATTATTAAAATAAACCAATGATCATAAATTTTGAAGTAATTCTTAAACCTAATGATAAATCCCAAAATAATTATATTAGAATCATGATTACTACTAATTTTATTCTGGTGGGCGTAGAATTTTTTTTTTTTTTGTGAAATAATCCTTAAATTCCAATGATAAGTTTTGGAAAATTTGAGACTAAAATTAAAACTCCGGGTGTCATGGTCTCTTTGATTATATTCTTTTCATTGGTCAACTTATCCGTACATTTATGTTCTTCAAAAGAATAATAAAAAGTTTAATGTGAATGCTAAAGAATCTTATTATACAGAGAGAGAGACATATTTCTTCACAATTATGTGAATAGTATATATATAGAAATTAACGAGGCAATAACGAAAAAACAATAAAAAACATTAATATAAAAAGTATCGACTTCAATTAACTTTTTTATACATGAAAAAATTATGAGGGTTAAAATTAAACAAAAACATTTCACAAAAATCTATAATAGAAATTGACATATACATATAATTTATTGAATAAAATAAAAAATATACTATGCAAGGCTATATATCTTAAAAATCTTATAAAAAAAATATTTTTAATTTTTTAAAATAAATTTAATCTATATTAAAAAATTATAGATGAATCATACTAACTTTTTAAAAAATTAAACACACTAAATATAATTAAAAAATAATCACAATCTAAAAAAGACTAAATCAAATAAAAAAAAATCACTGAAAAGAGGTATTAATTAAAACATAAACTATAAAACTATTTTGAAAAAGACATAAGAAAAGGTTTTAATTAAAAAAAAATAAATAAAGAAATGATGTTAGGACGCTATTGGGTCTTATAAGCCAGGTCAAGCACTTGACCCATCAAAAAACATCCCGAGTGTGGGCCTTTAATTTTTCTTTAAAATTAATGGGGGCGCAAGACAAGTTATCTGCCCTAATCATTTAAAAATAAAAAAGACAACGTGTTATTTAAGGATTCCTAAATTTCGGCCACTGTGGTGGCTAGAAAAATAAAGTTCCTAATGTTTTCACTAACAAACTCATTGTCAACCCATTTCTAACCCAAAACACCTAGAAAATAGATTAAAAACCTTGTCGAACCAAAAAATCATCTCAAAACCCAAAATTAACCCGAAACTAAAAATCTTTATGAGCTCAGATCTATTTTTTTAGACACTTTCAAGATAAAAAAACATTTAATCTGAACTCTTCTTATCATATAAAATTATTTGACATAAAAAATCAACTATTTTGGCAGCTAGAATCATTGGCAACGACAACTTTCTTTCTATGTAGAAATCCAACGAGTTCCTTTCTCTTTTCTCTAAAAAAGAGAACTAAAAAATAAGGAAAATGAGGCTCGTTACCAAAATCATATTAAAAATTTAAAGGGAACGGTAGCTTAATAGCTAAAAAAGATATAAGATTAAAATGAACTTTTCAAATAAATTTCAATTCTACCACCTGTTTTACCAATGTTTTTCACTTTAGTCCTCTGTTTTTCAATTTAACCCTTCCTCCTAAAAAATATACAATTAGGTGTTAATTTAAGCTCAAAGAGCTAAATCAAGAAAAAATAAATTTGATGATTAAATTGAAAATTAAAAAAAAATTATTGTTCTGATTCATAATAATTTTTGAGATGATGAATATTATAACAAAAATGACTATTTTAATATATACAAGCCACCAACCTAACTATTTTAACAGTCATGCACTTGAAAACACACAATGTAATTTTTTTATGGTGCATAATATTTAATGTTTCATCGATGAAAGAGCCCAGCAACTATTCTTCAAAGCCTCCCAAGCCAGCAAGTCAGTCATTCATTTCATAATAAATAATGACCAGATTCATTGGTCAACACCAATTACAAAAGAGCTCAGTACACTAATTATTACTATTCACCACTCACACAAATGAGATCTTATCTTTCCCACCATGCAGCAAATAGCAAACATAAATAGTGCAATACAGTGATCTTACACAATCAACAGTAATCCACTGATCAAATTTAGTATTTTTCTTTTTAATTTATGTTTAGTTATCAGACTAACTTATTTACATCTTAACTAATTTTTATGAGCTTTAAAGTTATTGACTAAATAAATTTCAATAACTATTAATAATTTCAATTATAGAACTCAAACCTAAGATAAAAAAAAAACAATTTTTTTAATCTCAAACTCTTATTATTAAAATATTTATTAAATAATTAGATTTAGTTTTTTTAATTAATGATCTTGCTCCCTCGAACAATGTTTTCTATATGAATTGTTTGGCTAAGCTAATAAATTGAAATATAATAATTTTGATTTTGATTCGAGGAAAATAGAAAGATATCATGTCGAAAAGTTACATGTTTTTACCTGGTCAGTTATGACCCGATTCAGACCCAGTAACCTAGGTGGAGGTTAGAGTCTATGAGATGGTCAAATTACATTTTAATCCTCAACTATCAAATGCTATAATTTGGTCCTTAACATAGAAAACATCTATTCAATTAGATCCTTGAACATGCATGTCCATGCAAGAGGATGATGCTATCTGTATATTTGAAATTTTGAACAACTGAATCCCTTCGTGAAGTTCCATCACAATTGAACTAAGGAGGTTATTCGATTATTTTGGAGTAAATTACTTTTTTTCAAGACAAAGTTCCATCACATATATACATGCACGTACCTCAACGTTTTAAATAAAAGTAATGTGGAACACAAAACGAGGCAATAATTGAAGAGAATAATGAAAGGAAAACCTTTATTTTAACTGTTTTCTTATATTAGTATGATGCTTATGGAAATAATAATAATAAAAAAGACTTGATAAATTAAAGAAAAATAAAAACTATAGAAAACAATTATAGGTAAGGAATCTAGACACATGATGAACTTCGAGTGAATCACATGAAGAACCCACTTTGTGTTTTTTAATTGGAAAACGAATATTCAAACAAAATTACATGAAATGTGTTTTTTTAAAAAAAAAATTTAATGATTGAGTTAGTTTTTGCATATTAAATAAATCAAAAATTCCTATAAACTTTCATATACCAAACTACCAAATTTCTCTTGAATATATTTATTTTACAAGCTTCTCTAAAAATGTGTTTGTTTTTACGGTATAATAAGCTTTTTCAATTACTATTTTACTTGAAAAAAATTAAATTAATATTTTATTTTGATATATTTATATAAAAAATAAATAAAAACACTTAAAAATATATATTCTTAAAAAAGTATTATGCATCACCAAAAACATATTTAAACACGAGTTCAAAATACAAAGTCACTTGTATTGTGTTTTATTTTTTTATTATTATTTAAGAGGGATGAAATATATATTTGATATTGTAGCATATTTTTTTATTTTAAAATATATTAAATATTTTTTAATTCATCAAAATCATTAAAAATATTAAAAATTAATTTAACACCTTTTTAAATAAACACATTTTTGAAACATTAGAAATTTTTTTTGAAAAAAACAAAAAAGAAAAGAAAAAAGAAAGTAGCTTTTGAGAGGTCGGAGAGGTGGATTGCAGAGTGGAGGGGTTAACAAGTCAGGAGTAGCCGTCACCAGACGACACCTTTTTCTATCTCAAACGGATCTTCACGTCTTCCCCAACGTGTTCACATTAAATTTTCTTTTCTTTTCTTTTCTTTTTTTGTCTCTTCTCGACAAGGTTCATGCACACCCCCTCCTCTCCCTTGGAAAAAAAGGTAATGCTATATATAACCACTTATCAAGAATCCTTGTGTTTTTTTTTTTTTTTTTTTTTTTCTAGTTTTCGATAATTAGGTTTCTTTTTTTAAAAAAATATCCACTCTTAAATTCCTCCATCATCAAGTATTTTTATTAAAGAATGAGAGATTCAGATATATAGATCAACCTAATATATAACCGTGTACGTCCAGTTTACACCAAGCTTTAAGAAATAAATGGAAGGGTTAGCAGAAAACATCATTATCTGGCTATCCCCAAAGCTTTATCCTTTCTATTTTTAATTAAGATCCTAAGCTAGAAAAAGAAGAAAGCATTGAGCTATTTATTTGATGTTGGCCCTTGCTTCATCAAATAAACCATTTGAATTAAAGCAACGCTCTCTTTTTGTATCCTTCTAGCTGTAATAATGTATTTAAAAGTGTACCAGCAATTTTTTAAATTTTAAAGTATTTTTTATTTTAAAATATATTAAAATAATATTTTTTATTTTTAAAAAATTATTTTTGATATCAATATATTAAAATGATATAAAAATATTAATTTAAAATTAAAAAAAATAATTTTAAAATATAATGTTAAACACATCCTAAGGCTTTGTGTAGCTCCCAAAATTGCAGACAAAATGCGTAAAAGACAGTGTTTTTTAGGGACTTTATTGACGAGCCAAGTCATGGGAAGCTTTGCATCTTGCAACCGTGGAGCCACATCACTTCTATATTTTAAACCACTAGAGTTGGATACAGGACAGGTACGAGAGAGATGGGTACTTTCTACCTTGCTTGGCTTCTAAGTGATGTCCACGTAGGAAATGACGTGTAACATCGTCAACGTAGGCCCCCATTGTACATATCGAGGGTCCCACACGATGAACGAATAATTTGGCTTACATCTTACGCTACCTTAAAGCCAATCTTTTTGGCGCATCACGCACATCCCTCTCATTTCTCAACGTTTTTGACTTGAGAAACTAACCATGGTTAGCTTAATGTAGAGTCCCAAAACTTAAAAAAAATATTTTTTTCATATTTCATTCAATGAAGGAAGAAGGTGGATTCTTACATATGCCTTGTTTGTTTTCAGGAATTTATTTTTCTGGAAACTATTTTTTTTATTTTTATTTTTTCATGTTTGACAAGCATTTAGAAAATTGGTCAAAAAAAACTTAATTCCAATCAACGAAAAAATTAAAACTTTAGAGGAGGAAAGTGTTTTCCTTTCTTTATTCTAAGAAACATACTTTCCTTTTCTTTACTAATAAAAATTATTCTGTGTCTCAAAAAACCAAATCCTAAAAACTCTCTCTCAAATAATTTATGCAGATCAACTGCAAGCATCTCATCTTCCAGGTATTTTTTTTTCTCAAATGTCTTTTTATTTATCTTGTTTTCATCCTCTTTATTTTTAATTTGTTGTTATTATTATGGCATACAGGTAATTTGTTCCTATCACAACGAAGAATTTGTTGAAAGGGCTGTAATTTCTTGGCGTGCTCTGAGGAAAACACAACATCTTTCGTCATTGTTGCTATCACAGCGAAGAATTAACAGAGTCACAGCAAACCGAAACTCATGGGAAAGTGTTTTCCAGTTCATTTTTCATAACACTACCAAACATCGGAAAATACTTTCCCGGAATTCACTTTCCCCGAAATTTATTTTCCAAAAGGAAACCACTTTCCTGCAAACAAACGGAGCCTTAGTTTTTACTGGAATGTTATTATTAATTATGGATGATGGGTTATATTTATATATACTATTTATATGACCCGCGTGATGTTGTAAGTTATTTTTTTACATAAAAAATATAAAAAAAAACTAAGATTTAAAAGTTTTTGGTTTTTTTACAAAGCTACACCCAAAAATCTTGGGTTTGGCTGCAACGCCTGACCTAAGAATAATATTTATAATGTTAATAATAACATTAAACTTGCATGATCCAAGTTTAAGTGAGCTTAATTGTAGCACCGGACCCAAGAATATTAGATGTGAGTCTGATTATTAGGTCGTGTCATAAAAGTGTGATAATTAAATAAATTAATTAAAAAAAACAAAGAAAAAAATCATCTGGAAGAAAAAAACTAATGAAGAAAAGGAAAAAAAAATGAATTAATTGGGTTAACCCATCAAACCAAGTTAACTCGTCAAGCTCAGGATACGTGTCATGAAAGTCTGATAATTAAATATAAAAAAAATTAACTTTAACAAACTAAACTAAATGAAAAAATTAATTAAAAAAAATCCAGGTTAACTCGTCAAATCAGGTTAACCCATCAAATCTGGGATATGTATTATGAAAACATGATAACTAACTAAAAATTTTTTTAATATTAATAAACTAAATCAAATAAAAAAAATTCATTAAAAAAATTAAAAAAGAGAAAGAAAAAAAAAACAGTTATATAATATAATATATTAATAAGTGAATATATTAAAGATGGGAAAGTGAAAGGCATGGGAAAGCTACAGTAGTTTTTCCACGCCTTATATATATATATCTTCTTTTCTCTTTTTTAATAAATGAACAAAAACAAGGTGATAATCTAGTATTTTTTAACTCAATCAAGTACTAAACTATGACATATCTAAGCCTTGTAAGTTGTCAGACCTTCTATTCATGGGCTGATAATCTGTAAGTTGTCAGACCTGATAATCTAGTATTTTTTAACTCAATCAAGTACTAAACTATGGTATATCTAAGCCTTGTAAGAAGAAGAAGAAGATCTTTTACAAGTATCAAGTATGATTCACGAGCTATTTTGGTTAGAGAGAACATATTAGAGCGTTAGAATCAAAAGATTAATCGTTTATTTGAGATATCATCTTGGTAAACTCAAATCTCATCAATGGCACCTTTTGTGAGAATCTGATAAAAAAACTATCGTTTGTTCTTTCAAGAGTCAGGTTATTGGCATCCCTAATCACTCTCAAATGTAGATTATCAATGCACTATTGGAATGAGATGTATCACAAACTTTCTTATGGTCGTTGGCACACTTGCTCCACCAGTGCATCAACAATCCTTCTTTACATGGGAAAGTCTATACAGTAATTTGATCATTTCGAGTTAGAGGAGGATTTCCTTTTACTTGCCCATGGATTTAGTAAGGTGAAAAAACTCGAGTTATGCGTATGATAACTCCACGAACGTTGTTAGAGCCTCGAGAGTTTAGAAAATTTTTATTAAGTACAAGTGGAGTGCTGGTTCAAATCTTACAATTTGAAAAGTTTATTCGGCAACCGCTCATAAGACATCTACTAGAAAAACTCCATTTTCTTACCTTTTAGGATTGAAATTGTGATCTCAACAGAAATATCATTAAAATTGATTATACCTGAAGGGAAAATAGAAATTTATTATAGTAAATGATTAAGAATGTAAGTTCCTTTATATATAAGTTAAATTGTTCAAACTAATGATGCTTTCTATTCTCTAATGAAATTTCAGTATTCTTTTTCATAATATGCAACGCACACAAGACCAAACTATTAAGGTTTACAATCAATCAATTTAATACATTTTTTTCCCTAGAAGTTACAATTACAAAAAATATTCTTGTATATAATTTCTATGCAAGACATATCTCTTACAAATGAGATAGAATTGAATTAAAAATTGAAAAACCATTGAGTATTAGTTTATAGAATTGTATGTATGAATACAAGTTTATAGGTTGGAGATAAAATTACTCATATAACATATAATCACAATAAAATAAAACATAATGCTCTTGATCTTTTGAAAAATTCTATAACACAGCATAATTATTACCTAGTATGTAACCTTCTATACTTGTACAAATAGTTATTATCTTAACAAATATTATCGATCTTAATTAGTAATATAGAGATAAAATGACTCAAATATACTTGTGCAAATAATTGTTATCTCTTTTGCACCAAATAATTACCAACTATATAGGTTATTGAATACAAGTGATTAATGCTTTATTACTAATTAAGATTTCAGTTGTGCAAATAATTATTATCTATAATATATTAATAAAATAGTAATAAAACATAATAATCAAGATGATATTTTTTTATAGTAAACTCTTAATTACTAAATAAGATCTTGGTTTTAGTATATAAGGTCATGAATTATATATATAAACTATGGTTTCTTTAACTAGACTTAGATCATAGGCATGCGTGAGGAACCCAAATTGGCCTTTCACAAAGCTCTAGAATCCACCTCCATTTCTATCCTCTTGTAAATTCCGTGTGGATGCATGGGGCGCCGCAATTGACTATTCTTTGTCCATCTCTCACTCTGGGGTATTTGGAATAATTATAGAAAATATTTTTTATTTAAAAATATATTAAAATAATATTTTATTTTTAAAAAAAAATTATTTTTTTATTATCATATCAAATAATAAAAAATGTAATTAAATAATTTAAAAATAATAAAATAATAGTTTAATTGCTGCGGCAAAGGATCCCTTTATCACATGATTATCACGCCCCCACCACATCAAATTGCCAAGCTTTAACCATGGTTGGTTTCTATAAAATCAAAGAATTAATCATGCTTAAGTTTATTATAATTATTATTTTTTCAAAGCATGGGTAACACAAAAAAATCAACTTTAGCACGCGCTACCCAATCAAACTAATGTAATTATTAATCTATCGGGTCATATGTAATTATCATAATCAAACAATGGATTTAGTAATAATGACCATATTAAAATAAATACCCCATTTGATGTAATGTGTTGGTTTGGATAAGAATCATGCATTTAACTATCCACGAAATTGCATCCGAGTTTAATTGTGTTTCTCTTTTCTTCATCGTCATCTTCTTCTTTCTCTCTTTTTTTTGATGTTATTTTTATAATAAATATTATTTTATGGGTATTAATTTAATCTACTTAGTAATAAATATTTGATTTGATTTTAAAAAAATGATTATCATTCACACCTTAGTTTTTGATTTGAGATCATACATGATATAATAATCCCGAGAAAAAAAAATTGATTTATACTAAAAGTATTACTAGCATCATGTTATGTGTAGCCAACATATGTATCTATTGCAATTATTAGAAAATTAGTTATTGGTGATTAAATACCGGAAAAAACAGACAATTTCAAATTTTTATTATTTAAGTATATGATTTGAAAAAAAATATCGTTTTTCCCTCATGAAACTAGTTGATAACTAGATTTCTGGACAAATCAAAATTCAATAACTGCATTAAAAAAATGCAACCATTTAAGTAGTGTATCATATCAATTTAATTAATTATGATATGTGTTAATAAATAAATAAAAAAATTAGCAAGGCTTGAATGACCTAATGGGCAAGAGTAAATTGGTAGCCTTGTTCAAATGGTGTCCCATTTAAATTTGTTTTACGTCATTAATGTTTTAACCTCTAGCTTAAATGTGAAACAATGCACCGTTAAAAAATCATAAGAAAATAAATTAGAAAGTGAAATGAAAAGATGGTGATACATTATATTAGCCAATGTTAATTCGTGAAATTAATAACTTAGATAATGGACACGATCATAATAACCCAGTTGGACAATCTGCCTCATTCCTTCTCTCCTTTATTCTCCTCTTAGTTGGTTCTTGATCGAATATCAATTAGTTTCGAGTTTGATTGAAAAATGAAGACCAAACTTAAAAAATAAATAAATGTTTAAAAATAAGACTAAAAAAAAATTAGTTAAAAAAAAGAGAAAATAAAACCAAGCAAATCCAAACAAATTCCCTAAATTTATGTTAATATTTCAAACAAATAACTCATGAAACTCCATATCTGGGTTCAATCAAGAAGTTATATTCCTAACCAATCTAATATCAGATAATAAAATAAAAAAAATATAAATTAAAAAGGTTATGATAGCAAAATGAATTGCAATTATAAAAATTATCTAAAATAAAACATATAACAATAAAAAAATAAGGATAAAATCTAACACATAAAAATTTAAAGAAGATGAAATTGAAAAAAAAATTCTAATTTTATAAACAATCAAAAAATAAAAAAAATATAATAATCAAAAGAACACGAACCAAATTTAAAGAAAAAACAAATTAAAAAAATACTTTAAAAATCTAGGGTGGCCATATAGAAATTAAGGTGTAGATATAAAAATAAAGAAAAAAGTCCACTGACATTAAATTGAAGATCATTTTGTTACACGTGTTGCTTTAATATGGAGGGCCGCCGAGACGATTTCAACCACACAAAAAAATCAATCATTAACCTTTGCAAGACACTGTATACGCTTACAGGTATAACACATGTTAATAATTATGTGTAAAGATAAAATAGCCCTTGAAAATCAGTTTATTATTTTTTGCTTGCTAAGAGTATTTTTATCATTTTATTATGATAATTGTAATGAAAAGTTTAAACAACTTTTTTTTTTATTTCAAGGATAATATAATCATTTAAATGTAAAAAAATTATAAAAAAACCCTTAAATCCCCACAAAGGTCAAATATTTTTTTGTTAGGATGAAAAAATTATAATTTTGTTGTCACTCTCCATAATGCATAAGGCATGTGAGTTTACAACTATATTATTTTATCACTATTAAAATCTAGCTCCTGTTTTAGTTGTTTTCTATATAGTAGCTATAATTTTTTTTTAAATTCATTTTTTTTTGTAATTATTACAATATTTAACTATAATTAATTTACATATTTAATACATTAATAAGTATTCTAAGTATATTTATTAGCCTTTTTATATCATTTGTACATTCACAAAACTCAAAAAATTTTGTTTTCATAGTAACTTTAACTAGAAATTGTGCACACACAATTTTATCAAAAAACAAAAGTCTGATGTGAAAGGATTTAGATAAGTAAGCATATATATATATATATATATATATATATATATCTTGGAACTTGATCAGTAATAAAACATTAATTTCGCAATATCAAAATGTTCATTTCTGTCCACGATTTTCTTATTTTCGTGCTAGTACCCAAACACATGCCCACAATTTTTTTTTTATAAATTTGACGTGGCAGAGCAGAGGGTGCTGCAACAATAGTAAGGACAAAACCCCCATAAACCTCCACAAAAGCAAGATAACCGATGAGCCCATTATCTTTCAACTAAATTCTTATCAAATCCAAGGCAAACACGTGTAAGGCCACTGCTCATTCATAAACACCTGCCAATCACTAAGTTTCAACATGTACCTACGTGTCATTCACCCATTGGATATTCTACATCGGATTGAGGTATTTGGAAGTTGACGACTAACGAGGTGACTTGTGCAATAAAAAAACACAAAAAATAAAGAATCGATAAAAGAGTGGTTAGAATTTAGAAATTTATTAGAAAACCAAAGGTGAAACCATGGGCTGGAGGGCTATATAAGCAGAGATAGGGAGAGGTCAAGAAATGCAAAGAGTGTAAACACACTACAGAGTGAGGCCACAAAGAAAAGAGTGCTAAAATCTAGATTTTTTCAGCAGTTTCTTAGATATATATGTAAAAAAAAATCATCTTTTATCTTCTTCAATTCAATCCCCCCCTCTAATACCCCGCTTCCCTGTACCCCTTTCTGTCAATCGTCTGTCTTTCAAAGAAAATCTAATTCGGGGCTTGCTTCTTCTGTTTTGGTGATTTTAAAGCTGAAATCTTTGTTTTAGAAAAGAAAACAAGCAAACCCTTGAAAAGGGTGAAAGCCAGGTGATTCAGAATAGAGATCCAGGTTGATTTTCTTTATCCTCTGTTTCTTAGCTTTTTCTAATTTCATCAACTTGACGGGTTTGTTTTTGGTCCCTCAAGGTTGGTTTTTGTGCAAAAAAAACCTCTTCTATTATCTGGGTTTTTTTTCTTTTGTTTACAACACTTGGTAATTTTGCCAGTTCTTTAGTTTTGTTTCAAGTACTAATCTACAGGTATGGCAGCAGCTATAGATATCTACAACACAACAGTACCAGTTTTTTCAGATCCTTGTAGAGGAGAACTCATGGAAGCACTTGAACCTTTTATGAAAAGTGCTTCACCATCACCAGCTTCTACTTCTTATTCTTCACTATCTCCTTCAACTTCTTCTTATTCTTTCTCTTCGTATCCTTCTTGCTATCACAACAATAGCTTCCCAGTCACTTCTCATCCCAACTTGGACCTTAACTTTTACACTCCAACGAGCACCCAGATGTTTTCTAATGGGTTCTCGGGTTATAACCAAATGGGTTTTGAGCAAACAGGTCCAATTGGGCTTAACCACCTCACCCCTTCACAAATCCTTCAAATCCAAGCCAAAATCCACCTCCAACAGCAGCAGCAGCAAATGACAAATCATGCTCCCACATCACAGTTAGTCTATAACCAAAGGACTAGCAATTTCTTGGCTCCAAAACCTGTCCCTATGAAACAACAATCTGCTTCTTCTCCTCCAAAGCCAACAAAGCTTTATAGAGGAGTGAGGCAGAGACATTGGGGAAAATGGGTTGCTGAGATTAGACTTCCAAAGAACAGAACAAGACTCTGGCTTGGCACTTTTGACACGGCTGAGGAGGCAGCTTTGGCTTATGATAAGGCTGCTTATAAGCTGAGGGGAGAATTTGCCAGGCTCAACTTTCCACATCTTCGCCACCAAGGAGCTCATGTGTCAGGTGCATTTGGTGACTACAAGCCTCTCCATTCCTCTGTTGATGCGAAGTTGCAAGCAATTTGTCAGAGCCTGGGTTTGCAAAAACAGGGGGAAACAGGGGAACCCTGTTCTGTTGCTGATTCAAAGAAGACCGTTTCAGCTCCTTTGCAGGTGAAAATTGAAGATGATTGTTCTTTGCAAGGAGAATTGAAAAGGGAGTCTGAGAATCTGGGAGTTGAGGAATTTAAAGTGGAGATCCCATCACCCTCACCAGCGCCATCTGATGAGTCATTGGCTGGTTCTTCGTCACCAGAATCTGAGATTTCTTTCTTTTTCTCTGATTCTTTACAATGGGACGAGTTTGAGAATTTTGGTTTGGAGAAGTATCCTTCAGTTGAGATTGACTGGTCATCTATCTAAGTTCTAAATTATTATTATGTAATCTTTATTTCCTTTTTTTCTCTCTCTCTTTTTTAGGTGTCTTTCAGTAGCTTCTGCAATGAAGTTTTTTAGCATTTGCAGAAGTGCTGCTAGGGGGTGAGTCGGTCAGTTTTAGAAGTTTTTATTTATTATGCTGTTAATATGTAAAGAGTAGGGTCGTCTCTTTCTATCTTTGGTCTAGCTGGTACTTTTTTTCCTTGCTTGGCCATGGAGGAGTTTCCATGTCTGGTTTGTATTTTTAGGTCAGTCAGTGTAATTAAGCACCGGTCTTTGAATATATCAATCCAACCTTATTTTCTGTAAAAATATGATGACCATGTGATGATGTTTTGGTTTTACTTTGTGGTTCTCCTCAAATGTTTTTATGCAAATCTTCTTTCCTTTCAACAGATTCACATGGTACGTGTAGATGGTAATGTTTAGATTCTTGCCACCTTTAGAAAAGGACTCTTGGTGAATTTTAAGGGAAAAAATGGTAAATAAAATAGAAATTGAAAGTTCTTAGGAATATTTCATTAAAATTATGCTTTTAGCATAACAATGTTAAGAATCTAGAATATATTTTTTTTAACTAATATTCCTTTTCTCTTACGAGTCTTAAAAGAAATTATTTTTTTTTTAACAATTTATTTCTTAAATTAGATGAAAATAGTATTTTACATTTACTTATGGATTCAATGCTTATTTCTCTACAATTATTTGTACTTTTTTTTGTTTCAAATTTTAAAGATAGATAAACATTTTTTTTTTTTTATGGTATGAGATATTGGATCAATATTTTTTTTTAATTAATATTGGTGTTCGGGTCGGCTTGCGTGTATCTCGACTAATTTCATGGGCTTTGAAGTTAATGACCATATAAGCTTTTAGTGACCATCATATTAGCAATCACATGGTTTGAATCTAAGATCAGAGAGAAAACAAATTTCTTGGTCCCAAGTTTTTACCACTTCACAACTTACTAGATGATTGATACTGGACCAATATTGATTCTCCGAGACATGGTAATCTCAATTATGTTATTTGGTGTTCGATTTTTATGTTGCTTTAGATTAGATGGTTCTCTAAAATTACCGAAAATTGTTAACGCATTAGTTATCATTTCCGAGCATTTATTGTCTTGGGACAAATGTGTTGCTGTCGAAAGGAAAAAAAACAATAAACAATATTAATTTTGAGATATTTATTTTTGTTTTTAAATAAGGTTGAGTTTATTTTATAATGATATAATAAAAAAGGACTACCGTCTAAAATTAATATATTTTGGATAACTACACCATACATTCCATATATTTTTAGATATGCAAGATATCTTAACTCAAAATAATAAACTTCAGCCTTCAAAGCACTCACTAAGAAACCTATTCTCCTTTCATATAATTTAGAGATAAAATATAACTAAATAAAGAATGAGCATCACAAACTTAACTTGATGGAGCATGTCAAAACATACATAAAGCTCAAAATCATTTTATTAGACATACAAAAATATGATTCTTTCAAAGAAGACTCGAGTATCAAAATATTGTTTACAAATCATTCTCAAACTTCTAACAATTCAATTTAAGATCAATAGTATCAATCAATGATCTCAAACTTTTAAATACAAACATTTCTCAAATATTTATTTTAATCATTTTGAACATAATCATGGATTGCACTCACATTAATAACTAACAATTCATCTCTCTAGTTATTTATACCAAATATATTAAAACATATATATAGCTCAAAACCATTTTATTAAATATTTAAAATAACGATTCTTTGAAAGAAGGTTCAGTATCAAAGCATCATTTATAAATTATTTTCAAACTTTTATCAATTTAATTTAAGATCTAAAGCATCAATCAATGATCATAAAATCTATTCTCAAACTTTTAATCATTCAAATTGTTCATTTTAAACACAAAAAAATAGATTTCACACTCATTTTCAAAGTAAGAGGACTACAATTAATTTAATCAGAGCAACAATGACTTATATTTTGCTATGCAACTAGACACTAAATTCTAAATATAATATTTTTTTAGGTCTCAATGTATATCCCCTATAAGTGCACAACATAATAAATGATTTTTATATTTGGACCCATCCAAAACATTCTATTCTTATTTAAAACAAATTCACAATTATAATCAAAAGCTTTAATGAACACTTGATATACTTTCTCATTCATTTTAAAATCATATTCATAAAACACACTTAAAATCACATTTAAAATATATTTATATTGTTTATAATATATCTAACATGCTCGGTCTTGCTATTTTATAAATAAAATATACTTGAAACAAACACACACATAAACACTTCTAATAACAATCTAATCAATAAAATGAAATGTTACTAACACCATACACAAATCCAAAAGATCCTCAAATTGAGTAAAATTACTCCTAACACTCTTAACAAAAGTGATCAACATAAATCATAGGTTCTCAATTCATTCAAAACCTAAAACTACACTTAATTTTAACTAATTAACTACATATTTTCTAGTTAATTGATCATAGCTCAACATGAATCTCATTCCAAATTTTAGTTTAAAATTTAACTTTAATTACCTTCCTATTCATATATAATTTATCTAGTAGTCTCCATATATAAATTATAATTAATCTTGTAATTACCTTTAAAGGTTGTTGTCAAACAACCTACATTTCCTTCAATATTTTAACTATAAGTAGCTCTAAGAATATCATATTAATGCACTATTTATGACGATATAAACTTGAGAAAATTAGCTTTTTATTCATACAAGATTGACACAAAAATACAACACCTAATTAGTACAATATTAGAGTCCAACATAGACTCTTTACCAACTTCTAAATCAAAAATTTTAGCTTTCATGTTTACTTACTGTACTATTATTTCAAACTATAAATCAACTATAAAACATTATTAATCCACTTTTTTATGATATATTATATATTATAATACTTAGATTTGATTATACATATATTAATATTTCTTTAAACTTCTTGACCTAATATTATTTTCATGAAGTAATCCCTAATCAATATATTACATGTTTTGCATACCAAAATAAAAACATGTCACTTATCTTAAAATCAAGAAATTAGCAATAAAACTTATTTATTTATTTATCAATTATGCCTTATATCATCCTCATTGTCTAAGAAATAAATGAAGAACTCTCAAGATTTTTTTTATTTCAAAACTATCATATTTGTTCCAAAAAAATATATTAAATAAATTCTCTCTACCATCTTTTTCTTTTTTTAAGCACTTATAAGTTATTAAGTTATAATAAGTTTAAAGAGCATAATAATACTAGCTAATTAACTATAATATAAAAAAGCTAGATATTTCACCTAACTCCATTATAGCACTACTCACATTGCACTGTTGATTACACTGTTCATACGAACATTCATAATTTTTTTTATTATTATTTTGGTTCCCAAACTTTAAATCTTTGTAATTTCATCATCCCAAGTTATATTAATATGATTTTTTTTTGTTTACATTTATTTGAATTTATATTGTAACATCCTCAATTTGTAGATGCAATTTTTGATTCATTTCCTTTTCAATAATAATTTTTTAGTGTAATGGTCAACCAAATTAATTCGGCAAATAATTTGGTTGATGAGTATCTTCCGTAGCTCTTATTTTTACTTACTGGTTGATCAATTGGTCGATCATTTCCCTAAATGGATTGAGACAATAGCGATTTTAACTGTTTATTCCATCAAACGGTCGACCAAATCAATTGGTAAACTATGTCGGTCGACCAATTTGAGCAAAATCATATATTTTCATTGTTTATCTTTTTTTTTTTTTTTTTAATGTATCTTCTTCTAAAATTTTGACAGAGTTTTCTTATAAATTTAAGATACCAAGTAATCAACATCATAACTTGTAATATGATAATCAAATTTCATTGGCTCAGTCTAACCTTTTTAGACGTTATCCTTTTTATTCAACCAAATCAACCATATATCCTTTTTCATTCACATCACCCTAATAAAAAAGATAATATAATATAATTATAAAATTTGAATTATATTAGACTATCATGCACTATCATGTAATTTAAAGAAACAAAATAAATAAAGGAAATATATGTAATAACTAAAAACTTTGTAATATGCTTAAACTTCCAACTTCATTAAAAAATATATATGAGATTAAATTACATCTTAAATTCTTTCATTTATACAAGTACTTTCCTATATACAACTAAATTATATTAATAAGTTATGTTACAAAAGATTCCCTTAATATACATGAAAAAGGACACTAAGCATATCTATTGCACCACTCAACTATGTAAAGGACTTGAAAATTTAAATCATTCATTACATTAGAAAATTTAAACAAAAACTTGAATAAAGTTGAATACAAATTCATTATTCTTCCAAGTTTTTTTTTTTTTTTTTTTACAAATCACATACATATTCTCAAAAGCATATAAAGATTTGATGTCCTGGTCATCTATCAAACATATGCCATTAGCTTTAACTAGTCTAATATAATATATTGGTTGCCTGAACACAGACATCACTAGCCTCAACTAGTTTAATATACTATCTTGATCACCTAAACACAGATATCACTAGCCTCAGATAGTCTAAACAAATATCTCGGTCGCCTGGACACAAAAGCCACTAGCCTAAGCTAGTCTAAATAAATATTTCGATCATCTGGACACAGACGTCACTAGCCTTAGCTAGTCTAATATACTATCCTAGTCGCCTGAATACAAATTCCACTAACCTCAGCTAATCTAAAAAAATATCCCAGTCATCTGGAAATAGACGCCATTAGCCTTAACTAGTCTAAAACTATTTTTTTTTTTCTTTTTGCATAATTTACATTTACAAGAAATGATACACATTTAATGAAATTGTAGTCAATAAATCTTTATATTCCTAAAAGTGTTTAAGTGTAGAACACTTACTCGATGTCTGTGCTCTAACTGCAGTCCCTTGATGTTGAATAGATCTTCTAACCTCTCTTGTACCACAAATTTACAACATCATAAACTAACATAAGAATTTCACTCAAATTTTAAATCATCACGAACAATTCCATACACAACAATTTCATGCAATCATTAAGAAATTCTTAAAATCGTATACTTTTCATTTTCTTTCCGTTAATGGCCAACACCAGCACTTGTTTTAATGCTATGATTCATTTTCAATTCTTAATAAAAAATCTTCATTTACATGAGAAATCAAGCATTATACAAACAATTTTACCTTTACATGTAATAATCTTCCTCAAGAATTCAAATTTGTAACAACATAAAAATTCAATCATTTAATACAACATAACTAAATTTATTTATAACCATCTTCCACACAAATTTATGCATCAATCTAACACAATTTACTTGAATAAACAAAGTTCCATCATACAATAAATTTCCCCTTCTTTGTCGACTCTATATGTTTTATTTGAACCATATGTTTTCTTCTTCATGACTTCTTTCTAAATTATCTTCCATTATAATATACTATACCCCAATCTTTATCATCACAACAAATTTTACATTTCGTCCAAATTTCTATCATGAATCTTAGGCCAAAATTCACAAATTTGACATCAATCCTTTTCCATTTAAATTAAGCTTGTAGAGTTAGGTTTAGAACCCTTTACCTAGTAATAAAATGAATTTTGAATGCTAACCAGTTGAATTTTTTTCCGCTCTTCCTCTTCTCTCCCTTTTTTGGCGTTGCTTCTCTCTAGTTTCCCTATTATCTTTGATAAATAGACATTGGGGTTAGCATATTGATAAAGATAGACAAAACATGCCCTAGTTAGATTTTGGCGCAACAAACTTTAATTTCATCGTTAAAGTTTTACTTTTCTTATCATTTAGTCCCTATTATCTTTGCAATTCATACTTCATCACCAGTCTTTTTTTTTTATATATATATATATAATTCAATCCTTGGATGTTGAGAGAAGATAGAGAAAAATATCAAGAAACTTTTAAAAAAGAGAAAAAATCTCAAATGGCCACATTTTGAGCATCAAAAGGGTGATATTTGTTTCAATGAGTTGGTCATTTTAAGAGGAGTTCATGGACTACTCTCATTGTATTGTGGACTACACTAATCATATGAACAATGCAATTTTTTTTTTAATTTCAGTCATCAAACTTTTAATCTTTGTAAATTAATTTCCCAAGTTATGTTAACATCATTTTTTTTGTTTACATTTCTTTGAATTTATTTTATCTTGCAAATGTTGAGTTTTGGGGGGTATTCAAAGATGAATTAATTTTTGATTTTGTAAAGTTAGATTTTAACTGGGGTTAAAAATAGAAATTAAGAGAACTAGAATCAATTTTGTTAAGGATTAACAAAACATGCCCAAGTTAGATTTTGGCACAACAAACTTTAATTTGATCTCTGAAGTTTTATTTTCCTTAATGTTATTTTTAAAATAAAAATAATAAAACTTTTGCTGATGCATGTAACTTTTTTTTTATTATTTAGGAAAATTAGTTTCTTTTAATATTTAATTAGTATAACAACTCCTTTTTAATTTATTAATTTATTTTATAAACCATAAACAATATCTTTTGTTTTTCAATTAAAAAAATTATAATAAATGAAAATTCATCTACAATGTAGTTGTTTCTTTATTTTATGTTGAAAATTAACTTCAAATTTTATTGGCAACATAGCACGAGTCGAGGGCTAGTTCAATACTATTTGAGATAGGTATTATAATCATGTAGTCCAAGAAATTCTTGATTTTCCATGAGTAAAAAGAAAGAAAGAAAGAAAGAAGCAGAACAGGCTGAAGAATTTTATGGGAATAAAGAATGACCAACCTTCTACGACGCCATCAGCATTGAATTAGCAAATTTATCATTCCCTTTTTTTCATACTTTTATAGTTTAGCATCGTCTCTTCACAAAGCGGTCAAGTTTTTGGTTCCAGTTCCCAATAGACTTGCTTTAGACAAATAGCTACGGTTAAAATGATTTTTTTATTAAACTATATATATATATATATATATATATTTAGATTATTTTGATGTATTAATATCAAAAATAATTTTTTAAAAAAATATTATTTTAATATAATTTCAATTAAAAAAACATTTTAAAAAATAATTTTTACTACACTCTTAAAAAGATACGAATACAAATGGATTAAATAAAGATTTTTGAGAATTAGGCTTTGCAGCTGATATTTTATGTTGCATAATCTCCTAAAGTTTCTTGAATTTGTATTTTTTTAAATTAATTTTATGTGTTTTTAAATTATTTTAATATATTAATATAAAAAAATAAATTAAAAAAAAAAAATATTAATTTATATTTATTTAAATAAAAATTACTTTAAAAAATAAGTACGTGCTATTAATTAGGTGGTTTACCCACATTTAGGATCTGAAAAAAAAAAAAAAAATAAAATTGTGGCCGACATGTGCCTATTCACATGGAGGTAAAAACGTTGGAAATAATATATATATATATACAATTTAGAAGAATTTATTGGTCCCGTGAAATTTCAATCAATCTGTAGTCTTCTAGTATATATTTCAACTAGAAGACTACACATTGATTGAAATTTCACGGGACCAATAAATTCTTCGAAATTGAACAAAATTCCAAGTGGGGTAATGAATAGAATCCAATTATTGTTGCTCAATTAATGCTGCCTTTGAATTTTAAGGCATGTCCACTGTCAAATGTGAAGCTCGCCTAAAAGTGCTACCCAGAAACATCCAGCAACAGTCGCGAAAATAACAAAATTGCATTATTATTATTCCCCAATTCAGTGATCCAAATTCCTCTTGAAAGTGTTCATGAGTCTTCTCAAATGTCAATCAAATTGAACTATAGGGTCCCATAATTGCTTGTTAATCCATTGACTTTTGAAGGACTTGATGTCCCAAATTACGGATTACTCATGTCTCCATGTTCAAGCGTAGGTCCGAAGGCAATTTTATACACAAATACGGGGCAATGGGCCACTGACAAAAACTTAGAATGCATGAGATATTTATCAAGCCATTAGTATGAGAGAAAACCCTAAAAAAAACACATGCAGTGGAAGCATCTGGGATCTCCCATCACTTTAGGAGGTTCTACTATCTTCTTTATCTGCAGGCCTTGATTGACAGGAGAGAGCAGCAAAACCACGGGTTGCTAGCTAGTGTAACTTTATGGTAAAGAAATAAATAAATATATGCACACACTTGCTTATCCCTTTAGGCATCAGATAAGGAATTTTGGAGACCACCATTCCTCAAAAAGATCATCATATATTCTTATTCTTTCTTCTAAGCGTGCCAAGACAATTTCACACACTGCCAATAAACAAATTGAAGGAAGATAGAGACCTTGAAAAGCCCTCCTCACAAAGCTTACAACACAGGGCTCCTCATCCCTCCTTTCTTGATTCTTAGATTTCTTTTAGCATATGGTTTTAAATATTGTTTGCTTTGCCTTGCAATTTCTCTATAGCCATCCTATAAAAGGCCAGATGAAGTGTGAACGGGATCCAAACTTTGCATCCTAAAGAAATTCAAGGATTGTTTGGAAAAATAGAAAAGTAATTAAGGGATTCCTTTGAAGGCAGAGAAGGGTCAGAAACCAAGTTGCTCGTATCTCCTTTTCAGGTTTTCATTACGTGGCATTGAAGGGTAGATAAGAATCTCAGCATACTTCGTTTTTATAGCAAGCTACAATCATAGGGGATGGCCAAGGTTTGCTGGGCCTAGGTGGCAATAGAGAGAACTTTGCCACCACGCGGAGGCAAGAGGCAAAAGAATTTGCAAAAGTGAAAATTTAATCAATTTACAAGTCATAACAAACAAAGAAAAAGAAAGCTTGGTGCGTTGGAAACAGGGGCGAGGAAAAAATGTGTAACAGAAAAAAATCAAGAAAACAAAAAAAAAATTAATGAAAAAAATCAACCCACAAAAAAAAACCAGTTTAAGAATCTAAAAAAAATAAATTTGGTTCAGGCTTTGATTTCTAACATTTAAAACTGAGTAAACTGAACCGCACTTAAATAAAACCTAATTCACCCAACATGTAAAAAAATACCATAACCCATACTGCTATTTTTATTTACTATTGCTTATTATAATTAAATATTAATAATAATTATTTACTATTGTTTAATGGTTTCCGTTCCATGGCCTCGCCTTCCCTCTCATTTCTACAAAAAAAATTAGAGAAATTAAAGAAGAGGGCGATGGAGCAATACATAAGAATACACGACAATAACACTAGAAAAGAAAGAGGGAAGAAGATGAAGAGACAAAGGAATTGTTATCAGTTTCAAAATTAAAAGTTTTAGATCGGGCATGTTTTCATCCCTTTCTCTCTGCTTTTTATTATTCTATTACCATGACTTGTGACATCTTCAGATCTACAGTTTTTTTCATGAGAATTTTACGCTCAGTTTCGTTATTGTTGATTTTTAATTTATTATTTTATATAGTTTTAGCAATCATTTTGGTGATTTTTATCTACAGTTTCTTCATTGCTATAACATGTGGACAAGGGATCAATGAGACTGGGTTTGGAAGAAAAAAAGTCGAGCAAAGCTAAACCGGATGGTCATTTTGAACAAGTTGTCGATTTGATTGATTTATAATTTTAAAAATTAAAAATTTTAGTTTGATTATTTTTTTTAAAGATAAATCAAATAAAAAATACTCACTCCTAGTAAAAAGTGATAATCTATTATAGATTCTCTTGGTAAATGATCAAATTAAGGTGTAATGGAATTAGAAAGTAGTCATGGCCTCATTGGCAACATGTGGACATATTCAATAAAACTATTGTTCGTCATAATTAATTATAGTTAAAAGAGTGTTTTTTTTTTTTTATTCAATTGGCAGTTAAGATGTTAGGATTAAGTTATCTAGAAATTCCAAACAAAAGCTAGAAGGCAAATTTTGTTCTTAGTTAATATAGTTAGAATTATGATAAAAAAAACTAGTTTGTCGTTAATATATTTTATTATTGAATAAAATACTTTGACAAACTTAAAAAATACTATCATCTCGTTTTCATCACCGAATAATTTTTTTATATCAAATTTATTCTCAAACTTTTAGAAATTCTCAATTAAGAACTCTCATCCATTTTAAGGCTTTACATCTATATTTCAATCCAAATTAACAACTTATGTTAAATGATTCTACATAAGTTTTTAATTGAGAAATTAAAATAATTTAGAGGTGTAATTGAATCTACCTACTAGATTTATTTGATGTTTATCTAAAAACAATCTTCAATAAGATTATTTAGAGTTTCTTAAAAGGTTTTTAAGGTGTATCTTGTATATGGTGTCAATTTGTTTTTTTGTTGTCCGTTTTATTTTGCATAGTTACAAGTCTCTCAAAAAGGTGGTTTCGGGTGTTGTTTTTGGTGATTTAGTTATAAATTTTATATTGATTCATTATTATAAGGTGTTTTATTTGGTTGTGATTACTTCCACGTATCTTGATATGGGTTTTAAATTTCTTTCAACGCAAATAAAAACACAAACAATAAAACAACAAGCTAGAAAGATAAAATTGCTGAATAAGGTTGCCACACACAACTCTGATGTAATCTGCTTTTCTAAGAGATTTACAACTCCTTAAATAAACTAAAAAAACCAACCTAAATAAACTAGAAAACCTGAAAATAAAGGAAAAACAATGAGAGTCCTAAACAAACTAGGAGAAATAAAATCACCAATCTCAATATTTGATTTCCTAAACTAAATAGAAGAAAATAAATAAAAACACCACAAAAAATATTTTCCTAAACTAAATAACAAATAATAATCACTAAGAAAAGTAATTGCCGCCTAAAAATCCTCCTGCACTAGTCTCCTCGTCTCTCTAGGTAAGAAAGAACTTGTTCTCGAATTCAAATTGCTTTTACCCTTATCTTGTGGTTGTCCAATAAAATTTTTCCAATCCATTACGTGCTTAGCCTTTTTATTAGAAATATTATAATTGTCAACAACATACTCAGCCTCCCTCACACTGAAATTAATCTTAAAGTTAGGAGAAGATTTGAAAATCTACTTCATAACTTTTATCTAAAATATAAGAACATCAACTTTGACCCTATTAATTTCAAAATTCTCTTCAAGCACATGTGAGGCACATCTTTCGTAAGGTGCTTAATCAAAAGTCATCTCCAGAATCACATCTAATTTGGTTACCTTCTCATGGACATCACAAATTAAGAATTTTAAATCTAAGTTTTTCATCCAGCATCATCTTTATCAGATTTTGCTGGTTGATTCCAATCCATAAATGAACTAGAATCATTAAACTCTCAATTTCAACATCATATTTATCTTGATCAAGAAGTTGCTTCTTTTGCATATGCCTTTGACATGAATTCTCAAAGTTAGCCATGAATTTATGATTACTCTTCTCACGATCCTTTAGGTCCTCACCTCTACTAACTAATAGGTTAGTTTTGCAACTTGTCTCCATATGTCTTTTATCACCATTTTTTAATACAATTTTTCAATTATGCAATATGTCTATGCATGTATTCTAACACCATTTCCTGAACATCTTTTTCTTGATGGGGAACCTCCTTACCTCCATCTACATGAGCATGTCCTTTTCTACTACTTTTTCTAGCCATAGTTACTTTAGCACACAACAAGCAAATAACCATTAAGATCATTGAGTTCTGATATTAATTAACATAAATGAAAAAACAAACAAAAAAGTAGCAAGCTAGAAAGACAAAATCAAAGCCAAATAGGATTGTCATATAAAACCCTAATTCATATTTTTATTATTGAATAAATAACAATGATGTAGTCTACCTCTTTAAAAAGTTTACAACTTCTTAAATAAGAAAAAAACCTAAACAAACTAGAAAACTTGAAAATAAAGGAAAAATAATAAACGTCCTAAATAAACTAGGAAACATAAAATTATCAATTTTAATATTTTATTTTCTAAAATAAATAGAAAAAAAATTAAAAAACATAAAAAGATATTTTCCTAAAATAAATAGGAAATAAAAATAATAAGAAAACATAAATTTTCCCTAAAAATCTTTCAACATCAACTATGTTTTTTATTTGTAAAATTTGAAGTTTATTTTATTTATTTATTGTTTGTTTTGATAGTTTATTTTTGTTTTGAGTACCTTTTGGGCATAATTTAATTTTTTTTTTCTATATCTTTTGCTTTTATTTTGTTATTTATTAGTTGTTTAGTTATCTCATAGATTGATTTAAAATTGTAGAATTTTAGGATTCATACATCTATACTATACGCATGACAATTAATTATGTGTTATGATTTGGTTAGTTTTATTCTTTTTAATTTTTATGTATATCTCTTAATTGTATTAAATTTGTCTTTCCACATAGCACACACAATAATTATAGTATTAACAATTATTAAACAACATGGACATGCTTTTGCAATACTATAATATATGACATGACTAACATTATATATGTCCATATAATTCATGGTTTTAATTAATAGCATTATATACCATATCATATAAAATAGTATGAGATATATAAAGGAACTATGCTTGTTATAGAAATAAGCTTGTTTTGTTATGAAAAAAAATAAAATCACATGTATTAGAAAATATCATTTTGAAGGAAAGAAAATACATTTCTATTCCATATGTTTATTCAATATATTTCTTGCAAGTAATAATTTTTATTATCATATGATAAAATAAAAAATAGATTTCAAAACATAACGTTATTTAACTCGATCAGGCTCTTGACCTGGGTCACGAGTTGGGCAAGCTAACATGATTTGACTTGAGCCCATCCGAAACTTTGTCATTGCAATGTTTTTTTAATTAATAAAAAACTAAATTGATGTCTTTTTTAATAATTTTTAAAATTAAACTGAGTTTTAATTTTGTCGATCAAGTTGCAAGTGCACCAGCTAGGTTGATTAAGCCTAAGCTAGAGCTCAGATGATCAAATCACCATGTTAACTTGCCGAACTGGGACAAGTTTATTGACACTTTCAAAGAGTTCTCTGCGACAACACAGAACTAACTAACATTCTTTATAAAATTCCTTTTTTATTTAACATATATTTTGATCAAAAAAATTTGGTTGAGAGATGCCAAATAGAAGAACATGCTTAATTCTGTTAATGTTCTTGTTAATTATAGATCTGAAGGTTGCGAAAAAAAATAGTTCAACTATAATTTAGTATTTGATATCTAAAAAAGTTACATTTTAGTCCTTAATTTCTCTTGAGAGTTCAATGTTGTCCTTGGAGTTAATTTTAGAATTTTTGAATCTTCACAATCATAGATTATTCATGTTTTAAATTATAATTTATGGTCATTGTTGAGAGTTAAATTCAAGTTTCCATAAAAAAAAAAACAAT
Organism: Populus alba; assembly: GCF_005239225.2. NCBI lineage: Eukaryota > Viridiplantae > Streptophyta > Magnoliopsida > Malpighiales > Salicaceae > Populus > Populus alba. Next base: position 11,868,928 of record NC_133290.1, read on the forward strand.
TTTGATGATATTAAAACATTGGAATTGTAACAATATTGAATTGTTTGATTAAAAGGGTTCCAGAAAGATTATGTTAATATGTTTTTCGGGTTATTGGAATTTAAAGCATAGCAATTACCATTGCATTAGTTAAGGTTTGGCCACTAGTTTTGGAAGGATCTTCTTTTATAAGTTATGCTAATTTACTTGATATGATAGTAAATATGCAAAATAGTTAAAACTAGTTTTGTTGCTTGCGCTGCGCTTCATTACTGGTATGGTTTCAAGGTGTAACAAATGGACTTAAAAGCATTTCTTTATATAAAAAAATGATGTAAAACCATAACATATAAGTTGACCCCCTATTGAAACCTGATATAACTAAAAAAAAAATAGGTCAATGATTGTTAAACTCTATTGATCATGAAAAAATCTAAAAAATTAGGCAGGCTGTACGGAACTCATTAATAATGTTAATAAATCTATGCAAGTGACCAAACCTTAAAAAATCTTGACCCAATTTCTTTCCCAGGCCAAGCTTCAAATTAAATATATGGGAGTTGCTACGATGTGAGCTAATTGATTTGACAGGAGCAAAGCCAACTCAAACGACCAAAAAAATTATGGGTTTACCTAAAAAAATGATTATGTTTTTTGTTGTTTAATATTGAGATGATAACATATTTAATATCATATGGTTAATCATTGTAAATGTCAAATAGGCGACCCGAGTCAGGGACACCATCATAAAACACTAACTCGATTGGTTATATCTCTTTCCTTTCACTTTTCTTTTTCCACTTAGGCTTATTTGGGCCTAGATAAGATGAAAATTGATTTAATATAGAATAAGGGGATAAATTGAAAGAAGAGAGCTTGTCTTGGGTAGGGTGAAATTTAAGCCCTAATTGAAGAGTCATTATTAAATTAGATATTATATTGAATCAAATTAGGTCCCTAATTAAATATTTATTAGTGAAATAGGGATTAAATTGAACAAGTTAAATGATATTTAGGGATTAATTGAAGAGGTATTATCAAATTAAAGACTTAAGTGAGCAAAAAAAGAAAAGAAGGGCTGGTGCGTGCAATGAATGGGCCAGCATATGAAGATCATTGTTACCTTCTAGAAGCATGTGTGGAATTATGTTTCTCAAAAGGTGGATTTCTTTGGTATCCCTAGAACTGTCTTAAAGTACCCTTCATGCCAAGATGGTGCGTGTATACTAACGCTTCATGACGTGGCACCAAAGATCATTTTCCTCTCTCTCCTTCTTGGATTCTGCAATCTTATTTTTTTTTTCTTCCTTTACAAACTTTATTCCCCTCCTTTTTTTTTTATATCAATTTTAGTCTCTCTAGTTTAAATCTCTTTGAAAATGAAAAACCCAACCAATTATTTACATGATCGAGGACAAACCTAATGATGGGATATTTTTTTGACTTTGCGAGGTCACATTGAGAAATGTAAATGAAATACTAAGACCAGTTGCAAAATAGATCAACGCAAAAGGATTAATTCAATAAAAAAATTACATGAAAAAAGCCAATTACACTGTGTGAATCTATAATGCAATTGAGTTTCGTGCTATAACAATTGAAATAGTTAATTGCCAAGCATAATTAGTTTTTGTTAATATGAGTTGATTATATTGTGTAAGTAATTAACAAAAAACTAAAGGAACTAAGCAATTGACTATTTCATTATTGCAACTACACACTCAATTGCATTGAGGATTCGTACAATGCAAATTTTTGTTTTTATTTTTTAATGAACTTTTTTTTTATGTTGATTTAATCATTTCATATTTATTTTATTCATTATTGGGTCTTGATAGTTTGTTTTCATGAGATTGTTTTGATTTTCTCTAGGGTAAAGATAAAAATAAATCTTGGCACTAGGTGGAGACTCGATTTTGTGAAAGATTGTTTGGATTTTTTGTTTTTTTTATGGATTAAAACAAAAGGGTCTGTAATTGACAATTAGCAAACATTACAGCCCTTCATGAATAAAAAATCAATTGAAAAATCCAATGAAGGAGATAAAAAAGAGAAGAAAAATTAGTCACTGAAGCCACACGAGACTTGAATATCCCACACATGGTGCCTTGAATGAAAGCCCTTGCCGAGAAATTTTTAGAGACACCAAAGAAGGTCATCTTTAGATGTCGAAGGAATCCATATTTGTCACCTATTTGAGGTGGATTCTGTCACATGTTGGTGTGTGTGTTTTACACTCCCCTAACACTTTTTACCCTCTATATTTAACTTGTCAATGATTCTATAATAACTTTTTAATCGAGTCCTAAATTTCATCCTATCTAAGCTTAGGCCCTCTTCTTTTAATTCACTTTCTTATTTTAAAATAAATCTTCAATTTAGGCTCAAATTTCATCAAACTTAAGCCCAATTAAAGCCTAACCAAAGATAGATAAGAGAAGCATAAAGAAAGAGATAGTTGGCCAATTTGGTTAGCACATTAGGGTTGTGTTCATGAATCAAGTCGGGAATCATGTGATTAACCCAGTTTGACTAGGGGTGATCCAATATGTTGTCATTTTAATATTAAAATAAAATAGATGTCATCATGTTTTTTATTTTAAAGCCACCTTGTCTTTTTTATCTGTTGTCAAGGTTGCGTTTGGCCTCACCAAATCGATTGGGTCAGGTCATGAAAATCCCATGCAATGTAATTTGAACCTTGACCTAGGCAAGTACTCGGGTTAGGAGGTTTTAAGCTTAACTCTCTAGGTCAAGTTTAATAACATTGTCAAAAAGCCCCCCATGACTAGCCTCTTTTTTTTTTTTTTTTTTTTTTTTTTAACGTTTAAGAAAACAACATCGCTTATACTTGTTTTTTTTATTAAAAGGTTTGGACAACATTGTTTTATTGATGTTTTTGGTCATACCAAGTCCCTATTCTTCTAATTTTTGCAATTTTGCCTCAATCTTTAATTGTTTTCCTCAATTAGGCCTTTATTCAACAAAATTGGACTCCTAATATTTACAACCTTGTCTAGGTTGGTTCTCAAGCTTTCAATTATACAATCATGAACCATCCCAATCTATTTTCAGTAATGAGATCCCAAATTGTCCATTAACTCGACAATCTGACCTGCTGTGAATTAACGGTTTGAATGTTTGTGACTCAAAAATATTTTTAAATTTTAAATTTTTTATATTTTTAAATACTTTTGAAAGAAAAAATATTTTAAAAGAAAATGAGACATTTTGGAGACCTATAATTAGGTTATGATAGTTGCCTCATCTTTACATCGCTTAGGTATAAAGTCTTGTAAGAGGTTTTATATAGTAATCTTGTAAAGAATAAATGCTTTTTTCTTTTATAAAAAAGCATCAAAGTTGAGAGGTAACTCTACTGAGGAATTTTAAATTTTATCAAATTAGGAGGTAGTTAACCTTATAAAACTTCAAAATTAGTTATTTGAGAAGCGCCTTACCTAGTTAGTGAAAAATGTAATGATTTTTTTTTTAATGGTCATTCAGAAATGTGACTTAATGCATTCAATAATAATAATAAAAAAACAAATCACCTCAGGAATCTACTTTAATTGAAAAGAACAAGGATCATCATTTGGATTCTCATGTTTAGAAACGAGAGAAGATCATTTCAAGGATCTACCTTAACTAGAAAGAAATGGGATCAACTCAGAGATCCGCACAACTAGGAATGAAAAAGAATCACTCCAGGAATTGTTCATAATGAAAAAGATGATGTTCCAATTAGGAATCCATACATATTAAAAATAAGATAAGTTATTCTTTGGGATCTATCTCGATTGGAAAACAGTTGGATCATCTAAGGGATCCACAACCATTAGAAAAGAGAAAGAATCAACCCAGGGATTCTTCTTGATTAAAAAAGACAAGGATCAATTTAGGAACATGTTCATCTTGAAAATAAGATAAGATCATCTCAAGGATTTACCTTAACCGAAAAGCAATGTGATTAACTCAAGGATCTGCACCATTAAGATTGAGAAAAAATCACTTGAGAGATTCTTCTCATTGGAAAAAATAAGGATCCAATCAGGGATTTATACATCTAAAAAATAAGATAATATCATCTCAGAGATCTACCTCAATTGGAAATTAGTGAGATCGTTTTAGGGATCTACAACACTAGCAATTATAAAGAATCAACTTAAGGATTCTTCTTGATTGGAAAAAACAAGTATCAGCTAAGAGATCTATAGATCTTGAAAATGAGATAAGATTATCTCAAGGATTTACCTCCATTGGAAATTAGTGGGATTGTTTTAAGGATCTAAAACACTAGTAATTATAAAAAATCAACTCAAGGATTCTTCTTGATTGGAGAAAAACAAGTATCAACTAAGAGATCTATAGATCTTGAAAATAAGATAAGATTATCTCAAGGATCTTCCTTAACTAGAAAACAATGGGATCATCGTAGGGATTTGCATCACTAGAAATAAGAAAGAATCAACTCAGAGATTCTTCTTGATTAAATGGACGAGGATCAACTCAGGGATCCATACATATTGAAAATGAGATAAGATTATCTCAAGGATCTACCTTAACTGGAAAAAAGTAGGATCAACTCAAGGACTCGCACCACAAAAAATGAGAAATTAAGAATCATTTCATGGATTCTTCTTGACTAGAAAAGACAAGGACCAACTCAAGGATCCACCTCAATTGTACTTGAAATTTTACTTTGATTACCTTTTTCAACTTGACTTTGGTTGTTGTTCAACTTCATTTCTTTGCCAATTCCATGGTTGGCTTAAATTCAATGAAGCCTTATTAGACTATAATGAGGATTTTTCTTGTGAAATTTTACAAAAATATTGTATAATGTTAAATGTTATGTATTTTGTTTTTCTAGAATTGGAATATAGGCCCTCCTTTTCTCTTGGCAATTTCTCTATTGCTTGCTTGGTGAGGATTTCTATTTTTGACCTAAATTCTCATGGTTACCTGGCTTCTAGTTCACATGAGTTAGCCTATATAAAGCCTTTTCCAAAGTAGTTGTAATTTTTCACAACTATTTAATTGTTGGAAATTCTTTGTTTTGTTAATTAATTTGAGAGGATCATTCACTATTCTTTTTTCTTTCTACTAGTAACATTCATTATCATTGATTATATTGAAGAGATCTGCCTTTGTAAACAAAGCAACTTTTTTTAGTTTTTTTTGGAGGCCATGAATTGGTTTAACAAGGTTCTTAGGGTGTTTACTAGGTGTTTTGGGTAAAAACTAAGTTGAAAATGAGTTTTTGGCAGATAAATAACAACCCTGTTCTTCTGGCCAACCAATTGCTAGATTGTGGTATATATACTAAAAAGAAATGGTCTTTTATGGTATGACACAATTCAATTTTTCCCTATTTTTTTTTACTATGGTGGTGGCAAATCTGTACTTTTTTTTTTTTTTTACTATAGAAATGACACAATTGAGATTTTCTTTATTTTTTTTACTGTAGTAGGTACTGTAACGATGAAAAATCTATTATTTGTTTTCACTTTTTTTTTTCTCTTTATATTCTTTTTTACTGTAGTAGGTATCGTAACAAGTTTTACTTATATTCTTTTTCTCTTTATACATGATATTTTTATCATTTCACACTTGGCCTATTTACCACCAATTTTTTTTTTCTTATCTTCATTTTCTTGTAATATTTGTTTAATTTTTCGTTTTTTTCTTTCATAATTTTTTGAAAATATATAATCTTTTATTCTTCACACTTGGAATATTTATCAATCTATACTAGACCTATTTATACATTTCTTTTTATTCTTATCATAATTTTTTGTAATTTGTTTTCTAATTTTTTTTTGCACTTTTTTTTTGAAAAATTATTATACAAAGCCTAAGAAAATGGTGTTTCAATGTAGCAATTGCAACATTGTTTTATTTTTCTACCTCGTTAAAAATAAGTATAAGATCTTACATGTCTTTATTAGTGCATATGATCTTCATTATATTTTATTATATATAAATATTAATTTTCTTATTTACAATTATATTTTTTGCTTGCTGTAAAAAAATATGTTAATAACACCAACCAACACATTAATTTATTCGCGTTAGAAAAAACATTGTTCGATCTGCAACTAGACGATTCAAATAGACACGTTATCACTGTTTTTTTTTGTATTTATTGGTATATATAATTCTTGATTTATTTAATTAAATATACACACAAGCTTTTAAATTTGTAATTAAGATTTTAGTTGTAAAAAAATATTTAAAAAGATTGTATATTTATTTATTTTTATCATAAATAATTATTTGACACATGGCACGCGTGTTAAATAACTAGTAAGTATTTAAAAGGCCAGACAGTCACATCTCGTTCTTGCAACAGTCCAATGCATGCGAACACAATACAGGAATAGAATCTAAAAATTTCATGTCACGATGCCTAAATAAATAAATAAATTGCACACCAACACTACAATAAAAGGGTAAACCTAGTCTAAGAAGTGCAGGACGTTAGCAAACCCACATTTCTTTAAGAGAGAAAAGAGTCTTGTATACTTCTCTGTCTCCTTTTTTTTTTTTAAACATAAGAAGAGTGGCACCGCAAACTCAACAAACACTAGACAGTAAGCAAAGGAAAGGGAGAAATCATACTTAGTTCCTCGACAGTGAGCTTAATACCTGGGAAACTTCAGAGTTCATTTCATAAGGATGAAGGCTTGGGACCTTGAAATAGTACGGTATTTCCTAGCTAGATTTCCACAAAAAGAGTCTGGATCTTCTCCTTGTGGATGAGGCACCTTTGATAGATCTCTTGTTTTGAGGTCTCAGCGCAATGTCAAGATTGAGAACTTTCATGCTTTTAGGGTGGCTCGGGTCAGGTGCTTGAGAGGGAGGTGTATACTTTTTATGGAGGAAAAACGAGAACTTCAAGACCTCGGAGAGGTTAGGTCCTTTTTGTTTTCTTTATAAGATTTTCGGATTTGAAAGCTAGAAAGTTAGCTTGTTAGGTTTTAGGTTTTTATGTTTTTGTGCCCGGCAGTGTAATGGATATTAAAATGTTTTTTATTTATCAATATATTAAAATAATATTTCAATATTTTTTATATTAATATATTAAAAATATTTAAAAAATAAAATAATTTAAAATTTAAAAAAATTCAAAATTACAATTGAACAACAACACCAAAAATTGCATTTTATGTGAATTGACTCTGTTTTTTTAAGAATATTTTCAATTTCAACCTTAATTATTTCTACTTAGATCCTCAAATTCTAGCGCCACTTAAACTTTGGTTTTGGTTTCAAAATCCTTCAATCTAATCTTGAATTGATTATTAATTTTTTTGTGATGACATAAATTAAAATAATACTTTTAACGCTTTGATTTTTGGTCTAATAATTCTTCCAATTTTGACCCCAATGACTCCTAAACTTAATGTTTTTTTTTTTAAATTAAGCCTCTTGTTGCATTAATTAAGCCAATTTATGTTTTCAATTCTTTCAATTTGGTTTCTATTTTTATAATTGTTTGCTATTTAGCCCCAATCTTCAATATATTTCTTCAATTAGGCCTTCATTCTACAAATTTGGACTCCTAATATTTGCAACCTTGTCTAGGTTGGTCCTTGAACTTCCAATTATGTAGTCATGACCCATCCTAGTCTATTTCCTTCAGTGAGACCCTGAATTATCTATCCATTCGATGTTTTGACTAGTTGTGAATTATAGACCTACTTGTTTTGAGGTCTCAACGCAATGTCAAGAATGAGAACTTTCATGTTTTTAGCGTAGCTCAGGTCAGGTGCTTGAGAGGGAGGTGTATACTTTTCTTTTCATGGAGGCAAAAAAAAGAACTTCAAGACCTCGGAGAGGTTAGCTCCTTTTTGTTTTCTTTATGAGATTTTTGGATTTGAAAGCTAGAAAGTTAGCTTGTTAGGTTTTAGGTTTTTATGTTTTTGTGTTTGAGAGTGTAATAGATATTAAAATGTTTTTCTTTTTATTTATAAATATATTAAAATAATATTTTAATATTTTTTATATTAATATATTAAAAAATGTAAAAATTTTAAAAAATAAAACCAAATTTAAAATAAAAAAAATAAAAAATACAATCGAACAACAACATAAAAAATCACCTTTTATGTCAGTTGACACTGTTTTTTTTTTTGGAATATTTTCAATTTCAACCATAATTATTTCCATTTAGATCCTCAAATTCTAGTGCCTCTTAAACTTTGGTTTTGGTCTCAAAATCTTTCAATCTAACTTTGAATTGATCATTAAATTTTGAATTTCTTTTAATTTTTCTATGATTATATAAATTAAAATAACGCCTTTAATGCTTTGGTTTTTGGTCTGATAATTGTTCCAATTTTGACCCCAATGACTCCTAAACTTAAAGTTTTTTTTTTTTTTTTTAATTAAGCCTCTGGTTGCATTAATTAAGCCAATTTATGTTTCCAATTCTTCCAATTTGGTTTCTAATCTTATTTTTTTTTCTATTTAGCCCCAATCTTCAATATATTTCCTCAATTAGGCCTTCATTCTACAAATTTGGACTCCTAATATTTGCAACCTTGTCTAGGTTGGTCCTTGAACTTCCAATTATGTAGTCATGACCCATCCTAGTCTATTTTCTTCAGTGAGACCCTGAATTATGTGTCCATTCGATGTTTTGACCAGTTGTGAATTAAAGGCCTACTTGTTTGTGACCTAAAAATATTTCTTGATTTTGAATTTTTTATTTTTTGGATTTTAAATATTTTTTAAAGAAAAATATTTAAAATGAAAATGAGACCTTTTGGGGGACCTAAAATTGGGTTTGACACTTTGAGTGAAAACATTGTTCCCCGGAACAATATAATAATAAATTTTCCTTTCCTAGAAAAATTCATTGAATTAGCGATTAGTGGTAGTGTGTTCTTTTCTCAAGGTCCATTAGTCAATATCAAATTGATTGACAATAAATACATAATTTTCTTTTCAAGTTTAAAAAGCATAGTGAAACAACTAAAATATCTCTGGAAGAAAAGTTTTTAAAACTAGCATCTAGATGATTTTTCTTATTGTTTTTTTTTTTGTTATAATAAAGTTGGATAGGGGGAAATTTTGTATTTGAATAAATATAAAATATAATTAAAAATAAAAAAGTGGCTAACAGGTGCAACATATGTGCTAGTGTGTGGGAGGCACTACTCTCTTCGGGTGGGACAAGCAGCGTTTTTTGATAGCTAAAAATGCCATTCCACCATGTCATTAGAATAATCACATGTTCTTTTAAGGCGGTATGTGGTGTAGGAAGTGGCATGGTTTGTTGTTTGTGATGTTTTCTTTCTTTTTCTCTTTTCTCTCATTTTCTCCAAAATTCATGTTGATAATGCAAAATTTCAAAGTGGTCATTTTATTTATTGAGATTTAAATTTTGATCTTTATTCATTTGATTTTGATTTTTTTTCTTGGCTTCTTTTGCAAAATTTTAATTTAATTTCAATTTCATCATTCAATCCCAATTTGTGGTTATGTTTTCCAATCTAGTCCTTTTGTTAAATTGATTTGTTTTTTCAATTTTATCTTTCAATAAAAAAAATTTAGTTGTCCATTAATTATTTTATTTCTTATTTCAATGTTGATCCTTATTCTTTTAATTGCTATTTTTGTTTTGTTTTGGATCCTTTTATATACTGTTTTTTTAAATTCCACCCTTTAACATTTGATTGGTCGATGATTAGACTTCGTGGTTCTTCCAGATGGGAAACTTCTAGTCTAATGAACTAGGTTACAAGTTTGGAAAGTTAGCGCGAGTTGACATGTTTCCCCCCCTTTTTCATACCATCATTCGACTATCTTTTTTTCCTCAAAAAATTGGTTTTTGTGATTTTCTTTGATTTCTTTTCTATTGAGTTATTTCGATCTTATGACCTAAGCCTCGGGTAAGGCGGGTTAACCCCGGTTGACTTGATTCTTTTTGTGGGGTCACAATTCCTTAAAAGCAATTTTATTTTTTTTTGGATTCGTCCTTTAAAATTTTGTTCTGTCCTTTCATATTTAATTGGTTGGGAATTGATCTATATTTAATTTGTTGCATTGCTTATTTTTTTTAAATCTAATTAAAATAAAACCAACTTATTTGACCTGGTCGGGTCTGTGACCCAAGTCACAAGTTTTTCTTTCTTTTTTCAAATGTGCTTGTGTAGCTTGAACAAATTTTTTTATGCGAACGAAAAAAGGTGCCGTGGTGTAACGTGGGTTGCAAAGCTAGTTAACAAAAAACAAAAAAGTGATTTGTGATTCATTGTAGACCAAGACATAAGACACAAAAAACTATGGATTGAAACAATGTAATTATGCCTTTTCCCTTTCCAAAAAATCTAACAAAGCTTGCTTTTGGTGGTAATATCATCTTTTTCAAAGGATTCATTAGATCTCACCAAAATTAATTGGGAGAAAATTAGTTTGCAAGCATTTTTAAGCACAATGAGATGACTTTTTCTTTACCTTTAAAGCAAAGAAACATATAGATTTCACCGAGGGGATTTTTTTATCTTTTCATTTTTTATGAATAATAAATTGATGAAACTACGTTTAAAAGCAAAAAAAATATAAACTAACATACATAGGTATTTTTGTATTTTAATTCTATTTTTTTTGTTATAATTGATTTGAAAGAGGGGCAATTAGGTCTTCAAATAAATTTGGAATATTATTTAAATAAAAAAGGAGGCGGGTGGGAGATCCCGCAATCTTTTGACAATTTGTGCGGTGGAGTTGTGTGGCCAAATGGTGGCTTCTAAGGCAGAGATGGAATCCTCTCGGCAACCCCTCTAGCCCTAAAGGACCTGTTTGGCTTAAATTGAAAACGTTTTTCAATTTTATCCTTTAATTTCTTATCTGTCAAATTTGATATCCATTCTTTTGATTAATATTTTTTAATTTGAGATGATTTTTAAGATTGATTATTTTTTATTTTATTCTCAGTTTTTTTTCCTATTATATTTGAACCTCATTCTTTTAATTGCTATTTTGTTTTCTCTTACTTTGGTAGATTCTTTTGATTGATATTTTTTCCCTATTTCATCTTTCAAAAAGTTAAATTTGTTGGCAATTGAGCTTTTTGGTTGGGCCCAAGTTTAAAATTTCATGGGTTGCGAGTTTAGAAGATTATCTTGGGTTTAGGATATTTACCTAAGCTTGCTTGATTTTTTCTTATTCCCAAAGCAATGTTAAATGGCTAAATTACCGTTGAAAGTATTTTTTAAGTAGCATCTAGGAGCACTTTTGTTTTAGCCTCCATTTTTTTTTTATAATGAATTTGACTTATGGGCAATTTAGGATTTTAATAAATACAAAATATTTTTTAAAATAAAAAATGGATGGCACATCCTTCCATGTAAGGTGACGCCTCATTGCATAGGCTTTTTTCACTTATTTTTTTCGATTTCATCCTTTAAAATTGTTTATTTTGAAAAAGGGCTTCGTGATTTTCTTCGATTTTATTTCAATTAGGTTATCCCAATCTTATGACCTAGCAGTAAGTTTGGTAGGTTAACCTTAATAATTTGTTTTAGGTTTTTTAATACATTTTTTTTTTTCAGTTTTATCCTTCAAATTTAGGTTTTTTTTTTAGATTAAGCTTCGTTATTTTTGTTGTTTTACCTTTTATTAGGTTATACCGCTCATATGACCCAACTTGTAATGTTTGATGACCTTAGGTTTGTAGTTGTTTAATTTTTATGGGTTTTTTTTGCTGAGTGATTTTATTTTTGAGTTCATCTTTCCACTTTTGGATTGTTAGGGATTGACCATCATTATTTTGTTTTTAGTTTGTTTTGTATGGCCTTGGCTTGACTTCACAATAAGGGTTGTGAATTTCATATGCCAGCTCAAGTTGACTCAAGATGCTTTATTTTGTCATATTTGTCCTTTAACATCGAGTTATTTTAGAATTTATTTATTTTTTCCTTTTGACAAATGTTCTTTTCCTTATAGTTATTATTGTTGTAACCTAATTATGGACCCCATTTTTTTTTTTTCAACAAACAAAAAAAAAATATAAAATATGTTCTTGATGTATTTGTGTGATTTTCAATATTTACAACATCGTCCTAAAAGGATTCAAATTTGAAATTTGTTTTCAGCGCGTGTAACTTTTAAAGTGTTGTTTTCAAAATCTTTGGTTTTTCTCTTTAAGTCTCGTTGGTTTTACTGTTTGAGTCGGTGTTGATCTTGATTTTTTCAAAAAAATCAAAATATAAAAAAGAAAAAAAAGAAAAAAAATATTTGGACAAAGGGACCCAAATGAAAAGGAAGAAAACGAAGGACTAAAGTGAATTTCAGTTGCTTGTTAGACGAAGCAATTAGGGAAGAAAAGTTTTTCCACCTATAAATAGGTGGTTATCTCACACAGGAAAGGAAAGGAGGGATAGCCATTAAAAAAAAAATGTAGCCCCTAAAAAACCTAAAACTAGTTGCCAGCTACAAAAAATAAATAAAAAAATCACTCCTCCCTTGACCAACAACTCTCTCTCTTAACCATTGTGTGAGCCGCCACCAAACCTTTCTTTTGCCTCCATTCCCATCTTCACTATTAGAAGCACCCACTTTCAGCTTAGCCTCATCGGGAGCAGTCCTTTCCATCATTAACCCAATGTTGGTTCCCTTTTCTCCACCACAATAAACCAGCGACGTCTCCTCCTAGCAGTGACATCTCCTTCTGTAGCAGCGACATCCTTCAAAGCATGACCACGTTGAAAATCCAGTATCTGGAATCAACACCACTAGATCTGTCCCTTCACTCTCCCATTCAAAAAATAAAACAACCATCAAGTTTCCCTTCTCCCTCAGCCGACTATCGACAGAGAAGCAACACCCACATACCTAGTAGTTGATTCCTTCACCACCATCCATGGTAGTGTCGTCCCCTCTTATTAGCATAGGTGTCCTTCATAGCGTGTTCTCATTAGAGATCGAATGATTGAAACCATTACACACCAAGACCTAACTATGCTCTTGCCCTCTCTCATTGTTAAGACCAAATTGTGACCACCAACCAAAACCCAGCTATAGTCCACCCCTAAGCAACCTTAAATCCAGTGGCAGCAGCTTTTAGATTAAATCATAGTAAAAAAACAAACCGAGAAGAAGAAGAAAATTAAAATTGATTACTTGTGGGGGTTTCTGTTGTTTTGCAGGTAAAAATCAAGCTCACCACTGACACTAGGAGAAAAAAGGAAATATGTCGTTCCAGATCCACCATTTTTCTGCTGTGCCAGTGGCGGTACGTGAACTACCGTCAATAGTGGTGGCGAGTGAAAACCATGCGCTACCATTGTTCCTCCATGTCTAGTATTGTTTCCTTGGTTACATCAACCTTTGTAGCCTATTCCCAGCCTTCAGAAGGTCGATTCATGACCTCAAATTTTTTTTTTTTTATCAAATTGCTAAAATATTATGAAGTTTGAGACAAAATGCTTATTATTGTGTATAATATTTGGATTGTTTGGACTATTACTTTGGTTTGATTTTTTTTTGGATTTTAAAATAACTTGATTACTTGTGTTGAATTATGAGTTTATTTTTTAGGGTTGTGATTGCTTTGTGGAAGTTAAATATTGGCGCATGAGTTGTGTTGGGGTCAATGTTGATTTATTTGGGTTAATACAAAATTTGAACAAAATAGGTAATGTTAATAAATTCTCTGTTGAAGTTTGACGTTGTTTGGTTTTGAGTTGATGAATAATAGTTTGTTTTTGTATTGATATAGTGGTTAAAATAGCCTTGATAAAAACATTTTATTTGTGTCTTGCCAAATACATCCTTCATCAATTCTTACTAATTTTTAAATGTTTGGAAGATAATTTTGCAATCAATTTTGATTTCCCTACCTTTTTACCCCTTAAGTATTTAATATTTGGAATTGTGACCTACACACGAGGTGCTTTTTTGATATGAAATGAATTGGTTCCCTTCTATAGAAATAACAACAAAAAATCTTTCTTTAAAAAAATACTATTTTTTACTATTTAAATTGCATATGCTCAAGTCTCTAAAAAAAAATAGATTATATATGCATATTTCATCATATTAAAAAACCATAAAAAATAGTCTTTTATTTTTGCATGCATTTTTTTTATTTAATAACTAGTTTATTAAAGCCAAATTTAATAACTAGTTTATTAAAGCCAAGAGAACTTGTCCTACATTTCAAAAATAACAAAAAAAATTATTTTGTTTCTTTTTAATACGTAGGATTATGAACTTACACGTAAAACATATTCTCTATGTTAAATTCAAAAACACCAAAAATCTATTTTTTTCTATTAGTATGCATGATCATGAACTTATATTTAAAACGTATTTCTGGTATTAAATAAAAGATAATTTATTCTATTTTTATATCAATATTAGATTGGTTATGTTTTTAACCTGATAAGATAATGATCTCTTTACCAAGAAAGTCTTTTCTTTAACCTAATACATATAAAAAATCAGAAAACACAATTTTTTTTTTTAGTTTATATAAAAAAATAGACAATGCAACTTACCTTATGTAAGGTGTACTAGGGGTGATACGTCCTTCCTATACACATCAGTTCCCCTATCTAGACTCTGAAAACAGTTAAAGTTTCTAGTGACCAAAATACGAGGTGATGACTTTTATTTCCCTCTTTTTATTGTTAAATGACAAAAAATCCTTATTCTTTCCACCCACATCATTCTCGACCATCCCGACTAGGAAGGATGATCTTTGCGACGCCGCACACGTGACAATTGTTATCATGTTTTCTTTTAATATTCAGTTAATTTACTGTCGTTGTTTTTTCTATCATATAATTAAATTAACATGTATTTTTTCTTCTTTAAAATACATTAGTAGCGTTTAAGCATTGCTTTTTGGCATTAGAAAATAATCAATCTAGCCCACAACGAAGCACTAACCATCTATATGGGCGTGTTTGGAAGTGCAGTCGAACCATGCTTTTGAAAAGTTTTAAAATTTTTTATTTGCTTCAAATTATTTATTTTGTGTTTTTGGATCGTTTTGATGTATTAATATCAAATATGAATTAAAAAAAATATCATTATTTGAATGCATTTCCAAGCAAAAAAACACTTTAAAAAACAAACTCTACAACACTCTAAATATGACTAAATACTAATTAAAGTTTGCATGACTTTCTTGATACATGATTTTAGAAGTTGGGAATTAATCCCAAAAATACATAAACAAACCTTTCTTATCCGTAAAAAAACGAAACTTGAGAACTGGACCGCCCAGTGCTCACCCCTAGCCTTTAAAGGTAGAATATTTTTTTCTTGGATGAATATAGTGGCCATTACTTGCGTAAATCAAACAGTTCTTTTAATTTTAAAACTAACTAATTAGTTCATTGTATCAATATTAGCCATGCTTAATTTAACTCTAATTTTTTTAAAAAATTTTGTTCTTTTCTCATTTCCATATTGTTTACTTTAAAAAAATAATAATAATTGAAACAAACATGAAATGGACTAAAAAGACTAATTAATTATTTATAAAATAAAGAGACTATTTAATTCATTTAGTAAGAATATAGAGATGATCAATTTTGAGGACCTGGGTCCTCCTCCTCAAAATTTGATAAATTGGGCTTGAATTTAGACAAAGTCATACCATCAAATGGAATAAGAAAAGTGATAGGCCCGTTTAATTACATAAGCATACAGCAACCCTTGAATTCTAAGCCCTTCTGCTATAATTTTGGGGCTTGACAAGAAAAATTAAATTGAAATTGTTTACCTTTCTTTAATCCTTGAAATAACGGCAAGTGTCCCAACTATATTAAAATCTTAATCAAGTTTCCTTCACCAAAAATATTTATAAAACTACCGGAATCTAATAAAACTTGCTATATATATATATATATATATATATTGACAAATAATATTGCTTTTGAGGAGGATAGATTTGGGAGGGACATTTACTAATCTAAGTAGGCTTCTGATGGCTAGAGTTGAATCGTGGGTCTACTTGGGCTTTTATGAACAGCAAGATAATGTTAGCAGCAGCAGGTAAAATGTTTGGGTCTTCAGAAGTTTCTCTCATGGACCCAAATTGGTACTTCATGGTTTTAGCATTATACTAGGTTACTTCCCACCACACTCTCTGTGCTGACATAATTTTTTTTTTTTTAAGTTAAAAAAAAATATTCAGGCATAAAATTTTATATTAGCATTGTTATTAAAGCTGGTAGCGGGTCAAATTCAGAAATTCTAAGGCATGTAGAATAAATAAATAAAAATCTAAGGGAACAAAAACCAAATGACCAAAAAAATAAAATAAATCCTAGGCATGCGGGTAGGTCCAAAGACAATTTAATGGTAAAATTATGGTTTGATTTTTTTAAAAATTTAAGATGATATATTTTTTTAAATATTGAGAAGACAATATATTAAATTAACTCAGATTAATTCGCTAAATTCATGAACTAAGTCATTGACTCTAAGCTTAATAATATATTTTTTAATTTAATTATATGAAAAAATTAAAGATCAATTCAAAATTAACCAAATATTGAAGGATAAAAATAAAAAAAATACAATAAAAACTCAACACTAAAAACTGAAATTGAAAATAAATCAAGAGAAAAAAATCCAAAGAGAAAAAAGGAGAGACCCCGGATGCATTGGTCTAGAGTAGGACCACACATCTAGGCCAACTTTTTATTATTTTTAACGGGATGGATGACATGTTGTTCATCTTTGTTTTTTTTGAAACATTGTTTACTGAAACATAGAATCCAACAACTACTATGATGGTTGAAAATTAAGAGAGGGGTTTTTTTGCACAAAAACATTTATTTTTTAAGCTATTTTCTCCTAAAAACACATCAAAACACTATAAAGTTCTTTATGAACAACCTAATAATACTAAAACACCCTAAAATCACTAAACAAAACCAAAACCAACAAAATAAAAAAATTAAATCGAATCCTGTCTCCTTTTTCATGGATGTTAAGAAAAAAAAACTATTATCATCAAATTTTCTCATTAAATGAAACCCATTGACATAAAAAATTAACAAGTTTGTCATTGAAAAGCAGTAAAACAGATAACTTTCCCTCTCCTTGCTATTTTCAAACCACTTTCTCAGTCATTTCTTAAATTCAGGAGCTGAGAAATGTTCAAAATTAACTATTAGATCCAAATAAAAATAATCATGAATATGGAGGGAGTAATTTATTTTCAAAAAAAAAGAAAAAAAAGGAGAGGAACTTCAAGAATAAAAAGCATTATAACAAACTTTATATTTTTAGCACATTATGCAATTATATAATGGAAGATAGTTCATTTTTATTAAATTATAATGAAAGAAATTAAAATCATTAGTACTCAAACTTTGTTTTATTTAAAAGAATCTATTAGATATATAGAAAACCATTATGCAGAAAACATGTTTATGTTACATGTACTAAAGATTTTGTTATTGATTAAAAGTTAAAAAAACTATAAAAATATTTTATATAATATACACACTTCCAAAAACATCTTATAGGTGTGTGTATATATTTTAGATATTTCTTAAAATATTTATTTTAAAAAAATCTATATATACAAAACTTCGTTTCTCTAAATAAAAGATCTGTCATAACTTATATCTCTAGACTTTATCTTTCTAGACAATATATATCTAAAACAATATAAGTTAGATACAAGATTTAAACAAGGTTTAATGAACATTTAAATCTAAAAAATATTTATTCTCCTTGTCACTTGAACAAATATTATAATAACTTAAGTTTTAGAGTATTTTTCTTACACATATCGTTAAGCCCAAATCTAGTTTTATCAACCTTTTATCAACATATAGAAAGCATTTCCAATCTTTCTACTAAGGATTTATTTTTCCAACCTCATCAGTTACAGCACTCAATATACAATAATAGATGTAATTTCTTTTATTTTAGCAATACTTCACCAAATTAATAATTCTTGTTGACAATTCGTAATACTGGCCTATACATGAAAGTACTTGGTCTCTTTTCCTTCCAATAGAAAAGCCACTTCGCAATTTTGGCCTATATATGACCAAACGGTGTTTTGCCAAAATGAGATCATAATTTTGGCATTGCGTTCCAAAAAGTGTTTTGTTCAAATTCAATTTTTTTTTTTGTTAAAATTGAGTTCGGTTTGTATTTCGGCACGAAAAGCTATTTGAAAAGCAACCGCTACCTGCCAAACACGCTTTAGTCTCTTCATCTTTCAATCAAAAAGCCACTTGAATGAAACTTTCACTAAAGGATCTGCCTGTGAAGTATCTGCAAGGAGCGCCATACACGTCTATACTCACTCGCGAAAAAGAAACGCACCTTCTGGTACATAGTGCTACTGTCTTGTAAAAGTGAAGTTCTTGATGACCAATGGAGAAAAGAAAAGAAAAAAACAGAATTATGTTCTCTGAGAGAATTAATTTTTGAAGAGCTGCGAACCGTAGAAGATCCTATCAACCAGATATTATGCTATCAAGAATCCCGTCTTAGAATCAAAATTTTCTACCAAGAAATGAAATACCATGCATACGTCATTTTACTTTTGAATGCATATATCTTAATATGTCCTCAGACCCACCCACTTACAAATTGTTGTATAATAAATGAGATCTAAAAGCAATGAACCTAGAGCTAAAGGATGAATAATTTGCTTCAACGTTGGATATCTTGAAGTTAGTTTATGATCTCTCAAATCTTCGATGAATAATTTGCTTCAACGTGGGATATCTTGAAGCTAGTTTATGATCTCTCAAATCTTCCCTCTACCCATATGTGAGCTTCGCATCTTGCTTTTGAACTTTTAGCACGCGAATTTGACATCGGAAATATAGATTTTAAACCTCAAAATTCAAATGTATGAAAAAACAGTCATTCTCTCTACAATCTTTTGGTTGCAAATTGTGATTTGCTGATTAGATATTGTGATTATTCTTCTTCTTATTTCTTTTTGTGATTACCAGCTCCATGATCTTCTTGTATTTTATGCTGAAAAGAGAACAAAAGGACTTCCCAGTTGCTCATCACATGTTCGATCCCTGTTCGACTACATTTGGCGCATCCCACACGTGCACGTTCAATTCTCAAACGGTCCAAGAAGAAAGAGTTAATCCCTAGTTGGCCAAGTATTGTAAGTTTGTAACTATCAATAGGGAACCATGCATGCACCAGAGTAAGGGTTTATGTTTTGTCAGCTCCATAAGGAAATCTCAACTGTAGATATGGTTCCATTTGGAGTTTCAAATTAAGACTAGAAAGTTCAGGGTGACATAGACATGCAAAAGAAAAGACCATCTTCGAAGTCATTGATTCTCTTGCAAAAGTATTTTAGAGGGCGAGAGAATTCATTGAAAATAAAGGATTAGGAACTAATGCTTATTCAAGGAAGACTTCGAACACTTTGAGGATGTGGACTCGAGACCAAATTTACATATTCCCCCCCCCCCCTTTTTATTCCTTTCCTTTCAGAGAGCTCTACTCTTCTCCTGCAAACCTATTCGATGTTGAATTCTAAGAGCATAGGATTCTTTGCAACTATTAGTAGAATAGCTACCGTGCCGATGTGAAACCCTAACCACTTCAAATGTCGATGCTGATTTATCTACCATACATTATTCACATTATGAGGCAAATTCATGGCCCTTGACAGAAAAGTGTCGAAAATCAAAGGACATCCTACTTGAACTAATATTCAAATCAATATGTCTTCCATAGCATATCCCTTTCCCATGTGGGGAGGCTGCATGATCAAGAGACGTAGAGGTGAAGTTTGGTTGTTTGTTATAATTAGGCATTATTTTACAAAGATTTCAAAAGTGATACTGTACGTATTCATAGTCTAATGACTGTATGCTTTGTCATGGCATATCCACGTCTTTCAAAGAATGAAACGCGGGCCTAACATATGCCAATTCCTAGCTTCAGCTCCAACTAATTCTATGATTCCACTAGCAACTTCAAACAGTTTTAATTAGATCTTAAAGGTCCGGTATCACATTACAGCAAAATTGAATTAGCTTTTAGTGGGGCTTTTTAAAAGTTCTAACGGAAAGATGCTGCTATAAATATGAACAAGTTGAGAAATAATTAGGAGGCTTAACCTAATAGGTTAGCCAACCCTTTCTATATATATGAGTAGGGCAATATACAATAGTAAAGGTGGAGATTACCACATAAGAATATGACTACAATATTTCCTATATAATTACATTCTATAATACGCCCCCTCAAGCTGAGGGTGGAGGATCAACCCGAAGCTTGAATTTAAAAGTAGTAAATGAAGCAGCAGGAAGTGGCTTAGTGAAGACATCGGCAAGTTGATCCTGAGAGGAAATAAAACGAATATGAATCTCCTTCTTCGCAACTCTATCTCGGACAAAATGATAATCAATCTCAATATGTTTTGTGCGAGCATGAAATATAGGGTTTGCGGACAAATACGTGGCACCAAGGTTGTCACACCAGATAATAGGAGCAGAATGAGTCGGAATCTGAAGATCCGTTAACAAGTACTGAAGCCAGATAACTTCAGCCGTGCCATCGGCTAAGGCTTTGTACTCAGCTTCCGTCGAAGAACGAGCAACAGTGCGTTGCTTACTCGATTTCCATGAAATTGGCGTCTGACCAAAGAACACAAGATAACCACCTGTAGACTTTCTATCCTCAATACTACCTGCCCAATCTGCATCTGTAAAACCGTGTAAAGCAAAGGAAAAGCTGCGAGTAATATGTAAACCATGTGATGCCGTACCACGGAGATAACGCAAGATGCGTTTCACGGCAGCCCAATGGGATTCTGTAGGAGCATGCATAAATTGACAGACCCGGTTAACAGCAAAGCAAATATCCGGGCGTGTGAAAGTGAGATATTGGAGAGCACCAACAAGTTGCCGAAAACGAGTAGCATCAGAAAACAATGGATCCGGCATAATGGTGGCTTTGGATGCCGAAATAGGAGTATCAACTGGTTTACAGGATAACATACCAGCTCGCGTGAGGATATCAAGTGTATATTTATGTTGACAAAGCATAAGTCCCAGACTAGTACACTGCACTTCAATACCCAAGAAATAATGAACATCACCCAAATCCCGAAGTTTAAATTCAGAGCTCAGTAGCTGAATGAGTCGTTGTAGCAGAGTTCCATTATTACCCGTAAGCATAATATCATCAACATAAACCAAAAGATAACAAATGTCACTACCAACCGAGAAGATAAACAATGAGGTATCCACTTTAGAAGCACGGAAACCAATGGATAATAGAAAATCATTCAGACGAGTGTACCAAGCCCGCGGAGCCTGTTTTAACCCATATAGAGATTTATGCAATCGACATACATGACCTGGGAGTGCAGAATCAACAAAACCTGGAGGTTGTTTCATGTAAACCTCTTCATCAAGGACTCCATTTAGAAATGCATTATGAATGTCAAGCTGATGAATTTTCCAACCACTCGAAACTGCAATGGAGAACACTAAGCGGACTGTTGCCTGTTTGATAACAGGACTAAAAGTTTCTGAGTAATCAATACCTTCTTGCTGAGTGAAGCCCCTAGCAACCAGGCGCGCCTTATACCTCTCAATGCTACCATCAGATTTGCGTTTAATTTTGTAGACCCATCGGCTACCAACAACATTCATGGACGGATGAAATGGCACTAAAGTCCATGTTTTGTTTGCGCGTAAGGCCTGAATTTCCTCTCGCATAGCATTATGCCACGCCTCATATCTGTTAGCATCAGGAAAAATAAGTGGCTCATGCGAGGGAGGAGAAGATACCCGACTGAAGGAAGCAGCAGAGGTGGTTGCCGTGGTTGTGATCAGCGCTGTCTTGGGCTGTCTTGGACGAAGAACCATGGGGTGTTTAGGAGCAGCGGGACATGGAGTAGAAACACCTGTACCTGGAATGTGCTGAAGAGGATAAGAGGAGAGATCAACACAAAGTTGCAGACCAGGAGGTGAAGCTGGGGAGGTGCGAGGTTGTGCCGCAACTGAATCCTGCAAGTCAGAACCTGTTCCTGCACAATAATCATTGGAAAGACAAGCATGTGGTGATAGTATGGCTGTGTGGGGTGGTGAGGCAGGGTCGGCTAAATCAACGGGCAGGGGAGCAAGCTGGGGGGTTGCGGCAAGGGGCAAAGGTGAGTTGTGTGTTTTGCCGAGTTGGGAAGGAAGAGGCTGAAAACAGGAAGGGGGTTGCAGTGATGGAAGATAGGTAGGTGGAGTGGGGGGAACCGGGGGTGTTGTTACCTGTTCAGACTTTTGAAAAGGAAAGACACATTCATGAAAACGAACATGACGGGAGACATAGACACGACCAGACTCTAAATCAAGACACCGATAACCAAGATGAGACGAGCTATAGCCTAAAAACACACAAGGAGAAGATCGAAAATCTAATTTATGAGCATGATATGGACGTAAAAATGGAAAACAAAGACACCCAAAAGTGCGTAGAAAATTATAATCAGGAGTGCGATGAAACAGACACGCAAAAGGAGATTTATTTTGAAGAACAAGAGTAGGCATGCGATTAATAAGATAGACCGATGATTCCATAGCATAGTTCCAAAAACGCAATGGGGCATTACACTGTCCTAAGAGGGTTAGGCCAGTTTCGACAATATGTCTATGACGACGTTCAACTGTGCCATTTTGTTCATGAGTATGAGGACAAATTAATCGATGATGAATACCAATTGTTTGAAAAAATGTATTTAATTTACGATATTCACCACCCCAATCAGTTTGAACAGATTTAATTTTAAGAGAAAACTGACGCTCAACAAGTGTCTGAAAACGTTGAAACGTGGAAAATACATCAGATTTCGCAACAAGCGGATAATACCAGATATATTTAGTGTGCGCATCAACAAAGATAACAAAATAACGAAAACCATCAGAAGAAAACATTGGAGCAGGACCCCAAACATCACTAAAGATTAATTCAAGTGGGGTAGAAGTTTTGTGACCCGTCGGTCGTAATGACAAACGGGATGACTTGCCTAAAGGACATGCTTGACATTGAGTAAAAGATCGTTTAGACGTACAAATAATTTTATTATCAGAAACTAACAAATTTAGAATGCGAGGAGTTGGATGACCTAAACGACGATGCCACAAGTCGGCAGTCGCGGAAATGCAAGGAGACCAAAAAGCTTGAGGAACTGACGTAGCCGAGGACTCGGAGAGAACATAAAGACCATCATGACTCCGACCGGAAAGAAGAACTTCCTTGGTGACGAGATCCTTCACATAAAACACAGAATCGTGAAATTCAAAATAAACATGATTATCACGACAGAATTTCTGAACAGATAACAACGGTTTGGTAATGTGAGGCACACGAAGAACATTAGTTAATGTAAACAAGCGTTTGGGGGAATATAAAGTAGTATGTCCAACATGGGATATGTCAAGGGCCTTACCATCACCAACATGCAAGAAATCATTACCAAGATAAGGAGTAGAATCAGTTAGAGTTGCAAGATCAGGCGTCACATGTTGATTCGCGCCGGTGTCGGGAAACCAAGTCGTTGCAGCAGAATCATTCACAACAGCAAGGTGAGCAGAGGGCTGCTGTGTGCTGCTGCGAAACTGATAGCATTGAAGAGCTGAATGGCCAGGAGTGGAACATAATTGGCAGCGGACATGTCCAGACCACTGCCCCTGATTTGGCCGAAAATCTGCAGCAGAGGTGCGCCTGTTCTGCCACTGATTTTGCCTCCAATCTGCAGCGGAGTGACCTCTGTTTGGGGCCTGAAATCGGTTGGTGTTTGAGCGCCAATTACCTCTAGAACGTCCCCTGTTTCGGCTGTGATTAGTCATGGCATAATAAGCAGAATTCGGAGGTGTTGGCAGCAATGGTGGCTGCTGCGGCAGAGAAGAAGAAGACAGCAGTGATGAAGAGGATGAACCGACAGCCATGGAGTGAAAAGAGTTCTTGTGCAAAAACTCATGGGTAAGGAGATGGCTATGAAGATCAGCATACGATAGCGGTTCAACCTTGGTTATGAGACTAGTTACCAAGTCTTTGAACTCACCGCGAAGTCCACGAAACACATAGAGATTGAAATCTTCAAGGAACATTGGGCGACCAGCAGCAGCCAATTCGTCAAATAACGATTTGGCTTGCTGCATATACATACTAACCGATGCATCACCTTGCCGAAGGTCTTGAAAGGAGCCATGTAGTTGCATAATCCGAGAATTAGATGGAGAGGCAAGTGCCTTCTCAAGCGTGCGCCAAACACAATGTGAAGTAGAACAATCGACGACAAGATGCAGCACATCCACGGAAAGAGAGGAGAGAAGAGCACTCAAAATAAGTTGATCTTGTTGCTTCCAACGAAGAAAAGAAGGGTTGATGGCAGAAGAAGAATCAGCTGAAGCATCAATCATATGAGATGGAGGACACGGCAAGGAGCCGTCAACAAACTGAAAAACACCTTGACCAAGGAGATATGGCTTCATCTGTATTCTCCAATAAAGATAGTTGGTGTTCGTAAGTTTCAACGACACAACATGGTGGGTGTTTGATAGAGGAATCATTGGAGATTGTGTTCCCATAAGAGGCAAAGGAACGGCAGAGCCAGCAGCAGGAAGAGGGCTGGCCGGTGATGATGCATCACCGGTGGAGGGAGAGGTTGGAGCAACGGCGGCAGGAGGAGAGTCCATGGGGGAGAAAATTAGGGCCGGCTGCAAAGAGAGAAAATATTAGGAGGCTCTGATACCAAGTTGAGAAATAATTAGGAGGCTTAACCTAATAGGTTAGCCAACCCTTTCTATATATATGAGTAGGGCAATATACAATAGTAAAGGTGGAGATTACCACATAAGAATATGACTACAATATTTCCTATATAATTACATTCTATAATAGAACATAGTTTAAAAAGGCTTTTCAAACAACTCTGGTTATTTCAATTATGTTAATTTTCATGGCAGTTATATAGATTGTTACCAATATTCGATATAAATATGATATTTATGCCAAATACCACTAAAGATATATAATGTTTGAACTGCAACTATAAAGTATATTTGTAACGATATTTCCCTTAAAACGTTTGTGATGGGCTGGAATTTCATTCCAAAAATCCACCCAAGACTCAGTGTTGATCGGGTCCTTCTACTCTTGCTTGACACATCCTTTTATATATATATATTTGGGTTCTTATGAGCTGCACATATAAACTTTTCTTGCACATAAAATTTTCACCAATGGAGAATAACAACAATGTCATGGCACATTAACAAATAAACAACCATAATGGTTTTTTTGTCCTACACAATAGCATTAGCAGTGTCTTGATGAGCACGACATCTGTGATAGTAGGTTCGCCTCCTGACATTGACATGTGTGTTGAAAATGAGTTTTAGGTATAATTATAAAATTATGATTATGAATTCAGAAGTTGCCATCTAATATTATGGTTTCTAAAAAATTTATAGTCTATGAAAGTTTAGGTAAGGGATTGGTTGTGCAAAGAAAAAACACATCACTCCTAATGCACATTGTCTAAGGTAAGGTGCATTATTGTTTGATTGTTTTTTTAGGTAATGTTTCTATCTAATGGTCTTGTCTAAGGTTCAAGGTAGATTTTCTATCGTAAAGAAGTCTCTATCTTATCAGGTTAAATTCTAATCGTTATATGGTCTAAATTTTAGTATTATATTTATTTTGCATTTTGTATCTTTAATACCTAAGAGTATACCTTATAATATAATTTTATAATCTTAAATATTAAAATCTACAGCTAAATCCTAACACTCCAAATATTAATTAAACAATATAAGTGTTGAAGAATTTTTGATATTTTGGCCAAATCGTAATAAATAATTATAAACTTGTTACGATATCCATTTTGTATTTTTAAAATATGATAAAAATAATTCTCTTTTTTAGAAAATATACATGAAAAACTTTTAGGATTTGGCCGTATGCACAAAAATAATTTTTTTTTTTTTTTTGTGTTTTAGAAATAAGGATTTTTTTTTGTTTTTTTTTTCTAGAAATTTTGGAGAAAATCAAGTATTTTGCACCTAGTTTTTACCTTACATGTAAGTTTACGATCTGATATTGAACAAAATTGGTAATTTTTTAAAAGCACTTTTGGAAATTTTTGGATTTTTTTTTTGTTTTTTTACATTATTGTTATTATTATATTGGCTAGGCTTGGCTCAACCATCTAGGCTCGACCCAACCGGGTTGGGTTACATCGACTGGCGTCCCAATGGACTTGGCCCCTTTTTCTTCTTCCTTTTCTTTTCTAAAAAAACATTGGGTTGGACCCAGCGCAACTATTTGGGCTGGGCCGAAACTGGTCCAGCCCATGCAACATAGTCACTAGCCCAGACCGATGACCAAGTTGCATTTGTAAACTGCAGAACAATTCATGTTCTATATGTTTACATGCAAAAGAAAGAGGAAAACAAGAGGATGGCGGTGGAGACAATTACTTGGCGTGGAGGTGGTTGTCGTTGTTAGGAGGGCCAGTGTGAGGCTTGTAGTGGCTATCGTCGTTGGAAGAATCAATGACGGGCATTGGTTATTAGATTATTGTCTGAAGGGAGAAGAAATTTATGATGGAGCCACTGTTCACAGTGGTTGTGGACGATGATTGTTGGTGAATAAGTTGGGGTTGGTGAGGGTGTATAGGCAGTTGTAGGCGGTTGGGTGGCTACTGAAGCTGAAATAATGGCAGAGAGAGAGAAAGAATAATGCTGAAAAAATGGTTTTTCCTGATCTTGCTCTCCAATTTCTTGATGCTTAATGCATGGAATCCATCTTTATTTATACGGGGTGGAAGAGGGACATTTTGTTTTTTTTTAGGACTAATCTTGGCCCTTGATTCGAACCAGAAGGATCCTAACTGTTTGTTCAAAGATGTTTACATGACCTAAAAAAGTTAGTAGCTACAAGTTGCCTGTGTTGGCTACTTTGAGGCGGCGTTGAGGCCGCTATGGTGTCAATATGCCATAAAGGACTATACTAGGGTGTAGTCAAATATCAGACTATCAAAATGTTTTGTCAAATTTAGTGAAGAGATGAAGCATTAAAAACCCCTAAAAAGTATTCACCGAGCAGTCTTTTCGGACTAAAGAGGAAGAAAATATTAAATAGTAACTAAACGACGCGTCCTCTAGTCCTGATTTTTTTATTGTTCAAAATGGTGTCATTTTGGACTTTTTATGGTTTAATTTAGGGGTTCGGCCAAAGTTCATTTTGATCTGTTGACTTTTAATCTCTTCCAATTGCACCTTGAATTGACCCTAAACTTTTAATTTTATGCAATTTTTCCCATATCGAACTTCAACGTCAGCCTTGAATTTCAATATTTTTTTTTATTTTAGTATTTGGTCTTGGATTTATGCATATTCACCCTTAATTGACCATTAAATATTCAATTTTATTCATGATTTTTAATCAATTGGATCCTTATAGTTAGGTCACTACAAGATTTCACAGTTTTACCGACGGAAATATTCTGTCGGTGTGTGATAGAAAGTTCATCGGTAAATTATTTACCGACGAAATACGCCCGTCGGAATACCTTTTGTCGGTGATTCCACATTCCGTCGCTATATCGGTCGGAAATACAAAAAAAACATTTACCGACGGACCGTGCGCGCCAAAAAAAAAAAAGTTTCCCGCTTGGAATATACCGACGGAAAATATTCCGTTGGTGTTATGTAAATACCGACGGATTTATTCCGTCGGTAAAAATGTCTGTGATATTATATACCGACCGAATATTTCAACCTGTAAATTAGTCAGTATTTACATTATACCGACGGATTATTTCCGTCAGTGAATATGTCGGTGATGGGATGGAATACCGACCGAATCTGTCTGTCTGAATATTCGTCGGTGATGGTGGCAGACACTGTCTAATGCCGACGGAGTTATTTCGTCGGTAAATCCCTGTGTAATTTTTTTTTAATTTGTTAGAAAAAATAATATAAATTAATGGTAATACAAACCAATTATGCAAATAAAATTTATATTAAGCAACAAAAACTCAAAGTTAAATAATATTCATTACAAAATGAATGTGTTTCAAAAAAACATTAAACGAAATTTTAAATGTAAATAATGTTTATAAAGGTGGAGGAGGAGGAGGAGGAGGAGGCTGGGGGTTAGGCGGCCAAAAAGGATTAGGCGCACATGTTCCACCTTGTGTCATGTTCATGACCATTTGGCGAAGCTCTTCATAGGCCGCTCTTTGTTGTTCAGACTCTGCTCTGTGTTGTTCGTTCGCCAATCTTTGCTCTTCTTTGAGTTGTGTGTACGCCTATGATAGGTGGTCGCATCTTTGCTGCAAGGCCACGAACTCCTTAGATTGGGAGCTCCCAACGGTTGAAGCAGTACCGATCGACCGCAAGTTGGCGGCGGTAGTGTTGGACAGCCCGTAAACCTGATTTTTATCGGGTCCACCTGACGATCCAGCCTCCATCTACAAATCCGGATCGAATTTCGGATGGGTCGAAGGATCCTCCCCGTATATCTCCCTCAACCGATTATTATAGGTCTCCTGAAAAAAAAGAATAATCATCATATTCAATTTAATAAACATAATAATAACTTACAAAATAAAATGGTTGAACAAACATACCACAAACTGTTGAGCACGGTTGTCAACGAACTGTTGCATCCCCTTTTGGCGGTCATGACTCCGCACGTGCGTCTCCATAAACAGCTCCATAGGGCTCGACTCACGTCCAAGAGACATAGCCTATAATGAAAAAAATTTATTAACAACAAATTAATTGAACGATATATTTCATTTAAATTAATCTTACCATTCGTTTCGCATGTGTAGCAAACGGAACGGAGCCGCCGGTGTGCGTTGTCACCGAGCCATGAATTGGTCGATTTCGGTTGCCAGCACCGGACTGTGAGCGTCGAGTGAACCGCTCAGACATCACGTGCTGAAAATAGTGTGGCCATATATCTTCCGGGATGTATATCGGTTTGAAATCCCTCCAAACCGCAACATCGTTCCAGCCTTGGAACCCTTATCCCTCGCTGTTTTCTTTGCCTTTTTCTGGGTTTCATAACAAAAATCACGCAACTAATTCACGCATGAAAAAATTACATTTCGAAACATAAATAATTACGTAAAAAAAAAGTCGTATTGTTTTCAATGTTACCTAATTATCACGTGATTTTCCCACACCCTCCTCACAACGGTGTCATGTTCATCGTCCCAGCTGAATCGATGTTGTGTATAAAAAAATAATTTTTTAAAATGTTAATAATTTATTTACAATTATAACTAGAATTTATTAGAAATAAGCTGAAAATTATATATTAACACAAACCTCAAATCTACGAAACCATGCATTGATTTGAGGCATCCATTCAGGATGCCTGGATATCTGACTCCATTGACACTTTAAATGCCGATGATATTACTCAGGCGGCCTCAATGTTTGTGAACCTGAAAAGAAATGAAATTAATGAAATAGTGATTACTTCATAAATTATGTTTTTAATTTTTTTTTATATAAAAAAAACTAAAACTCTTAACAAACTTACATTGAAAGATCGTCCTTCCACTGTGCCTCGTACTTGCGGGTAAATTGATTCCGTTGCGAAGGCACGCCGCTTCTACGATGTGAAACATCGCTGGAAGAGTCAGCATCGGTTGACGGCGCAGGTGGTGTAGGTGCCTCTTCTTGAGAGGCACCTAAGGAAACATTAGCATCGCTGCTAGACGAACTTGATTCGACTGGACGTGAACGACCAGCTCTGGATTTCATTCTTCGCATCTAAACAATTTTATATAAATAATTGTATAATAAAATTCAAAAGTTAAAAAAAAATCGGCAGCACCTCCCCTATACTGGATACTACCCAAATCCACAAACCTGCAAATATTAACAATAGCCACAACCAATTGACCCAATCTATACTAATTATTCCAACATATTCAACTATTAATCATAAGATAAATTCAACGTTAACAATTACAATTCACAAATTATTCAATATTTATGTCAATACAACAAAACTATAAATTCAAAATAAATAGAAACAATTAAACACAAATCATCAAGTTAGAGTAAAATTAATAATTCTTCCAACATATTCAATTATTAAATCTAAGATAAATTCAACATTAACAATATTAATTCAACAAATTATTAAATAATTATGGCAATACAACAATAAAATATATTCAATACAATAAAAAAGAATTATAGCCTAACAATTAAAATCAATGGAAACACTTAAACACAAATCATGCAATAATATAAAAAAACATACTAATTATTCCAACATATCCAATTACTAATTCTAAGGTAAATTCAACATTAACAATTATAATTCAACAAATTAATCAATAATTATATAGACTAAATTAAAAAATATAGACTAACAATTAAAATCAATGAAAATAATTAAACACAAATCATCCAATAATAGAGTAAAATTAATAATTATTCTAACATATTCAATTACTAATTCTAAGTTAAATTCAACATTAACAATTATAATTCAACAAATTAATCAATAATTATATATGGCAATACAACAATAAATTATATTCAATAAATTAAAAAAAATATAGACTAACAATTAAAATCAATGAAAATAATTAAACACAAATCATGCAATAATAGAGTAAAATTAATAATTATTTTAACATATTCAATTACTAATTCTAAGTTAAATTCAACTTGAACAACAAATATTCAACAAATTAACTAATATGTTATTATGACAACAAAACAATAAAAAATATTCAAAAAATTCAAAAAAAAAACCTACATCAAGAAAAGGAACGAAATATGCATACCTTGATAATGTGACAAATTCAAAACTTTATCTACATTACAAAAAAAAAACACCAAAACAACAAAATAACAAAAAATAAAAACAACTAAAAATAAATTAAAAGTAAATAAAATAAATTGGAAAAAAACACATACCTTTTAATATGAGGAAGATTCACAACACTAAATCTTGCTAGAGATTGAAAGCAAAAAAATCAAAAATATGAGGTGCAAAACAGAGGAGAAGAGAAGAGAAGCAGCGCGGGGAGAAGAAGAAAAAATGAGGCGAAGCGGCGGGGGCTGGAACTTATATGGTAGTGTTACCGACGGAATTAATATCCGTCGGTAATAGGTCAACCATTCCGTCGGTAACAGGTCAAAAATCCATCGGTAATGTTTTGAATTTCGCACCGAATTTTTAAAATCCCTCCATATTTTTCGACGTCCGTCTGTGATTCCGTCGGTAAGATGACAAGTTCAGAGGCGCTTTAATCCACACACTTTGGAAATCGCGCGGTCCGTCGGTATTTCTGTCGGTAATATGTGACCGACAAAATACCGACGGAAATATTCCGTCGGTATGAGCGTCGGTGAATCCGTCGGTATGCCCGTCGGTGAATGTGGCAATTTGTTGTAATTATTTTCGAACTCTCTGTAAGATACCGATGGACTATAATTCGTCGGTATACCCGTCGGTGAAGGTGGCATTTGGTTGTAATTATTTTCGAACTCTCTATAAGATACCGACGGACTATAATCCGTCGGTATACTCGTCGGTGAAGGTGGCATTTGGTTGTAATTATTTTCGAACTCTCTGTGAGATACCGACAGACTATAATCCGTCGGTGTAGGTGTCGGTGAAGCCGTCGGTAATTTCGTCGGTGTTGGTGGCATTTCGCATAATTAATTTCAAACTCTCTGTGATATACCGACGGACTGTAATTCATCGGTATACTCGTCGGTGAATGTGGCATTTTGTTGTAATTATTTTCGAACTCTCTGTGATATACCGACGGACTGTAATCTGTTAGTGTATGTGTCGGTGAATCCGTCGGTAATGTCGTCTGTGTGGGTGGCATTTCGCGTAATTAATTTTGAACTCTCTGTGAGATACCGACAGATGGTTATCCGTCGGTATGGACGTCGGTAAGTTTGCATTATGCAGGAAAGGTTGTCTTTGTATTGCCTGTTTACCATCCTGCAAAAACTTAACTGATAAACTGTCCATCACATAAAATAATAACCACATTGCTTAAACATTAAATATTTTGTTTTACAAAATACATCATCCATAATCTAAATTACATGAGACAAATGTTTTTACATAGGGCTTCATTTTCATATAATTAGTCGGAATTTTCTTCTTCTTCCTCATCAATTGAATTGTCATCATCTTCATCGCAATCTTCAAAATGGATATCATCTTCTTCATCGACATTTGCTTGTCCACTAGAGCTGAGAACAACATTCAACTCCTCTTCGCCAATATCAACAAGACTATCATCGAGAACTCGAAAATTTGAATTTTCTTCCAATTCAATCGAAGGAGCAACTCGATATGGTTCAACCAACTCATGAACTTGAAAGACTTCATCTCACACACTTGTGTCTTCGTTCTCATCCTGAACAACCTCGACACGACCCCGTGGTTTCGTTTTTAAAACGAACAACCAATCAACTCTTGATCGATCCTTTCTAAATGAAGGGGTGTATGTGTAATAAACTTGTTGACATTGCTTTGCGAAAACAAAGACATCGTTTATGTTGCGGAGTCTAGCTTTTGAGTTGATTTCGACCAGACCATGGTGCGGATCAACTCTGATTCCTCTGTCTGTCGTGTCATACCAATAGCATTTGAATAAAAACACTTTATTTTGCTCGCTATGATATTGCAGTTCGACGACCTCTTCTAATCTACCATAGTAGTCAACTTCTAACTGGCTACTTGTGGATCCCTTAACACAAACACTACAGTTGTATGTCTTTCTTCCTTGCCCGTATTCTTTAGTATGGAAAACATATCCATTGACAAAATACCCGTTGTAGCACTTAACTTTTCTTTCAGGGCCGAGGCTTAGTGAAGACATTGACTTAGGCGCACTCCTTCCCATTTGATAAACCTTGTAAATATATGTAATTAAATGTACATCAATAAACGGTAAATGAATGAGAATCTCGTAATGACATGCATACGTTAGAATGAGTTTGTGATAGTGATTACATGTGTTCTGAACCATGTGGCAAATTGTTCATCTTGTAATTGAAAGATCTGGGATTCGGTCACCTGCGAGTTATTGGAGAGCAAATATTGTCGATGTTGCCTGCAAGTGATAATGAGTGTATGATATTACAATATATAATTAACAGTATATTACCGACAAAGTTTAATTAGTATTACACATATATAGACTTACTGAATAAATGGTCTCAGCTCATCACAGTTAAATAGAACATAGTTGTGTGCTTGTTTGAATTCTATTTTCGACAAATATCTTCCTCTTACGACATTTTTAGGTGTGGGTCGTCCAGTATTGGAGAATATTGACAAGTTCCCACTGGAAGGCACTTCACCGCCATCGTCATGCCGTGGAACGTGATTGATTCTTGTTCTCAGATGAGGTTCGAAATAGTGTGAGATAAATGTTGATATCTCTTCAACAATATAGGCCTCAAATATCGAAGCCTCAACATGCGCCTTGTTCTTAACCTTTTTTTTTAGATTAAACAAGTACCTGCATTGAAGTACAATTCAAGTATTTTCAATTAAGAAAAACATAGAAAATACTTTAAGATATGAATTCCATTGCAACTATAATATCTCAAAGGAGGGAATATCATCTCAAGTTTGCATAGTATCTCGATGATATTCGTTTGAAGCCTCTCAATGTGCTCAACATTCATCTTGCTGGAGCATATATCTCTGAAGAAATGACTGATCTCCGTCAGTGCATCCCATATTCCCTTTGGCAACAAATCACGAAAAGCTAATAGGATGAGTGTTTGCATAAACACGTGGCAGTCATGACTCTTCATTCCATACAATCTGCAATCCTCTATGTTAACAAGCCTTGATATGTTCGATGCATGTCCATCCGGAAAACGCAAACTTTTAAGCCATTTGTAGACTAGCAGTTGTGCGTTTTTCTCTAACACGAAGCTTGCCCTGGGTTTTGCAACCCGTGACTCCTCATAAACAAACTCCATATTTTTACGATTACAGTATAAAGCTATATCCAATCTAGCCTTCATGTTGTCCTTTGTCTTCCCCTTCACATCCATGACGGTGTTGAAAATGTTCTCAAACACGTTCTTTTCGATGTGCATGACGTCAAGGTTATGGCAGAGAAGATTGGTCTTCCAATACGGAAGCTCCCAAAAGATACTTCGCTTTACCCAATTATGGGTCAAACCAAAACCAGAAAACTTTTGCTTACCTGATTGAAGGCCAAACACAATGTCACTGTACTCTGATACAACATGATGCAATTCTTCACCAGAAAGACGCGGGGATGCAACATCTTTTTCAACTCTGCCAACAAAAAAATCTTTTCTGTTCTTTCTGAACCTGTGATTAAGTGGCAAGAAGCGACGGTGACAGTAAAAAAAAGAAGCTTTACCTCCGTTTGCTAGCGTGAATGCCTTGTTGTTTTCCATGCAGTATGGACATGCGAGTTTCCCATGCGTGCTCCAACCAGAAAGCATTCCATAAGCTGGAAAATCACTGATAGTCCACATCAAAGCCGCCCTCATAAGGAAATTTTGTTTCCTCGATATATCATAAGTCAGAGATCCGGAGGACCACAATTGCACCAGCTCATCTATCAACGGTCGAAGACAAACATCTATATTCCGCCCCGGGCTGCTTGGACCGGGTATGACAGTAGATAGAAACATGAACTCTGGCCTCATACACATTCCCGGTGGCAAGTTATAAACTGTGAGAATGACCGGCCAACAAGAATAGGGAGCAGCAAATGACCAAAATGGGTTGAACCCGTTTGTACACAACCCAAGTCGGACATTCCTTGATTCAGCAGAAAAGTCAGGATGCACACTGTTAAAGTGTTTCCACGCTTCGCCGTCAGAAGGATGCACCATCACACCATTAACGACATCGTGTGTTTGGTGCTATGTCATGTGCTCAGCAGTCCTTGGTGACATAAATAACCTCTGCAGTCTAGGTGTGATCGGGAAATATCTAAGTTTTTTATATGCCACTAGAGTCTTCCCCATGCCAGTTCTGGGTTTGTAACGGGAATGCCCACATGTTATGCACTCGGTCATCTCAGCATTTTCAAGGTAGTATAACATGCAGAAGTTAGGGCACATGTCAATTTTCTGGTATCCTAAACCGAGGGGTTTCATCATGGACTTCGCAGCATAGAAGTTCTCTTTGAGCCTGTTCCCTTCAGGTAAAATGCTTCTTGCCCAATCAATAATTTTGTCATACCCGGCCTCACTCAACCCGTGATCTGACTTGATGGTGAACACCTGTGCCACAGCTGATAATTTACTGTGGTTTGTGCAGCCATCCCATAATGGTTCGTCAGAATCTTTCAACAAATCAAAAAACCTAGCTGCCTCTGCATTAGGTTCTTCTTCTACGATTGGACATTGATTGACATTTTCTTGATTCATTCTCATTGCATCTATAACCATGTTTCTGTAAGGATTAATGTTCTCATTTGCCGCTTCATGCACGTTGCTAGCACTATAAGTTGACTCAACCACCGTTTCTCCCATTCTCCTATTACTAACAAATACCTCTCCATATGCATACCAACACTTGTAATCCTCCACGAACCCTTTGTGTAGAAGATGCATCATTACAACATCTGGATGCAGATACTTTTTATTTTGACACTTCCTGCATGGACACCTAATACCGCCTCCAGTAAAATTTCTGGGAATAGATGTTGCGAAATTAATAAAACCCTGAACCCCGTTACAATAATCCATCCTCCGCAATCCTTGGGGTGAATCTAGATACATCCATGAACGATCATCCATGACTTCTATCGAACCTCTATAAAAAGGACCCATTAAGCAAGCTCTTAATTATTTCAAAACATAACATGTAATTCGGTAATTCTACAAATTAAGTTTTAACAATTTACAAAAAAATACAATCTTACAAAATCTAAAACAAACCGTAACAAGTATAAAATTATACATTCATATACTACAAGTTTGTTTGAGAAATAACAATAAAACATGTACATCTAGTAAAAAAAATACATATACTAAAAAAACAATAAAATTGACATTTAAATGTTAAAATTTTAAAAGATAGAATTACTTACAAAAAATGATAAAATCCGTCGGTAAATCAGAACACGGATGATGTGACCACAAAACTTCAAGAAATATAACTTGTTGTGCAGAGATGAGGAAGATTTTTGTTTTGAGGCGAGGGTGGGGCTGGTTCTTTGCAGATGGGGAGGGTTAGGATTAGGAAGAAGAAGGAGAAATGGGGGAGGAGAGTGTCGGCAGAGTGGCCATATATTCACTTTTGCCGACGGACTTACCGACGGTTTTATTCCGTCGATGAATACGTCGGCGAAACCGTCGGTAATTCTGACGGGCAATCGACACATCATCGTACGGACCTACTATTCAAATCCCTCGGTGATTCCGTCGGTATTTTTAACGGTGCACCGGTCACGTCACCGGTACGGATCTGGCATTTCAAATCCGTCGGTGATTCCATCGATATTATTGACGGTGAACAGGTCCCATCACGCGTACGGCTCCCCGGTTTTAATTCCATCGGTGATTCCGTCGGAAAAATCACCCGCCAAAACCTCTGCGCCATTTTTTTCATTAATTCTGAATTTTCTGTCGGTAATTCGGTCGGTAATTACCGACGGACTATATCCGTCGACAAATACCGACCGAAGTACCGACGAAAGTAGTCCGTCAGTGATTTCGACCGAAAAATACCGACAGTAAAAATTCCGTCGGTGATTCCGTTGGTATTTAGCGAATTTCTGGTAGTGGGTGTCTTTTGCAAATTAGTCATTGACTATGAATTTCTTTAATTTGACCCCTGATTTCAATCAATTGACTTGGTAAAAATTAAATTTGATCTCTTAAAATTCTAATCGTCTTAATTAAGCCCAAATTAGCCTCTCCAAAACTTAAATTTTCACCAATTAAGCCTTTAATAAAATTAATTAGACTAATTTAAAGTATAATTAAGTCTTTGCACTTAATTAAATCCTTTAACTGAACTCAAATTAATTCTTAAACATAATTAAACCTTTAATTTGGTATGTGATTAAATGAAATTGACCTATTAAAAATCTAATTATGTCTATGGACTTAATTTTTATACAGATTCATCCATTAATTATTTAATCTGACCTTGAATCTGCATTGCCTCTTCAGTTTTGGGCATAACGGGGTACGATTAGGCTTCCAGCTTCGTCCAAAATTGCAACTTGATTTTTTGCACATATAAAATCCTTCCTTAACCAGCTTTTTCCTCATCGCCAGTGTCCTTGCTATAATTATTTATTTATTTTTATTTTTATTTTATTTTTTAAAAAGATAAATTTAGAGAATAACCTATAAATGAGTTATGACAAGCAGAACACCATTTTCTCTCTAGTGGATGATCATTTCAACAACTAATAACAACATCAATTTTTTCACCGATGAAACATCTTTTTTTCCCATGAAAACATTCAAAGGCCTAAGGTGTATAAATATATGCAGTCACTAGGAAAATAGGCCAGAGCACATCTAGGCCTACAAGCTAGAGAAATTTGTATTTAGGTCATACAATCGCCATACAAAGCTAGGGTATCCCATCCTAACCAATTCGAGTGACACTTAGCCATAAACAGCCCTATTAGGTAACACATAGTCATGCAAAAGGTAACCAAACTATACTATTGATTAGTACTTAAAAGTGCATGTTTATCAAGGTTTTATATCATCATTTTGCACTTGAAGTATCAATAACTCCTTAACTAAAGCATGTTTTATAATAACAAGTTTGATACTATAAGATACCTTAATTTATGGTAAATGCTCATCTTAAATGCAGGTCTATCACATAAATAAAAGGATTGATTGATGAGTTTAAGTATTGAAAGTGAAAGGACAAAGAGATGCCGGTGCAGTCCAAACCGGAACACTGCTCGGTAATTAGATCATATCTGGAGCTCTAGATCTCGGATTTAGGTCCATTTTATATGGATGGAAAGGTAAGACAAAGGCCTACAACTTTCATGGGAGCCCAAGATTTAAAAAGGCTGTCTTGAAGTCCAAACTGAAGGAACAACGAAGAAGTCCGAAGCTGTCCTGCAGCCCAGACACTATTTAGTGTTCAGCCCATATCTTGAGTTCTAGAAGTCCAAATGACCTCATCTTTTTTTTGTTGGAAAGCTGAGACAATTTCCTAGAACATTCCTGAGGATTCTGGGCAAATTATGATGTTAGCAATGACGTCTTGTTCAGACAAGAAGATAAGGATTGTCACCAAGTCAAGATGTGGCCACCCACTCATCAATTAATTAACAAATCAATAGTTCCAAATTTTGGCCTATAAAAGGAGGCACTTACCATGTATTGAGGCATCTTGGTTTCCAGATCAAGATCATGCTCTTGCTTTCTCTCTTTGTATTGCTTATGTTTTGCTTTCATTAATATCAAGTTTATGCACTTAATTTCCTTTCCTTTACTTAGTTAACTTCTTTCTCATTTATGTTCTTATCTTGTTCATCTATGTTTCTTTCTTTCATTATGTTTAGCTAAGTTAATTATGTCAAGGTGAAAAGGGTACACTAATGGTGTAAGAATAAGTATAATATAAACTTAACATGGACCTTAACGTTGGATACTAACATGTTTTATATGTGTTATCTTGTTCACTTTTAATACTTTGCTTGTTAAATGGTTAATCTAGATTTATGTTGTATAAAACTTGGTACAA
This sequence comes from Populus alba, assembly GCF_005239225.2. Classification (NCBI taxonomy): domain Eukaryota; kingdom Viridiplantae; phylum Streptophyta; class Magnoliopsida; order Malpighiales; family Salicaceae; genus Populus; species Populus alba. The sequence continues at coordinate 11,907,631 of NC_133290.1, forward strand.
CAAATACTTGGTACTTTCATAGCCCATACTGTATGGTATAACCGACACCTGAGCTATGAAAGGGACTTGATTTGTTGTTAACATAAGTTATAATCATGAATGCCTGCCAACATTTACAAGTATTAGCTTTATTCGAATAAGATAACTAATGTAATCATGTTAACAATTTATAATCTGATTGGAACCTCCTTTATGTGTGGTTTCCAATTGAGTAATAAGAGTTTATACTATACTTGTTTGAAGTACCATTAGTGGATCCTCTAACCTTGACATTTATTTTTATCATTGTTTAATCCTTACGTTAATCTTTCAACTCAAAGTTCTCATTAATTTCTTCCCTCTCTTCTTTATTATTGTTGTTGTTGTTGTTGTTATTATTATTATTATTATCTGTTCATAAACTCAGTATATAGGCTGGAAACCTGTGACCCGATCTTTTAGATCATTCTCAGGTATAACAACGCCACGTACTGAGTATTATTATTATTATTACTATTACTAGTAATACTATTGTTATTGTTGCGTTTTTATTTATAATTTATACAATTAACCTCTCTGTGGTTCGACCCCGGTCTTGCCGGGTTATTTATTACTTCGACACTCCTGCACTTGGGAAAAGACATCAAGCTTTTGGTCGTGTCAAGTTTTTGGCGTCGTTGCCGGGGAGGTAAATTCTTGTAAAAATTATAATATTTAATTTATTTTCTCTTTTCACTTTTCATTTTATCTAACTTTTGTTTTCTTTGTTTTGTTTTGTTTCTTTTTCTTCTATTTTCTTTTCTTCCTTTTATTCTCTTTTTACACGTGCATGCGAGTTTGGTCACGTACATTAAGTGGTCGACTTTGTAGGGTATCCTCATCATTTTCAGAAAATATGGCCGAAGAAGATAATCAATCGCTTCATAATGAGAATAATGAGAATAACCGTATGAGAACACTTAGAGACCACATGAATCCCACAAGAACAAGTGCACCCTCATGCATAGTTTTCCCTCCTGATGCATCTCATTTTAATTTTAAGCCAGACATTATTCAACTTTTACCATCTTTTCATGGCTTAGACTTAGAAAATCCATACTTGCATTTAAGGGAATTTGAGGAGGTCTGTAATACATATAATGACTCAAATTGTAGCATGAACACCATTCGATTAAAGCTTTTTCCTTTTTCATTAAAAGATAAAGCTAAAACATGGCTACAAAATTTGAGACCGGGATCCATTCGTGCTTGGGATGAAATGCAACAACAATTTTTAAAGAAGTTTTTTCTATCTCACAAAACAAACTCTTTCAAAAGACAAATCATCACTTTCACTCAAAAACCAGGAGAAACATTTTACCAATGTTGGGATAGGTATCGAGATTTACTTAATACTTGCCCACATCATGGTTTTGAAACATGGAGATTGGTTTCACATTTTTATGAAGGTTTAACACCTAGAGATAGGCAAATGGTTGAATTGATGTGCAATGGAACTTTCGAAGATAAAGACCCTAATGAAGCAATGGAGTACCTAGACTTGCTAGCCGAAAATGCTCAAAATTGGGACACCACAGGTACTTATGAGGCACCAAGTAAAACTCAACCTCATACATCTAGTGGAGGTATGCACAACCTTAGGGAAGATCATGACCTCCAAGCAAAGTTTGCATCTTTAGCTAGAAAAGTCGAAGCACTTGAATTGAAAAAGAGTGGTCAATTAAAATATGTTCAAGACATTGTGTGTCAAATCTGTGAAACAAAGGAACACTCAACAAATGATTGTCCAACTTTGCCTTCTTTTAAGGAATGCCTCCATGAACAAGCCCATGCTTTAAACAGTTTCCAAAGACCTAACCATAACCCATACTCCCAAACGTATAACCCTGGTTGGAGAAATCACCCAAATTTCAGTTGGAAGAGTGATAGCAACAATGCACAAACTTCACAGCCATTGTTTCAAGCACACCATAATTTTCAAAATTCTCATGGATATGCACCTCCTTATGCTCCACCTCCTAGAAGAAATTTTGAGGAAACATTGCATGCATTCATTGAAAAGCAGGAGACAATCAACACTCAACTTGCTCAAAGCATGACAGATTTTAAAGATGCTCTTGCAAAATTAACATCTGCTCTCAGTTTCCAAGAGAAAGGTAAGTTTCCATCTCAACCACAACAAAATCCAAAGGGGCAATACAATGCAAATGCAAGTGGTTCTGGAAGCCAACACATGGATCAAGTCAAATCAGTCATCACTCTTCGTAGTGGTAAGGTTATTGAAAAACCCATTCTTGAACCTTGTGAGAAAGATGATGAGTCTATCTCTGAGGGTAAGGAAGGGGTTGAACCTGAACATTGCAAAGAAAAGACTGATTCCCCGCTAGCACTTCCATTTCCTCATGCCATGACCAAACAAAGGAAAGTCAATCACAACCCTGAAATCTTTGAAATTTTCAAACAGGTAAGGATCAATATACCTTTGTTGGATGCTATTAAACAGGTTCCTTCCTATGCTAAATTTTTGAAAGATTTGTGCACTGTGAAGAGAAAACTGAATGTGAAAAAGAAAGCCTTTTTAGCCGAACAAGTAAGTGCCATTCTTCAGAACAATAATGCTTTGAAATATAAAGACCCTGGTTGTCCTACAATTTCTTGCTTTATTGGAGAACATAAAATTGAAAGAGCCTTACTTGATCTTGGAGCTAGTGTGAATTTACTTCCATATTCAGTCTTTCAAAGTCTCAATCTAGGTGAGTTAAAACCAACCTCTGTAACTCTTTTACTTGCCGATAGATCTGTAAAAGTGCCTAGAGGAATAGTTGAGGATGTGTTAGTACAAGTTGATAAATTCATTTACCCTGTAGATTTTATTGTCTTGGATACACAACCTGTTGAAGCATGTAATTCAATTCCTGTCATTTTAGGACGTCCATTTCTTGCCACTTCTAATGCATTGATTAATTGTAGGAATGGACTGATGAAGCTATCATTTGGAAACATGACATTGGAGATGAATATTTTCAACATTTACAAGCAACCTGAAGATGATAATGATTTACAGGAAGTGGACTTTATTGAAAAATTAGTTCATGATCAATTTCAAACCACTTCCAGTGAAACTGAGATTGATGAATCTGATGATTTGCAAATGGTCTACTTTCAGGAATCAAAGGCATGCAATTGGAGACCACAAATTGAAGAATTGCCACAACGATCAATTGAGCCCATACCTTCAAGTGTTCAACCACCAAAACCTGAATTGAAGCCGTTACCATTTAATCTCAAATACTCATTTTTGGGAGAAAATGAAACTTTTCCGGTAATAATCTCTTCCAAACTTAATGCACATCAAGAAGGTAAGTTATTACAGATTTTTAAAATGCACAAAAATGCATTAGGATGGACCATAGCTGACATAAAAGGAATTAGCCCTTTGATTTGCACACACAAGATTTATTTGGAGGAAAATGCTAAACCCTCTAGAGAAATGCAACGAAGGCTTAATCCTAATATGAAAGAAGTAGTGAAAAATGAAGTCATTAAGCTTCTAGATAATGAAATCATTTATCCTATTTCTGACAGCAAATGGGTAAGTCCTACCCAAGTTGTAGCCAAAAAGTCTGGAGTCACTGTGATAATGAATGAGAAAAATGAGTTAATTCCAACTAGGACTGTTACTGGTTGGCGCATGTGCATTGACTATAGGAAACTTAATTATATGACTAGAAAAGATCATTTCCCTTTACCTTTCATGGATCAAATCCTAGAAAGAGTTGCAGGTCATGAATTTTATTGTTTCCTAGATGGCTATTCAGGTTATAATCAAATTGAAATTGCATTGGAAGATCAAGAGAAGACTACTTTCACATGTCCATTTGGTACTTTTGCATATCGAAGGATGCCTTTTGGATTATGTAATGCACCAGCCACGTTTCAAAGATGCATGCTTAGCATATTCAGTGATATGGTTGAACGTTTTCTTGAAATTTTTATGGATGATTTTTCTGTTTTTGGTGATTCATTTGATGATTGTTTGACTAACTTAGAAAAGGTTTTGAGCAGGTGTGAAGAGAAGAATCTTGTATTGAATTGGGAAAAATGTCACTTTATGGTAACAAACGGCATTGTACTTGGTCACATTGTTTCATCGAAAGGAATTGAGGTTGACAAATCTAAAATCGAGTTAATTGCCAACTTACCAACACCAAAATCTGTTAAAGATGTTAGATCATTCTTAGGACATGCTGGTTTTTACAGAAGGTTCATCAAAGATTTTAGTGTAATATCTAAGCCCTTGAGTAACCTTCTAACAAAGGATAATATTTTTGAATGGACTGAACATTGTGAAGAAGCCTTTGTTAAACTTAAAAACTTGCTTACTTCTACTCCTGTCATTCAACCTCCTGATTGGTCATTACCTTTTGAAATAATGTGTGACGCTAGTGATTATGCCGTGGGTGCTGTCTTGGGACAAAGAAAAGATAAGAAACCTTATGTGATTTACTATGCAAGTAAAACTTTAAATAGTACTCAAATGAATTACACCACCACTGAAAAAGAATTACTTGCAGTAGTATTTGCTTGTGATAAATTCAGATCTTATCTTGTTGGCTCACCTGTTGTTGTTTTTAGTGATCATGCAGCATTGAAATATCTTCTTTCTAAGAAAGATTCTAAGGCTAGATTGGTGCGGTGGATTTTGTTACTTCAAGAATTTGATATCACAATCAAAGACAAGAAAGGCACCGAAAATGTTGTTGCAGATCATTTGTCAAGATTGACAACAGATTCGAAATCTGACATCACACCAATCGATGACTACTTTCCCGATGAATCTTTATTTTCCGTTTCTACGATGCCTTGGTTTGCTAATATTGTTAATTTTTTTATTTCAGGACAATTGCCAGCTCATTGGAGTACCCAAGACAAAAGAAAGTTCTTGAACGAAGTGAAGAACTTTTATTGGGATGACCCTTATTTATTCAAATATTGTCCTGATCAAATATTTCGAAGATGCATTCCTGACAATGAGGTAAGTAGTGTCATTAAATTTTGTCATTCTGAGGCATGTGAGGGTCATTTCTCATCAAGAAAGACAACTGCAAAAATCTTACAAAGTGGATTTTATTGGCCCACCATGTTCAAAGACTCACATGCATTCTGCAAGACTTGTGAAAATTGTCAAAAGTTGGGATCTATTTCAAAACGTCACATGATGCCTTTAAATCCTATTCTTGTCATTGAGATCTTTGACTGTTGGGGTATAGATTTCATGGGTCCATTTCCTCCATCATTTGGTTTCGTGTACATATTAGTCGCAGTAGATTATGTTTCAAAATGGATAGAGGCAATTCCAAGTCGAAACAATGATCACAAAACAGTGATAAAGTTTTTGAAAGACAATATTTTGAGTCGATTTGGAATTCCTCGAGCCATAATAAGTGATGGTGGAACACATTTCTGCAATAAGCCATTTGCTTCTTTAATGAAGAAATATGGAATCACACACAAAGTTGCCACCCCTTATCACCCTCAGACAAGTGGACAAGTAGAGCTTGCTAATAGGGAGATCAAACAGATCTTGGAGAAAACGGTGAACCCTAATCGGAAAGACTGGTCTTTAAGACTTAATGATGCACTTTGGGCTTATCGAACTGCATATAAAACATCATTAGGTATGTCACCTTATAGACTAGGCTATGGAAAACCTTGTCACTTGCATGTGGAAATTGAACATAAAGCTTATTGGGCTATTAAAGCTTTCAATTCAAACATTGATGATGCTAGTCAGCTGCGAAAATTGCAAATAAATGAGCTTGAGGAAATTAGAAATGATGCATATGACAATTCAAGAATTCATAAAGCAAGACTCAAAGAGTTTCATGACAAGAAAATACTGAGAAAAACATTCAATGTTGGTCAAAAAGTCTTGCTTTATAATTATCGACTCCATTTATTTCCTGGAAAACTAAGATCAAGATGGAGCGTTCCTTTTATTGTGAAACATGTGTATCCATATAGGGCCTGTGATATTGAGAATCCAAAGAATGGCAATGTTTTCAAGGTAAATGGGCATCGGTTGAAAGTTTATTTTGATAATTTTTCAGTTGAAAATGACTCTACTGAATTGAGTGATCCTGTATATAAAGATTGATTCTTTTTCTCACATTGTTTTGTGTTTGTTTTGGTGTATCTTTTGTTTTTCTAGTTTCTCTCACCCCGGTCAAATGGCGGATAACGGTACTTCGTGACTCTTAAGTCGGTTCTTTCAGTTTCCAATGATAACTGATATTTGTATATATAATTGTGTAATTCTCTGCTCTTTCTTCTTTCTTTGAATCTCCCATCCAATTCTCATTTGAAAATGGACACCACTCTTGAAAAATTGAAAAAGTATTTTCCCGCTCTGCCTCAGAATGCGATTACAAAAATTTACCGTGCTAGGTGTGAAAGATTGAGGTTGTTAATGAACCATGGAATTCCTGAAGATATTCGTTGGCTGATTGAAGCAAAGGTCCGATTATCAGGTGAGTCCTCCAATTCTTTCATTTCACACATGCCTGGAACAGGTAAAAGCACTTTTGCAAAGAAACGTCGTGCAAAACGACTGAAAGTCTGTCACAGATGTGCCAGATGGACTTGTAATGCGACATGTCGTTCTTTAGGAATGATATCTGTAAACCGTGAAGATAAAATACAATTCATTAAGGATGGCCTGAGTAAGGGGTCTTTAGATAATCTTTTAGTGACCCTTGAGACGCATCCTAGTGGAGATGTGCATCGTGTAATTCATGATTTATGGCCACAATTCCATAAAGAACATGATCGACTTAGTCTTGGGAATCTGACTAAAAAAGACCCTGTTTGCCAGTTTTTAAGAAAAATGGATGGGAAGCCTATCCCCGACCCATAGAGGGCGTTTAAGCCGTTCTTGGACGTAAAACCAAGGGAAGATGTGAGCCACAATCACAACTACCTGTACATACATGCTTTGTCAAAATAAATAAATACAGAGAGAGAGTGTGAGACTACAGCTGGCCTACATGTAGGTGGTATGATTGCATTTTCACTTTTTCATCTATAAATTCTTCTCTTCCTTCCCTTCATTTCTACTCATCCCATACAACTATAGAAGTGTGTAGAAATGGCAGGTTCCTCAAGTCATCACATAAGAAATATTTGTGTTTTCGGTGGATCCAGCCCTGGGAAAGAAAAAGAGTTTTTAGAATCAGCAAATCATCTTGGTCAAGTACTAGCTGAGAGAAAGATTCATTTAGTGTATGGGGGAGGCAGCCTTGGGTTAATGGGAGGTGTTTCAATGGCTGCATTTTTAGGAGGCAGTCAAGTTTTGGGGGTTGTCCCCAAAGCTTTAGCAAATGGGGACATCATTGGAAAAACAATTGGAGAGGAACTACAGGTCCCAACAATGTCTGACCGACTGAATACCATGTTTAACCATGCTGATGCCTTCATTGCCTTACCAGGTGGTCTGGGCACATTGGAAGAGATCTTTCATATTTCATCTTGGGCCCAACTGCACATTCACCATAAACCTATAGGTTTGTTAAATGTTAATGGTTTTTATGATAAGTTGTTATCTTTCCTTGATCAAGCTGTGGAACAGGAATTTCTAACATCTTCGGCACGACAAATCATAATCTCTGCTGCTACTGCCGAACAATTGATTGACCAACTACAATCTTTCATCCCTGTCATTGATCCTTGCATGAGTCGCCTAGATTGGTTAGCTAAGGAAAGCCGTAAAAAGCTTAGATTAGATTTGAGCCTTCATCTGTGAAACCTTGTGTCTTTTGTGTTATTAATAGCATATTATTTTGTTTTGTTACTTCTTATATTTGTTTAAGTGTGTTTCAGGTTTGTCATTGTTCGCTGTTTCAGGTGATGTCTTCTATACTCTATCTTTCTACCTTAGGACATTGAGGACAATGTCTCGTTTTGGTTGAGGGGAGAGGGTAGTAATTTTAAAAAAAAAAAAAAAACTAACCGACTAACTGTTGTTGTTTTTTTTTAAAAAACCATTTGGCAAAACTGTTATTACTAGGATGACAGAATAAAGAGGTATTCTTGAGACGCATCGTAGTAAAAATTTTCTAAAGGTTATTTGCAATATTCATAACAAGGCCTATTAGAATACTTCTTGAAATATTCAGGTTTACAAACTCTCGCATTGTTATCACTTGATTCTGCTCATATACTCATTTAACAAGTATTATTAAACCTTCATTTTCACACACACACTTTAACATATGATTGTGGGTTGCACATTGGATTATTACATTATTTATGTTCTTTTGTTAAAGGTAACAACTAAGGGAAAGGGATAGTATATAATTTGCAAAAAAAAAAAAAAATATTGATAATATTGATGATAATAAAAACGTAGATAAGTTTGGTTTCGTAGCCTCCCTAACCTAAGCAATTAAGCCCGAAGGGGTGTTTTAACACCTAATACCCTAAAGTCAACTGACTTGGGAGCTATTGACCCAAAGCTTGTTACATGGGTTAAGGAGAAAAGCTTAAGGGAATCAAACATTGCACTATCTACGTATCAGTATCTACAACCCGAGTTGTTAAGCTCGTAGGGGTGTCTCAACACCTAATGCCCTAAGACCAACTGGTCTGGGAGTCATTAGCCTAAAACTCGTTACATGGGTTAAAAATACATTATGTTTTAAGTTGTATGTGTATATAAATAAAAATAAAAATAAAAAAAGAAGAAAAATAAAAGTAATAATAATAATAATCCCAACCCAAGGAAGTTCACCTTAAACATTTGAACATAATATTGTTTTCTTCCAACAAAAGCCCCATCATCTATGTTTTCATATATTGATCACATAAAAAGAAGGTTTATTAATATCTTGTTTAAGAAGTATGAAGCAGTAATATAAATTTAATGAGAGTTTGTTTATCTGGATAGATTAATAGAAGTTGAATGATGAATGCCTTGCTTTGTGATACTTGCAAATTGTTTCTCTATTTTAACGCTTTAGATTACTAGGGACTAGTAATAAGCTGGTTGGGGGGGGGGGTGTGATTAGTACTTAAAAGTGCATGTTTATCAAGGTTTTATATCATCATTTTGCACTTGAAGTATCAATAACTCCTTAACTAAAGCATGTTTTATAATAACAAGTTTGATACTATAAGATACCTTAATTTATGGTAAATGCTCATCTTAAATGCAGGTCTATCACATAAATAAAAGGATTGATTGATGAGTTTAAGTATTGAAAGTGAAAGGACAAAGAGATGGCCAAACTTAGAAAAGAGATGGCGGTGCAGTCCAAACCAGAACACTACTCGGTAATTGGATCATATCTGGAGCTCTAGATCTCGGATTTAGGTCCATTTTATATGGATGGAAAGGTAAGACAAAGGCCTACAACTTTTATGGGAGCCCAAGATTTAAAAAGGCTGTCTTGAAGTCCAAACTGAAGGAACAACGAAGAAGTCCGAAGCTGTCCTGCAGCCCAGACACTATTTAGTGTTCAGCCCATATCTTGAGTTCTAGAAGTCCAAATGACCTCATCTTTTTTTTGTTGGAAAGCTGAGACAATTTCCTAGAACATTCCTAAGGATTCTGGGCAAATTATGATGTTAGCAATGACGTCTTGTTCAGACAAGAAGATAAGGATTGTCACCAAGTCAAGATGTGGCCACCCACTCATCAATTAATTAACAAATCAATAGTTCCAAATTTTGGCCTATAAAAGGAGGCACTTACCATGTATTGAGGCATCTTGGTTTCCAGATCAAGATCATGCTCTTGCTTTCTCTCTTTGTATTGCTTATGTTTTGCTTTCATTAATATCAAGTTTATGCACTTAATTTCCTTTCCTTTACTTAGTTAACTTCTTTCTCATTTATGTTCTTATCTTGTTCATCTATGTTTCTTTCTTTCATTATGTTTAGCTAAGTTAATTATGTCAAGGTGAAAAGGGTACACTAATGGTGTAAGAATAAGTATAATATAAACTTAACATGGACCTTAACGTTGGATACTAACATGTTTTATATGTGTTATCTTGTTCACTTTTAATACTTTGCTTGTTAAATGGTTAATCTAGATTTATGTTGTATAAAACTTGGTACAACAAATACTTGGTACTTTCATAGCCCATACTGTATGGTATAACCGACACCTGAGCTATGAAAGGGACTTGATTTGTTGTTAACATAAGTTATAATCATGAATGCCTGCCAACATTTACAAGTATTAGCTTTATTCGAATAAGATAACTAATGTAATCATGTTAACAATTTATAATCTGATTGGAACCTCCTTTATGTGTGGTTTCCAATTGAGTAATAAGAGTTTATACTATACTTGTTTGAAGTACCATTAGTGGATCCTCTAACCTTGACATTTATTTTTATCATTGTTTAATCCTTACGTTAATCTTTCAACTCAAAGTTCTCATTAATTTCTTCCCTCTCTTCTTTATTATTGTTGTTGTTGTTGTTGTTATTATTATTATTATTATCTGTTCATAAACTCAGTATATAGGCTGGAAACCTGTGACCCGATCTTTTAGATCATTCTCAGGTATAACAACGCCACGTACTGAGTATTATTATTATTATTACTATTACTAGTAATACTATTGTTATTGTTGCGTTTTTATTTATAATTTATACAATTAACCTCTCTGTGGTTCGACCCCGGTCTTGCCGGGTTATTTATTACTTCGACACTCCTGCACTTGGGAAAAGACATCAAGCTTTTGGTCGTGTCAAGTTTTTGGCGTCGTTGCCGGGGAGGTAAATTCTTGTAAAAATTATAATATTTAATTTATTTTCTCTTTTCACTTTTCATTTTATCTAACTTTTGTTTTCTTTGTTTTGTTTTGTTTCTTTTTCTTCTATTTTCTTTTCTTCCTTTTATTCTCTTTTTACACGTGCATGCGAGTTTGGTTACGTACATTAAGTGGTCGACTTTGTAGGGTATCCTCATCATTTTCAGAAAATATGGCCGAAGAAGATAATCAATCGCTTCATAATGAGAATAATGAGAATAACCGTATGAGAACACTTAGAGACCACATGAATCCCACAAGAACAAGTGCACCCTCATGCATAGTTTTCCCTCCTGATGCATCTCATTTTAATTTTAAGCCAGACATTATTCAACTTTTACCATCTTTTCATGGCTTAGACTTAGAAAATCCATACTTGCATTTAAGGGAATTTGAGGAGGTCTGTAATACATATAATGACTCAAATTGTAGCATGAACACCATTCGATTAAAGCTTTTTCCTTTTTCATTAAAAGATAAAGCTAAAACATGGCTACAAAATTTGAGACCGGGATCCATTCGTGCTTGGGATGAAATGCAACAACAATTTTTAAAGAAGTTTTTTCTATCTCACAAAACAAACTCTTTCAAAAGACAAATCATCACTTTCACTCAAAAACCAGGAGAAACATTTTACCAATGTTGGGATAGGTATCGAGATTTACTTAATACTTGCCCACATCATGGTTTTGAAACATGGAGATTGGTTTCACATTTTTATGAAGGTTTAACACCTAGAGATAGGCAAATGGTTGAATTGATGTGCAATGGAACTTTCGAAGATAAAGACCCTAATGAAGCAATGGAGTACCTAGACTTGCTAGCCGAAAATGCTCAAAATTGGGACACCACAGGTACTTATGAGGCACCAAGTAAAACTCAACCTCATACATCTAGTGGAGGTATGCACAACCTTAGGGAAGATCATGACCTCCAAGCAAAGTTTGCATCTTTAGCTAGAAAAGTCGAAGCACTTGAATTGAAAAAGAGTGGTCAATTAAAATATGTTCAAGACATTGTGTGTCAAATCTGTGAAACAAAGGAACACTCAACAAATGATTGTCCAACTTTGCCTTCTTTTAAGGAATGCCTCCATGAACAAGCCCATGCTTTAAACAGTTTCCAAAGACCTAACCATAACCCATACTCCCAAACGTATAACCCTGGTTGGAGAAATCATCCAAATTTCAGTTGGAAGAGTGATAACAACAATGCACAAACTTCACAGCCATCGTTTCAAGCACACCATAATTTTCAAAATTCTCATGGATATGCACCTCCTTATTTTCAACATTCACTTAATTTTATATTTTTATTAAAAAAAGGACTTAACTAAAAAGTAATAAAAATTTAAATAATAGATAATCCAACTAATGTATTACCGTAAACTTCTTCTTGTTTAATATATATTTTTCTTGCTTTTATATCTTATATAAAAAAAAAATATTGAATATGCATGTTAAATAGAAATTTACGACATGAGCTTTCAATTAATTCAAGTAAAAATAATTTACAATAAATATACGCTAAAAAAAATTTAATTCAAAGTTTTTCATTAAAAGCTTTTCTCATATATTTTTTTTTCAACTTGGTATCAATGTTTTGATTTTTTAAAAGAAATTATTCACATTTTATGTATCAATTTTCAACTATGTGTGTGTGTGTGTGTGTATATATATATATATATATATATATCAATTGATCAATTTTAATTCTGATTTACGTCAAAACATTCGATTTTGACATTGAAGGTCATAGCATGTAATTCCCATCTATGTATATGTGACTACATAAGCTATCATTATTTACCCGAATGGGAATATATTATTTGTGAAGTTCAACTCTGGTTTCACCCCGTCCCTCTACAAAGAAAAGAAATGCTATCTCCTAAAAGCTTCATAGACAGCATACAAATATTTCTTTTTAGGTCCAAATATCACTTTGAGGATAACAATAATTTCAAAATATATCCTTAGAAAAGAATATTAAAAAACGACATTTAATTATCGTGCATGTAAGGGATCATACTTTCTCACAAATTAATCATATAAAATCGTATTGATCATATACAGTACTTCCGCTTTCTCTTAAAAAAGTGTGGAGCATTTAATTTAATTTAATTTTTTTGAGAATGATCTTCATAGTAGTAATTTTGTTTTTAATCAAGACATCGATGTCGCCCGCGTGGAACACCATCATTTCGACGTGGACATTAGCATTAAGGGTCCTACTACGTCAAATAAAAAGACTAGCAGCAGTTTTCAGTTGGAAATGGTTAGGGGATAAACCAAAACGATGCAACATGAAGATAGGGTTTTTATCTCAAATCCAAGTTGGAAGTGACGACTTTTTCAATATCTATATATATATGACAACGAAATGACTATATATGACAACGAAATGACAATAATCATACACAAAGGAGGATAAAAAAGAAAAGAAAAGGGAAAGCACATGGAAGCTTGTAGAAATTATATATTATACATAGATGGGAAAGAAGCTCAAGAATTCTTTATATATATATATATATATATATATATATATATATATATATATATCCTTGACATGGAGAAAAAGATGGAAAAGAAGAACATGAATAAATTTTGGATGCATTTGCCGACTACAAAACTCTTACTAGGATAAGGAGGAAGTGGTAATGGAGTGATGTCATTGTGGTGATGATCAAAAGGGACAAACTAATGGAGTCGGGTTCGGAGGATATGGACCAAAATGTGGATTAGTAAAGGTTGCGTGATCACATTTTATTCGGATTTTAAACATTCAAAGCATATGATTATAAAACTAACGACAGAATTTCATGCGCCATATGATATTGGTCTTGTCAAGTTCCTGCCTAGTCACTGTGCTCAATGATTTTGATATGATTCCTTATTGAGAAATTCCTATCGTGGTTTGTTCTTTTCTTACACATGGGCTGCTCATGTACAAAGCAATAATATGAATGTGAGATACATACAAAAAAAAAAAAAAAAAACTCAAATTACTGTTAATTATTATAGTGTAATTATAAAATTAACCTTGAAAAAAAGAAAAAAACCAATTAACTAGGTGATGGGGCAAAGTTATCTTTTCATCGGAATGCAATTGTTTTTTACTTGATCTATTATTTCTCTGTTTTTGGTATAGTTAAATTACTACTTTGGCATTTGAATAAAACAATCTAATTCCTTTCATTTTAGGGTGTTTTAGTCATATTATTTTTTAAAATAGTGCAATTACTTTGATGTTATTAGAGAATATATATATATATATATATATAACTCTCTCATAATTTTTATTTTGTCATTTTATATTGATTTTATTTTCATTTTGAAGGCTACTCAATGGTATTATTGTAATTGATATATATTAAATATTATTTTAAAAAACTTGTTGGCACGTGTGGAAGGCCACAACCCGCGTTACTCAAGCCGCATGTATGGGGCCATTCGACCTCTAAATTAAAACCGTTTTCTAGGGTGGTGTTTGGAAGATCTCGACACCTTCTACACGATGGTGTGACTTGTGTACTAGAAGTGCCTCTAGTTTAGTATTAGCAATTATTTTTTTCTTCTTCTCTCTCTCAGAATTTGCGTTAGGCCTGAAAAATTTAAGAATAGTCCATTTAATTGCTTTTTCCTTCATTTGACCCCTACCCTTTTGATTACCATTTTTTATTTTAGAATAAGATATAAAATTATAAATGCATTTCAATTTCACCCCCTACTATTTTTTTTTATCTATAAATAATCTATCAAATTATAAATATTTTTTAATTTCACTCCCTATGATTTTTAAATATATAAATAACCTATCAAATTACAATTTTATTTTTTAATTTCACCCCTATGATTTTTTAATCTTTCAAATTTAATCCTCATTATTTTAATTGCTATTTATTTTTTTTGGTATCATTAAATTTTTTTTTTCTAGTATCATTTGTTAATTTTTTTTTTCAAATTTTATCCTCATTGTCTTTGCTATTTTTTTTGTTTTTTGTATATTGTTTTGTTAATATTTTTTCCACGACTTCATTCCTGAAAACTAAATTTATTGAGTTGAATATAGGATTTAACGAGTTGCAAGTTTTAGAGATTAAACTAGGTTTAGGAGGTTCATGCAAGTTTGCTGGGTTTTTTTCCTTTTTTTTTTTAAGATGATTTTTCTTTATCCTTCCTTTTTAGGTTTTGTTTTGTTATTTTTTGTGGTTTGTCTTTTATTAGGTTAGCCTCCTACAATTTAATTTTCAATTTCACCTCTTGTCATTTATTAATTTATAAATAATTTATCAAATTATAAATATTTTTAAATTTCATCCTCTATGATTTTTTAATGTTTCAAATTTTTTGCTCATTCTTTTAATCGCTATTTTCTTAAGATTTTTTTTTCTTCAAATTTTATCCTTATTTTTTTGTTGTTATTTTTCTTACACTTTTTTTTATTAATATTTTTTCAACAATTTCACTCTTCATAATTAAACTGGTTGAGAATTAAACTTCTTAATTGAACCCGAATCTAAGATTTTACGAGTTGCAAGTTTTAGAGATTATACTAAGTTTAGAAGGTTTGCCTGAGTTTGCTTGATTTTTTTGCTATTTTTAAGCTATATTCTCTTATTTTTATCATTTTTTATAGGGAATTTGTTTTTGTTATTTTTTACGATTTGCCTTCTATTAAATTAGCCTTAGATCCATGATCAGAAATATCAATTTCAAAAGTTAATACAGGTTAATATTATTTTTTAAAAATCAATTTATTTTAATTTCATCCCAATACCCACAAACATTTTTCCTTAACTTTCTTTTTTTGAGATCATCTCAATCTTATATCTATTGTCATATGGTTTTGTAATTTACTTGTTTGATAATATGCATAAACTCAAATTTGTTTCTTTTTAATGTTTTTTCATTGTTGTTTTTGTTTTCAGGTTTTTTTGTTATAATTTTATTTTTTTATATCATTTAGTTTACCGATTGAATAAATAGCACAAAACTTGAATTTGTTTACGTTAGCATTTTTTTTTCTAACATTGAGATAATTTTTTTTTTTTTTTTTGCCTACTCCACGGTGGAGCACGAGCAATAATTCTAGTAAATTATTAAAATAGAATAGCAACTGCTATCAATTTTGAGGACCTGTAGTGTCTTTAATTGCCAATCGAACTAACTTAAAATCAAATGAGGAGTTGGTGTTGATATATCTTAGAACAACATGAAAGACACAACAATGATTGCATTAGAGAAAATTTGATTCTTCGTGTTTCTCAAACTTGAAAATTATAATTTTTAACACAACACTAAATATTAAGGCTAAAACATTATAGCCATGCCCACAAAATATTATTTTAGAAAATTTATCTTTTAAAATTTATTTTTTAATATTAGATTGTTTTAGGAATTGTGTTCTATATATTTTTTTGTTAATTTTTTTGTTTGGTTATATATTTGTTTTTTTTTTTTTTTAATTTCAACCTTCAAGATCAAATATGTTAGGTGTAGAGCTTCATATTTGTTTTTCAATTAACTTTTTATGAATTCATTTCAATCTCATGATGTAGGTTGCGAGTTTAATAAGTTAATTCAAGTTGACTCATGTTATTTTTTTGTTGATTTTTCTAATTGATTTTTTCTTTGATTTCATTATTTAACATTGAATTGATTGAAAATTAAGCTTTGTATTTTTTTTTATTAGGTTTCTACGAGATTATCCCGATCTCATGACAAGCATCACGAGTTTAACAAGTATTACAAGTTTGACAAGCTAACTCAGTACTACAAGTTTCATCATTTGTTGCTCTAATGATTTTTGTGTTTCACCAGGTGCGCATGGTCTATATGTATCAATATTATTTATTACGGTCTTTTTTATTGGGAGTAAAATGACTTCAATTGTTCTTATAATTTAGGTACAGTATCCAATATATCTCTAAATACATTTAATCTATTCTTGAGAAATTTATAGTTTTTCATCCTATCCTTTTGTTAAATTTTTGTCATCCTTACACGGGGCATAAAAAATTACTATTTTATGAAAAATTTTTATTTTACTAATTACTTAATTGTTAATATTTTCAAGGATTTGTTAGTTTTATTTAAATAGAAAATTATTTTATTAAGAAATTTGAAATAATTACAGGATTATATATTTTTTTTTCTATTTTGAATTTTTATGTAGTATTATTAGTTCCTATTTTTTTTTATTCAACATTTTCTAGTTTTTCAATATAAATAATTGTACTAGCTTTTTGGTAAGAAGACTTTTAATAAATAAAATTGGATTTTTCCTTGATATATGGCTATGTCTTTTTTTTTCCCTCTTGTTTATAGGGTTTCTATAAATTAATAAACATCGTTATCTCGCTATATATTGTGTTGGTTAATATATATGAGACGAGGTTGACCTTTTTGATGGATCAAAACAGTAGTAGTGTTTCACCCTGCGATGTAAGGGTGGAGGCCGTTTGAGGCACTATAAAGGCTTAAGAGGTAATACAAATAAGCCTACCATATATTTGATCAACGAGATCATCATTCCGTATGAAACCTAATTCACTACAACATTTAACAGTTTTATCGATGAAATTTTTCTGTCAGCATAAGACACGTATTCCGTTGGTAATTAATTTACCAACGAAATTACCAGCGAAAATACTCCATCAGTTAATCTTTCATTGATAATTTTTCCATCAATAAATCTGTTGGTAATAAAAAAATATTATTACCATCGGATTTACTGACAGAACAGACATGTAAAAAAAAAACTCCGCTTCATTCTGTCGGTATATCCCTTGAAAAATACTATCAGCAATTCCGTCGGTAATTATTTAAAAACATTTTAAAAAATCTATTTTATAAAATTATAAAATAATTAAATTAACATAAATCAACACTCTATAATATATACTCAAAATGCTTGGAAAAAAGAAGAAGAAAAATCAACTCAAATAAATTTGCTACAAATAAATAAAATGAAAAAATAAATTCGACTAAAAAAATTCATATGAAAAAAATGAAGTTGCGATAGCTAAAAATATAAAAATCCTATAAATAAATCGACTAAAAATTGATCTCATATGAAAAACAAATCTCACAACAACATTCATAAAATTATTAAGAACAAAAACAATTAAAAATAAAATAAAAAACAAATATAGTGAAAAAAAATCATGAAAAAGAAGAAGAAAAAAAAAAACTTACTTTAATGTTGTTGCACTTGAAGCTAAGAAGAGAAATTTTTTTTCTTAAAGCATATTAATTAAAAAAAAGACTAAAAGGA
Source organism: Populus alba (assembly GCF_005239225.2). NCBI lineage: Eukaryota > Viridiplantae > Streptophyta > Magnoliopsida > Malpighiales > Salicaceae > Populus > Populus alba. The sequence goes on from NC_133290.1 coordinate 11,925,708, forward strand.
TAAAATAAGAAAGAAAAAGAAGACATACTTGAGCATGGAGAAGAATAGAAGTAGATTAGTAAAGTAGATAAGAGAAGAGAAGAGAAGAGAAAGAAATAGATATTGATGTTTTTTACATATAGAGAAGAAGAAGAAGAAGAAGAAATGAGTCTGTTTCTTGTGAAATAAGGGGATTCATGCTTTTTATTGGGACGCATTAGTGATGGTTTTACCGACAGATAATTAAATAATAATATTTTTTTAATTATTCCATCGGTAATTCCGTCTGTAATATTTAATTTAAATTTTTATTTTCATAAAAAGTTTTGAGAAACTGTCACTAGTGATTTTTCAATCTGTCGGCAATTCTGTCTGTAATATTTAAATAAAAATTTTAAATTAATTGAATTTGTTCAGAAAACCATCAAATAACATCGACGACTTTTCAATCTGTCGGTGATTTTGTTTGTAAAGAACAACAATTAACAGTGCAATTGGAAAGTGAACAGTTCTAGAGTTCTTTGGAAAATACTGATGGAATTTTCTGTCGGTGATTCGCTTTGTAATTGACATGATGTACAATGTTCACAGTTTACTAACAATTTTACCAGCGGAATTTACCGATAGAATAATTTCCGTTTCGTTGGTAAAAATGATACGTCATCGTTTTTTTTTTTACTTTGTTTTAATTTTTTCACACTATAATTTTCTCAGTATATACCGAGGGAATATTTCTGTCGGTAAAATCCCTAAGAATTTTACTGATGAAAATATTTTCTCAGTATTTTTATTTATATTTATTGATTTTCTAGTAGTGATTTAGCGGGTGGATCATCTACCAGGGGAAGGTGCAAACAAGAATCATTACGAGGAGAAAACAAATGCTTAGAGACTTATCTTATAATGAACCTGATCCTAAATATATTCATGCAAGCCCATATAAACATTATATCTATTTTTGAAGAGTGACACATATGATAAGTTATGCATTGAAAACTAGGTTCACATTAATCTTTTCATAGACGGGTTATTTTGACATTTTTTATGGGGTTTTTTTAAAGAAGAGATTTTAAAGAAGATGATCATATTTTTTTTTTACCATGGATCTAGCCTCTTTATGACATGAATTTTTAGTTTTTTTAAACCTTAATTTAGGATTGTTGACTTTTGTTTGAAGGTAAGATTTATTACTTGTGGATTCATGTTTGAAAACTACCTGTAGAAACAAAATATATGGCTCTAATTTATAAAAACATACCAGCCTTTCACATATTATGCTATATTCTAAATTATTGAAGTATTGAAAGACATGGTTTCAGAAAAAAAATAAAATGAAAAAGAAGATAAAAGGGTGGTTAGAAAAGACAAATTATAATAATTTAGGGAATAAAAGAATGAGAAAAGGGTAGAAAATGACAACTTGTTTAAGAATAATGGAATCCCTAAAAAAAATCAATAAAAGGTAAAGTGAAAAAAAAAGGGGGATGGGGAGTTCAATAATTAGATTTAGCAACAAGCGGCCCATCTCTTTTGAACACTATATATCATACTTTTGAGGGTTCCGTTTGCTTTTTGTTAAACTCTTTAAAATAGACATGTATTACGCTTTTATTGGTAATTTACACCATACCTTTTGATATAACAATGGGATTCCCACATAAAAGCACACAGGAATATTACATTGACAATAGTTTTCGAGAAATACTATGCAGATACTTATTGAATTTATTCTTTTTTATAAGAGGTCGATCCATTAATGTGATCCACATTTACTGCTTATTAAATTATATATTATTTCTTCACAAAGAGTTATTTATTATTTATATGCAATCTTAATATAATCCATTAATGTGATCCACATTTACTGCTTATTAAATTATATATTATTTCTTCACAAAGAGTTATTTATTATTTATATGCAATCTTAATATAATTGTTTTTGTTAATAATACATCTTCCAATGTATTAATTTAAGAAAATCTAAGATTTTATGGTAATTTATTTGAAATAAAGAAGATAAAAAAACGAAGAAGATCATCTTTTATGGTAATTTAAACTGTGGTGGCTTGTATCAACTTTTAGAGTATATATCGATTTCATTTTATATATGAACATAATCTGTTGATAGGATGACCAACCAAAAATAAAACTGAGAAAGGACAATGTCAAACTGCTTCTTTGACCTTTTTTATTTGGACACATTAGAAACAAAGAAGAAAAAGGATATTCCGGAGGAACAAACCCTATTCAATTGGTCTGGTTTGGGTTAAAAAAATCCAACCAAATCAAAAGATACTATTTCTTGAGAATATGTCTTGAAATAAACCAAAAACTAGTTCAAATTAAACTAGTTTGGTTTGGTCAAAATTGATTTTTTAGCATTGAAAATTGGGAAATAAAAAATTACCTTGGAAATTTTGTTATTTTTAATCCCATATCTAAAAACCAAACCACAAAATCTCTTGTTAAGAGTTGGAAACATATGAAAAAAATTAAAATTGTCCAACAACCCTACTACTAACCTCAACATTATTTATCAAGTATTTTTAAATTAAATGAGAAGAACAGAAAATCAAGAAAAAAAAATCGACAACAATATCAATTTCAGTAGACAGAACTAGAAAGCCACAAAAAAAAAAAAAAATACTTGTATCCCTCAAGGTCAATACCTAACAAAAAAACAACATTAATAGAGAAGTAATACATCTTCACTATAAAACCCTTTACACGTTAACAAAAAAAATGAATTAATTGTTATTACACGAAGGTGTTGTATGAAAAATAGACTCTTAAAAGGACACTCTCTTACTCAAATAATAAGATCCAAATCTGGAAGAAAAGAAAAAGTTGGTTGAGGTGAGGTTTAGAATAGACAGAGCCAAAGCCTATGTTAAGCATAGTCACATGAACACTAAAGATGGTGGGCTAATCTTAATAACATAAATGGTTTCTTGTTTTCTCGTTTCATTAAGATCAAATGGTACAACATATACATACAACCATAGTTTTCTATCAATCCTACTATTAAGGCTTTGAAACCATGATCCAAAATTAGTAGGATATGATTTACACCAATTTTGGGCAAGTACAGATATTACTAATATTTACAAAGATATTTCTTAATACTCCCCCTTAAGTTGGAGAGAATATCATGAAGTCCTAACTTGTTGCGCAATGTCACGAGCTGACCCTTTCGTAAGGCCTTTGTAAAAACATCTACCAATTGGAAGCATGTAGGTACATATGAAGGACTAATTATTCTGTCTTGTAGTTTTTCTCGAACCATATGACAATCAATTTTGATATGCTTTGTACGCTCATGAAAAACAGGATTAGCTAAAATATGCAAAACTGCCTGATTATCACAAAACAATGGTGCAAGAGCTGTCTGCGGGATTTTTAAATCCTGTAGTATAAAAAGTAACCAAGTTAGCTCTAAACATGTGTTGGTCATAGCTCAATATTCAGCTTCTGTTGATGATCTTGAAACATTAGCTTTTTTCTTGGTTTTCCATGAGATGAGTGAATTTCCAAGAAAAACACAATATTTTGTAACCGATCTCCTTGTTGCACAACAACCTCCCCAATCTGAATCACAAAAAGCCTTTAATGTAAGCTTGTTAGTGGTAGAAAATAACAAACCTTGACTTGGAGTCCCTTTGATGTATTTAAGGACTCATTTGGGCATCCCAATGCGTTTTGCGATGCTTTGGTAACTAGCCTTTTGAACGGTATCTGAGAAGGTGGAAAACCAGTTTCTAGAAGCTTGTTTGAGGTCATAGAGTGACTTATTAAGCCGACACACAACATTTTCCCCTGTCAGCGAAGACTAGGAGGAGGCTCCATGTACACCTCCTCATGTAAATCACCATAGAGAAAAGCATTCTAGACATCTAATTTGTGGATGAACCAATGACGAGTAGCAGCAATAGTGAGAAGACAACGAAGAGTAGTGAGCTTGGCAATATGGGAGAAAGTCTCTTGATAATCAATGCCCTCAACTTGAGTGTAGCTTTTAGCAACAAGTCGAGCCTTAAAGTGCTCAATGGTGCAGTTAGACCTGTATTTGATTTTGTAGACCCATTTGCAGTTGATCGGTTTATGACCTACAGGCAATGGAACCAAACTCTAGGTGTGGTTATACTGCCTTTAATTTTGCAGTCATGGCATGGTGCCAATTTGGATCAAGAATAGCCTGAGCATAGGATGTGGGTTATGTGTGACCTGTAATCTTAACAAGAAATGCTCAATGGGCAAAAGATAAATGAGAGTAGGCAAGAAAGTGAGAAAGAGGATATTGAGTACCTAAGGCAGAATGAGGCACTGAGGTTAAGTGATTGATGTGGTTGAACATGTGGTAGTCTATATGCCACATTGAAGGATGCTTAGGGCGAGTGGATTTCCGGGGAGGAGGAAGAGGAATAGGGTGATCTATATGTGTAGGGGTGGGTTTAATGGATGGTAACAACACAGATGAATGGAACAGAGATAGGGTAGAAAAGGTGGGTATGTCAGGTGCTTGTGGTGGGTCGGTATTTAGGTTAAGCATAATGACTGGTAGGTTGGGTGTGTGAGTTGGTGATGTTTAGATCTCATGGAAATTAGAGGAAAAATGAGGCGAAGGGGTTTTTGAGGTAGGTGAGGCCAAAAACAAAGAGAAAGGGAAGGAATTTTCACATAATCAAACATCGTGACTGACAAAGAATTTATATGTCTCCAAATTATAAAGTTTGTAACCCTTTTGGCTAGTAGGATATCCAACAAAGACACAATGTGTGTCTGGGGGTCATATTTTTGAATAGGATGGACAATATTTAAATAACAAAGATAACCAAAAACCTTTAAGTGGTCGAGTGAGGGGTAACAATTTTATAACAACTCAAAAGGTGATTTATTGGAGAGTAATGGTTAGAGTAATCGGTTAATGAGGTAGACAGTGGTCAAGACACATTCACCTCAGAAAATAATGGGTAAGTGAGATTTAAAAAGTAATGCATGTGCGACAATGAGAATATGGTGATGCTTGTGTTCGACGACTCCATTTTATTGGGGAATTACGCTGATATGTAATGTCATTATTTTGAAAAAAATCCCTCATGGAGAAAACAATAGTTTTAATGTGTGGGAATTAATTTTGACTTCAAATTGAGTATGAGCAAAATCAATAAAAGATTTAAGGAGGTTTTGGGTTTCAGATTTATGTTGTATAAAAAATATCCATATGCAGTTAGTAAAGTCATCCACAATGGTGAGAAAGAAACATGCCCCTGAATGTGTGGGAATTTTATGCGGACCCCAAATATCACAATGTAACAAATCAAAAGGAGCTTTAATGGATATTGAACTTAGAGAAAATGGAAGTCTTATTTGTTTGGCCATGGGACATACACTACAATTATTATCGAGAAAAATAGTATTGAAAGGCAATAATGGACAAGCTAATCTAAGACGAGAAGGGGACGAGTGTCAACGTCTCATGTGCCATAAATAAGAGGAAAGGAAAACTTGATATGAGACAAGTGTCCCTTGTAATGGAGACATGTAATAAAGACCACCACGCTATTTACCCGAGCCAATCATCTTCCTTATAACCAAATCCTGTAAGATACAAAAGGTAGTAAACAAAATGTCACAACAATTTAGAGAATTAGTGAGTTTGCTGACAAACTTAAGATTTAGATGAAAAGATGGAACACACAAAACTTTGTCTAATATGACATTTGAATTAAATGGTATGGTGCCAGTGGAAGTGATTGGGGCACAAGAACCAGTGAGTAAATTAATAGTGGGAATTTGTGATGATTTAGTTTTAGTGAAAAGTGTGGAGTCATAAGTGATGTGATTAGTAGCTCCACTATCTAAAATCCAAGGTTTGGTGAACATATAATTAATGGAAGGGATAAAAAAAGAAAGCCAACCCAACAACATTTGAATAAACATTGTTATTATTAGAGGAATGAGTAGAACCTATTATAGAAACAACTTGTGCTAGTTGTTGGAGTTGTTTTGCAGAGAGCCCATGTAAAAGATTGGTTTGAGGAGCTAACTAGGTTGGCTTGCTGAAGCCATGTGACTGACCCCTATACACTGGAGTTATGTCTACGGCATGGGCAGCAGGAAAGGGCCCATATGGATTGGTGTTCCCTTTTGACCCTTGATATTGTTGCTTGGAGTGATCATTCTTATTGCCTTGAGTTCCCATTTCATTGGGTATCCATCTCCCATTTGTAATTTTACACCTATCCTCAATGTGGCCTCTCTTGTCACAATAGTTGTAGCAAAATTTAAGGGTTTGACATTCTTCAATTGTATGACCGTTTCTATCACAATGCTCACAATGTTTGTTTGTGGAATTATTCGACATATTGTTTGATCGGCTATGACTAATAATTGCAATAGAAAAATTCTCTATTGTTCCTGATGTTATTTGTCGTTGTGTTTCATCTTGGACGACCAGTGAATAGGCTTGGAAAACTTTAGGCAATAGAAACATCATACAAATGTTGCTACGAAAACTGTTATAAGTGTCATTGAGGCCCATAAGGAATTGCATCATTCGATCTTCTTCCTTTCGTGCAATGTGTGTTGTCATCTCATTACATGTGATAGTGGTTTGATATGTTTCTAATTCATCCCAGAGATCTTTGAGTTTTTTATAGTCGTCTGAAACTGTCATGGTGCCTTGTGAGAGAGAGGCGATGGATTTTTGTACTTGATATATGGTTAATGCACTCTTTTGTGAAAACTAGTCTTTGAAATCTTGCCACACTTGATGAACAGTTTTGGCATGAACGATTGTTTTGGCCAAATCATGTTCCACCGAGTGAGAAAGCCATGATAAAATCATATTGTTGCATCAATCTAAAGAGGATAGTTTTGTTGGTTATTCAGGTTTTGAAGGAGGTTGGATGGACCCATTAATAAAGCCAACTTTGTTCTTGGCTGTGAGAGCATAAATCATGAATTTACTCTAAAATGGGTAATTGGTCCCGTTTAACTTTATTGGTATGAGTATGAGATCGGGGTGATCTGATTGTTGAATGAAGTATGTATGTGATGAATCCATATTGAGATTTTTGGAAGTGCTTTTTTTTTTTAGCTTATGATGTTGTTTGATTGAACAACGTTTTCTTTCTTTCTTTTTAAGGTGGCTAAGGTGTAGAAAGGGTCAAGTACTAGGATGCTACTCTGATAAGAAAAAAAATGGTTTCTTGTTTTCTTGTTTTCTTGTTTCATTAATATCAAATGGTACAACATATATAAACAACCATAGCTTTCTATCAACTAAGGGTAAAGGAAGATAAATATAGGAGGGGAATAGGTTGGGGTGGGGGGTGGGGGTGGTTTGGGTCTTCATCAAAATAAAAGAACAAGATAGAAATGCTAGATTGTTTCAACCTCCAAGTTTCAACATGTAATCTTACCTTTTTCTCTGTTCAAATTTGATTGAATCGGTCTAATTTTGTTCAGTTCAATTGGTTTTAGCTTTCTAAAACCAAAACAGAATCAAACCAAGTAATTTTTCTAGTTTCTTAATTAGTCTCTTTGGTTTTTTTTTCTTAGTTTGGTTTTTGGTTAATTTTATTTTTATTTTTTTTTGTTTGATCTGTTGGTTGGTTTTGAACACCCTTACAATTGATTGGTTTATGTAGCCTTTATTATACTTATTATATGTAAAGTAAAAAAGTGTGTATGTGTGTGTGTTGATGAAGTCATCAAAATTTAAGATAGAAATGGACTTCCAACGGACTATGTCTTGGGTTGTGGTGATTGTAGATATTTTTTCTCTAGGCTTTATGTTTAAAAATAAATATAAAAATATAAAATAAAAGTTATTTTGCGTATACAATTATAAATCTTATTCATTTAGGCTTGACCCAAATAGTTAGGCATCTTAGCCATTTGAGCTTGGCCAAAACAACCTCTTTTTTGTCCAATCTTGACTTACCTTGGACAATCTAATACTAACACAACACGCACCTCAATGTATATTTTTAAGTTCCCAAGAGTCATGCATCATCTATTGATGCATGCACACACTTGTTGTACATAAATTATATGCAAGCATAACACACCTCACATATAAAATTTATATGCACGCAAAATACACTAGACATATATGCAAGGCATGCCCCACTTTTCTCACCAATAGACATTCTCTACCTATTTCTAGCATGGCTAACTTCACCGCCAATAGCACAACAAACACCACTATCAATAATGAGCACTAACCTCTCCTTCAATGATGAACACCACTCTTCACATCGTCTTTACCACTACTACCACTCCATAGCCACGACCACCACAGTGCCACCACTTCCCAATCACAAAAGCAAGTTAAACATCCTATGTTTCTTTTAATTATGTGGTTTTTATATTTAATTTGTATTTGATATAGTTGTGATTAAATTATTGTTGAGGGTTAGTTTGAAATTCAAGTTTGTTGATTTTTTTTTATATAAATTAGCTATGAATTAAGTGAAATAGAGTTGATTTCATGCAATTGAGCATGAAAATAATATGAATTAGATTGAATTTTGTGTTGTGTTGAATGTTTGTGTAAGTTGTTGAATTTGAAGATTTTATATGAATTGGTTGAAATTAGCTATCAACTCATGCAATTAGGGTTGATTTCATGTAATTAAGTAAGAAAATAAAACGAATTAGGTTGGATTTTGATGAATTTTATGTTACGTTGAATATTTGGATAAATTGTTGATTTTGAGTATTTTGTATGAATTGGTTGAAATTAGTTATGAATTTATGTAATGAGGGTTGATTTCATGCAATTGAGCATGAAAATAACTTGAATTAGGTTTTAATATGATGAAGTTTATGTAGTGTTGAATGTTTGGATAAATTGCTAAATTTGAGGATATTCTATGGATTGGTTATAATTAGATATGACTTTATGCAATTTTGTTTGAATTGTGTTAAATTAATTGGGTTTGGTTTTATTGTTTTTCTATAGAATATGTAAACCCCCTCATGTTTAGTAAAGGGATTTTCAATTGAAAAACAATAAATTAAAAAATTTTAAAGGACTGGAGAGAAAAATCCCAATAAATTAGTTAAAATCTCGAGCAAGAAAATAAATATGAATCCGTTCAAATAATGTTGGCAGTTAGGCAAAATATTATGTGAGGTATAAAAGTGAGGAGAATTGTTATAATAATTGAGAAAAAACCCTTCTCCCTGTTACATAAACTGCTGGCCATGTAAAAAAAAATGGAGAGGCTTTGGGGATTTTAATTTTTCTCCGTTTTGTTCTCAAAAGTACTTAGATTATAGACATAGAGGCTTGAGTTAGTGATTTTTATCCACTATAACCCATCAAATTAGGGAAATTTAGAGAGAGATGGAGGTTGGAAGCCTTAGGAAAATGCTAACTTATCAAATTGGTTATTGGAGGTGAAGATGGCTTGATTAAGTATTAAATTAAAGAAATTGAAAACCTAATTTTAGAAATTAAAACCCGAAACCCTAGGTGCCGACCATGATTGAATATTTATGAGAAAGTGAAAATGAGATTAAATTATATTAATTTAATATTTTGTAATGACAATAGTAATGGATGTGTCTCGTAGGATGATAGAATTTTATGTATACATAATTGAAATCTATATGAAAGAAAATATTTAGATATAGGGTTATATTAGAGTTCTTAATAATGGTGTATGTTTAGAAATTAATTGGGAATTTAGAATTAAATGAATATTTATATTGGGTTATGGGTTGACAACTTAGTAATATTAAAAATGATAAATACCTATTAGATGAAAAAATAGAGTAAAAGAAAAGGTAAAAATAGCATGTAACTATAAGTTGTTAATATGGAAAAATATGAGATTGTATTTGAGGTACAAACTAATAGTAAGAAAGGAATAAGTAATGTGTTTAAATAATATAAAAGAATAATCATGTGTTGAGCAAGTATAAAAAATGGGTTAAAAGTGATTTGCATACTTACTAAAATGTTCCCTTGAAAAATCAGGAAGGACATCCAAGGTCGAACCAACAGTAAAAAGAGCCCACACTACTAAAATTCTAAACAGATATTCACAACCTTACTCTTTTCATTTGAGTAGAAATCTTGCAAAAATTATTTTATCTATATGTATGCCAAGAATTTCAAAATGGGATATGAAAAATGAAAAAAATAAAATAGATAAAATGAAAGGTTGGCTGTATTGACAATGACTAATTCAATATAAAAATAGGGTCGACCGTATTGATAGCGATCAAGTGGAAAAATGTAAACCGGCTATAATGACAACGACAACTTGAAAACAATAATTAAACTTGATCATAATGAGGATGACCAGGTGGAAATTATAATTAAGGTCATTTGTAATGATGGTGACTTATTTTTACAAAAAAACATTAGGTCGATTGTAATGGCGATGACTAATTGAAGGAAAACACATGGTTGGATGTAATGATGGTGATTAAATTGGATGGAAAATATGGTTAGTTGTAATTACAATGACTAAATAGATCAAAATTAAGTTAGTTGCACTCATTATGACAAAATTATATGTATATCTTACTAACCGTAAATGGTTGAACTTTAATTTAATTGAATGAAACTATTATAGTCAATATACAATATTCAAATGGATAGTATTACTTATATGTTTTACTCATTGTAGCATTTTATACATTTCAGGACATCGTATACATCACCATAAAAATTATCTCATATTTGGGATTGTATAGTGTTGTTTAGGTAGAATTTTGTGTTCCTTTTCATATATGCATGTAACTAAATTTGATGTGTGTTTTGGTTTAATATTTTTAAGGGTTGTAACAAAGTAAAAGAATTAAATATTAATTTACTAGTTGATACTAGGCAAATGTAGGTGTTGTGATATTAAAACATATTAGGTAGATGTAGGTGTTGTGATATTAAAGTAGCCTCATATAAATAAATTTATTATGTGTGCTTTAAGATAAAAATTTCTACATGGATTTTAAAGGATAGCTTATTTAAGTATATTGAAACTGCGTTATCTAACAATCTAAAATTTCATGACAATATTTTTTATATCATTAGAAATCTTCCTCATCATTCTAATCATATCCTCTTTCACTTATGGTATAAAATTTTCATTTCATAATACTCATCTTTGAAAATATTTCCATTTATTTTATTTTCCACTTAATTTATAAGTTATATAATATTAATAAAATTTCAACAAAATCTTTTCTATACTAGAACTTTACCCAAAATTTTATCTTGTTTCAAATACATATAATGACATAAAAGAAATCTAACAACGAAAAAGGTCACCGCCTTTTTCTAGGAAATACTCGAATCCACAAGTAAAATATAACACCCGAATCCACGAGTAACAAAGTAATGTTTCTGAAATAAATTCTTATTCAAAATCAAAAGTATCTCTAATGAGTGGGAGCTGCTTGTATTTATAAGTTGCCAACACTAAGCCTATTCAAACAATTACTTACGAAAATAAATAGAAAAATCCCCACTAAAGATATAAATCAAGTCCTAAACTTAAGCAGCAATATTAGTGAAGCAACAAGGATCCCAAATAAGAGTCTACGTTTAAATAAGGAAATAGTGGTTGACAATTGTTTCATGGCTATAAATTTAGTTTAGGATTCCTTCAGCAAGCTATCTTGCATCATGTAACAACAGCAACAACAACAATAATAACAACAATAACAATCCAACACAACGACTCACACAACCTATATCACATGTAGCCATAGACATACCCTTAAATCATAACAATCAAGTATCATTATCATCCTTTTGTTTTGCATCATTAATATACAATATTATTTAATGAGACCTTCAAATTATATATATATATATATATATATATATATATATATATATATATATCCTCATCTTTTAGTGTTGCTTTATCAAATTCACCTCATCTTTTAGATCCTTGTACATCCTAGACAAGAGCTCGAGTTGTTGGCCTACGACTCGGAATTGGAAAGTGATGTCAGTGTTTTATGTCACTGATTTGTTGTTCTTATACATTCTTTAAATCTGTAAAATTTGGTTAGTAGCACAAAATATATCTTTACACCTCCCATGTTTCATACAAAAATCAAGGTTTTTCACTCAAATAAGCTCACTATATCTTTTTCCTTACAACTTGCTTTCTTTTGGTTCTTTAGGAACTGAAATCAACAAATCAAAGTCAGTAATCTTCGCAGAGCAATCCAATTATAATTTTAGACTCAAGAATCAATAAATATACTGAAAACAAAGCAAAACAAAACTATGATTATGATTTCACGAGCAATAATGTAAATTCATATGAATTATGGATGAAACGAAGATACAAAATAAAGTTGAAGCGAATATTAATGAAAATAATCATTTGACTCATAAATACCCAATTATAATAGAAACAAAAAGATTTGGACAAAATAAATAGTAAGGATCACGTTTTGGAACTTGACGCAAATCTAACCTGTTATGCAATTTTTATGTAACAGAATTGAAATCCAAACCAAATAATCTCAAAATATCCTCAAATTCAATATTTAGTATTATGATATTAAAAAAACAAAAAATCATAATTTATAGGTTGTTCTCTTATGTCTACACTCGTATGATTAGTTTGTGCTAGAATTGAACCTTGAATTAAAATCTCAAGCAAATGATATCAAAATAAAAACAAATTTAATATATGGTGTGATCTCACCCTCGGTAGATAGAATATGAAGTTTCAATTGATTCTGAGGTGGTTTGCTTATGATTCACTAAGAGTTGTGTTATATGGTAGAATTGAATCATCCTTCAAATTTCATCTAGTCTTTTATATATATATATATATATATATATATATATATATATATATATATATGATTAGAGATAGAAACAAGATAAAATATAATTTTTTTTTTTTTTTGCTTAAATGCCACTTGACATAAAGAATAGGAAGATGAACGACACAAACACTGAACAACTTAAAGGAACACTAAAAAAATAAAAATAACAAAAGGATATGACCTTATTTTGGAGCCTAGCTCTAATATCAACTAATATGAATCTCATAATCATGTGGTCATGTAACCCACAATCAAGATTGAGATCTTATCCTGGAAAACTGAAATCGATCTAATAAGAGTGTGACATAATGGAAAGCTGCCCCAATGCACCAACACTATTGGAATGAAGTAGAATGATACCATAAAGTTGGTTAATCTTTAATAGGTCAGATTCAGTTCATTCAAGAACTAAAGAATACAAGAATCACTCTCACTCGTTAAAACTGAAAAATTCAGAAGTAATATTATCAATTGCTACTGAAATTTAGGTTACATGAGTTTAAATAGTTCTTGAAAAATTAACATTAATAGATCTACCCCAATGGATTGATTTGGCCCACTTACAAAACTGCCCATAAACCTTTACTAGTAAAAGCTCAAATTATGATCCAAACAAGCCTTAGATCTTAACTTAAAACAAAGTTTTAATTAAGCCCAAACATGAAAGAAAATAATAAAAATAACAGTTATATCATTAAATTCCCTAACTTAAACATGTTTTATAATAACAAGTCTGATAATATAAAATAGCTTTAATTTATGGTAAATCCTCATTTTAAATGCAGGCATATCTCATAATTCAAAAGATTGATTGATGTGATTGACTATTGAAAGTGAAAAGACAAAAAAAGCGCTAAGGTTAGAGAAGAGATGTTGGATCAAATTGGAACATCATTCAATTATTTGATCATATCTTGAGTTGTGGACCTTGGATTGATGTTTGGTTTATTTTTCTGGAAAGTTAAGACATAAGCCTACAACTTTCATGAAAAGTGGAAGACCCAAATATGCCATTTTCAAATTCAAAGTTTGGCCACAAAAGAGAAGTCAAAATCTATCCTATAATCCAGTCCAAACACTGCTCAAAAGTTTACTCATAACTGGAGTTATAGAAGGCAACATAACGTCAAATTTGGTGGGTGGAAAGATATGATAATTTTCAATAACTTTCATATGGACCACCTACTCAATTTCTGATGTTAGAAATGATATTTCATCTAAATAAGAGCTTGGGGGCTATGTACCACGTCCACCAGAAGCACTACTCAGTATTGTAGCCATATCTCGATCTATAGTGGTCCAAATGCTCTGAAATGTTGTGGATGGAAAGAGGAGATGATTGCCAATAACTTTCATAAAGAACATGTTACTATATTCTAATTGCATCAATGTTATTTCATCTATCCAAAATGCTTGAGTGCTGTTATCCACCAAGTCCACTAAATCAATAGTTGGCCACTACATCACTAATCAATTACCAAATAAATAGTTCCAAATTTTAGCCTATAAAAGAAGGAATTTTCCATTCATTTAGACATCTTGGTTTTCAGATCAAGATCATTTTCTTGTTTTCTCTCTTTATAATATTAACAAAGAGTTAAATAGATCTTTAAGATATGAGGATTAATGTGAGGATTAAACAATAAGAAAAACAGATTTCAAGGTTAGAAGATCCACTAATGTTATTAGAAATAAGTATAGTATAAACTCTTTTATATATATATATATATATATATATATAGTTGACCTCCCTGTGGATCGATTTTGGTCTTATCGGGTTATTTATTACTTTGACATTCTTGCACTTAGGATAAGATATCAACTATTTGATCGAGTCAACAATCATATCACCTATATGAATAGGCCACTAATGTTTTTTCTTCTTTTTCCCATTTTTTTATGTCAGAACTTTATATGTACAAGAAGTTATGATCATGGCTCATATCATCTCCTGGTTATACATCAAAAAATGACTTAAACGCCTTTTATAGGTCGGGATAGGCTTCTAATTAAGTTTTCTTAAAAACAAAATAGGGTCTTTTTTAGTCAGACTATTAAGACTATGTCTAGCATATTTTTTTATTCAAATAAGGCCATAAATCATGAATTATACTATGCACATCTCCACTAAAATATATATCAAAAGTCAACAAAAAATTATTTAAAGACTTTTTACTCAGGCCATCCTTAATGAATTGTATTTTATCTTCACAGTTCATAGATACCATTCCTAAATAATGATATTTTTTATACAGATTTATCAAGTAACATTTAATTTGATCTTGAATATGCATTGTCTCTCCAGTCTTGGATACAATGGGGTACGATTAAAGTCCTAATTCCATCCAAAATTGTAGCTTGATTTTTTATATGTATTTGAAATCCTCGCAGCTTGCTTTTGCCAAAATCCCAGTCTTTTTGCTATTATTTATTTTATTTTATTATTTAAAATGAAAAGAGGTAAATTTTAAGGAATAACCCAAAAATGGGTTATGATAAGAGGTTTCTAACCTAAAACTTTTAAACTCTAGTTGGATTTTGGTTTTGAATTAGGAAACCCCTAACTTTTAAAATTAGTGATCTTGATGTTTTTTTTTTATATGTTAGAATGTTAATTTGGTTGTTTATTTTTAATTGGGAAACCTTATTATGAATGTAAGAGAATGGCTTGAATTGGGTCAATTATATGAAGAATTGGATAAATTTTAGGATTGTTAGGGTTTATGTAAATGTTGAGGAAAAATGCAAACTTATGAAATTATTGGTAATTTGATGTGAACATGACTTGATTAAGTTTAAAATTAAAGAAATTAAAAACTCATTTTAAAAATTGAAAACCTAAGTGTTGGCCATCATTGGGTATTTTAGAGGATTTGGTAATGTGATTAAATTGGATTGGTTTTTGGTGTTTATATGATGTTTGGAATGCTTGAGATTGTGTATAAATATGGGAGGGTAAATAATGAAATGTTAACTAGTGTTTGTTATTTATGAGAAAGTTGGAAATGTGGAAATGAGATTAAATTGGATTTATTTAATATATATATTTTTAATGATAATAGTGATGGTTATGACTAGTAGGATGACAAAATTCTAGGCATACCTAATTGAAATCCATGTGAAATAAAATGTTTAGATATTGAGTTATCTTGTACTATGTAAAAATAGAAGTATGGAAATTAGTGAAATGATTAAATATTAGAGTTCTTAATAATGGTCAGTTGTAATGACAAAGACTTATTTGGATAAAAATAATAAGAAAAAAAATTGGTTGTAATGATGGCGACTAATTAAAGGCAAATGCAAGGTTGGTCATAATGTTGGTGACTAAATTGGATTGCTAATAGGTTCTGTCGTAATAATGGTGTCAGTCATAATAACAACGACTAAATAGGTCAAAATTAAGTCAATTGTGTTAACTGTGACCAAGTTATATAAATGTCTTACTAATCACAAATGGTGGAACTTTAATTTAACGGAATGAAATTACTATAGTCAAGATACAATATTCAAGTGGATAGTCTTATTTATTTTACTCATTGTTACATTTTATGCATTTCAGGATCATCATATATGTCATTGTAGCAGTGATCTCGTACTTTTGTTTTTAGGTAAAATTTTATGTTTTTCTTTTTCAATATGCATGTAACTAATTTTGATATATGTTTTAGTTTAATATTTTGAGGTTTGTAACAAAGTTAAAGAATTAAGTATTAATTTTACTATTTCATATTATTTAGATGCAGGTTCTATAATATTAATATAGCTTTATATAAATAAATTTATTATTGTGCTTTACGGTAAAAATTTCTAAATGGATTTTAAAGGATAACTTATTTTAGTATATTGAAATTATGCTAACTGTGGAAGTAGTTTGTGTTAGTTAAATTATTATTATTGTAATGGGTTGAGTTGATAAATATAATGAGTGGTATGCCTAAGGTTGCCTAAGTTTGGTTATATGGATTGAATATAAGTTGGAAAGTTGTGGTTATGTTTGTAGGTACTTTATTTTAGGATAAAATTTTGGGTAATGCTTTCATCTAGAAGAGGTGTTGCCAAAATTTTGTTAAAATTAGAAAGATACACTTATTGTTTTATGTAATATGTCTTGGAATAAATTAAAGACAAAGAGGTTATATATATATATATATATATATGTAACTTACCTCATTTTACATGAATATGGTTAGTGGAAACATTGTTATTGTATTTTGAAAATGCGGGTTGTTGTATAATGTCTTATAACAATTTATTTATGTAATTATGGTAGTACTATTACTAATGATGTGAATAATAATATCACTTACAATGATAGAAGTAATGTGTTGTTAAATGCTAATTTAGGCATGTCATTTATGAAGATGAAACAGACTATATGTCTTGAACTTGGATGAAATTATAATGATATTAAAGTTGATATAACTTGGAGGTTTCAAGTTAAGAAACATTAGTAGTATCCTATATTGATTGCATATCATGATAACTTTAAGGTAATGATTGATTTTTTTATCCGAAGCGGATTGACCATGATGGCATTTTATATCGGTAGTCGACCAACTCTTTTATTTATCCAAATTCTGGTTGAATTGGTAGAAAAGTATCACAA
The DNA here is from genome assembly GCF_005239225.2 of Populus alba. Lineage (NCBI taxonomy): Eukaryota > Viridiplantae > Streptophyta > Magnoliopsida > Malpighiales > Salicaceae > Populus > Populus alba. Next base: position 11,943,115 of record NC_133290.1, read on the forward strand.
TCCACTAGTATTTCTAGGTCAGTTAAGAACAGGTAAAACATGTCATTGATGAATGATTTGGTGCAAAAGGGTGATGAAAGTATGTTTGGCAATCCATTCACTGATCAACATAGATATGACTCATATGAGCCTAATGACAATGAAGATTATAATATGTTAGGCCTAAATGTTACAATTAATGTTGATGATGAAATAATACTTCTTGTTTCTAAATTTGGAGATGCTTCTTAATATAGATTTACTATTGTCCATGATTAGACACTTAGTCATAGACATTTAGTTGAAGGTTCTGATTTGGCGATGGGAAAAACATTTAGCAATAAAAGTGATTTAGTGAATGCAGTTAAATGATGGCACATTACACATTCACTAGAATATCAAGTTCAACAGTTAATGTGTAAACATTTAGCAATTAATTTGTTCAATTTTAATGTGTAAACACTAGAATGTCAATGGTATTTATATTGAGGGTGCCATAAAATGTCGGATTCTTTTAAGTCCATTAAGTTAAAAAGGCATCGCATATGTACTTCAATCTTTGTCCAAAAAGACCACAATCAACTCAATGAAAATATTGTTGCTAATGTTGTTTTGACCCTTATGATGAATAACCTTTCTATGATAGTTGCAAGTACTCAAGATGAAATAAAATTGCATTATATGTATAAAATATCTTATGACAAGGCATATGTTGCAAAACATTAGGTGTTTGAGCATTTTATTGGTTTATACAAGGAGTGATTTGAAGAGTTGCCAAGGTCAGTGTTGGAAATAAAATAATCAAATCATGGATCATTTGTTGATAACAACAAAGGAAATCTTGATGATAACATTGTGATTTTAGGGAGAGTTTTTTTTTTATCATTTGGACCTTGCATTGAAAGTTTCAAGTATTGTATGCCACTAATTAGTATTGATGACATATCTATATGGGTGATATAATGAGAAGTTATTAATTACAATTGCTTTTGATGTAAATAATGAGATATTCCTTTTGACTTTTATACTTGTTAAAGAAGAAAATAATTACAATTTGAGATAGTTCTTACTTTGCTTACAATGATACATTATCAGTGAATGAACAAGCATTTGTATAATATCAAGTAAACATGCAGGCATTAAGAATGGAGTAGAAACATTTTGGCATAAACCTTTTGGATACCATCGGTATTATACTCAATAATATGGCCAAGCATGATTCAAGTTGAATTGACAATTAACTTGGATAAATTGAAAGATTACACTACAATGTTGACATTTTATAAGTGCAATAGTTATTTGCTTAAGTAAAGAGGTCAAGCAAATGATTTCATTTAACATGAAAAATATGGCCACACATAATTCAAGTTGAATTGACAATTAACATGGATAAATTGAAAGATTACACTACAATGTTGTTCAATGATGAATAACAGTTGTCCAGGTCAAAACTCCTATAAAACTAGGTGTTGTCAAAAAAGTCAAAGAGATAGTAAGATTGAATGAAAAAACTTATATGTGTGGTAAAAGACAAACAATCCACCAACCATTTCACATTCTTACATGTTAGGCTAAGAATCACCTAGACTTTACATAATATATTGATGATCATTATACTATTCAGAGCTACATATCAACATATAGCATGGTATTTCATCCATTACCAGATGAGTTAAAATGGAGTGATTACATTAGACCTTGAGTGGAAATAGACCTATCTAAATGGAAACTTGAGCGTGGTTGATGATTGTCAACTCGTTAGCATAACAAGATGGATGCAAGGGAGGAACATACACCTTATGAATGTGGTATTTACAATGAGACAAGCCATTATAGGAAAACATGTCTTGCCTGATAACATGTTTGTTAATATCTTTATTTTGTAATTTGTTATTGCTTTAAATCCATTATTGTGTTTTTTTTAACAATATTAAACTTATTAAATATTATATTACATGTGTATTATTATATAGAATGTTGAATATGTGAGGAGGTAAATCTTTATCTCATTAGGGGCATACATATTATGAGGTTGACATGCCCAACATTCTTGATAATTTTGATGGAGAGTTTGAGTCACAATACATGCATATCAGGCTCATTGATAGTTCTTTCTTATAATTGCAAGATATATACTTATTAGAGGATGTATTTGTCAGCATTGTAAATATATTTAACTTCAAATTATACTTTCATTACTTAACATTCAATGTACTTATATTTTAAATTGTATTGCCAAACATATAAGTTAATCACATTATATGATTAGGTAAAGCCATTTGTGTTTCAAGTTTGTTTTTTATACATTAGTTTTCTAGAGCATATCAAGCTTGATCACGACTTGACCTATACACTAATTGAGAGATAGAGACATGAGACACACATGTTCCACCTCAGGCATGAGGAAATGACACCTACATTGTAGAATGTGGCAATTCTACTTGAACTTCCCATTGATGGATGGGTAGTCACATTCGATGGGGTGTGTAATTGGTTACATTGTGTAAACATGCATTTGGATTGTCTCCCCCTTTTATGGAATTGATGAGGGGTAACATATGCCTTAAATGACTTAAGAAGACATGTGTCAGACCACTAAATGATGTTAAAGATGAGGTCCTGCACATGTATTTATTAAATTATCATTTCAGTTTGTTCAGTATTTATAAAATATATGTGAATTAGTCTGATCATCTAAAGCTTATACAAGTATGTTATAGAGTATATACTGCATATCTAAGACAGTGTTATATTCATAAATCTTACAAGAAAAAATGTGTCTGTCATTTATTTGACACTTCTAGAGAATTTTGATGTGATCCCTACATATAGTTGGGGTTCTATTGTCCTGACATGTTTGTATACATATCTATGCATTGCATTTATAAAAAAGGGTAAAACAAGTTGAGAGATGTTAACTACTTTTACCGATATGAATGAAACAATTCAAATTTTCATTTACATTTCAAGTGTTTGTAGGCAATATGAAAAACATAACTTGTTTTTTTGTTTTTTTTTTAATAACAACTATGGTCATAGAAGCATTTTTAGGTGGGCCTAACTAGATGGAGAGAAAGCTAGTTATGATTGTGTAGACTATAAGGGTTACACTTCAGCCCTTATTAGGATGTAGGTAATGCAATGTTCAAAATAATTAAATGCAATTATAGTCTAAATGTTACTTTGAAATGCTAATAAGCTTATGATTTATAATGTTAAGTGGTAAGTGATTAAGGAGTTTAATAATAATCCCACACATGATGTCATTTTATTAGAGCAAGGTAGATAGGCAACAACCCATCTAGGTATTTTTTGAACAATTTATTTCATAATTCAACTTAACTTTTACCTATTACTGCCATTTAATATTTTTGACACTTGTAATGTAGGTTATGTAGACTCTGTATAAGTATGATAAACTACCAGTTACTCATGCTTTTTGCACTTGTAGGATGGGCATATCGACATCAGTGATCCATTGATATTTTTTAAGATGGTTGCGTTACATTGCCTAAATCGAGTAACGTGACGATTTGGCTACAGACAATACATTTTAGTTAACATCGATATAAGTATTGTGTTGCATGCCATAAATCATTGGTGTAAAAATGATGATTACAACTAGTTAAGCCATCATAGAGCTTATATATCATAGTGGGGTGCACATAAAAATTAGATATTTACAGAGATGCATATTATGATTATAGAGAAAGAGTACATGATTTGGTATATAGGTATAATATGTGGGGTCATTACACTAGACCCTGAGTAGGTTCTTCCACCGACAGACTTGTAGTTCGAGCAACATGTATAGCAGATTAAAAATAATATAAGTAATTGTAAATTTTTAGAATTAATATATGTTGAATTATGCTTTTCTATTTATGGAACCTTTAATTTAATGTATGTTTTTTATGAATATTGGGTTGGCTTATTGTTATGGACGGTCAAGAGAATATCTTTATGCTTTGTAATCTCTACGAAGAAAATAAAGGATACACCTATGCATCTTGGTGGTTCATTGTTTGTCGTAATACACTTGCAAATTTTAGAGAGACATTAACTTTTAATGATGTTATGGATAAGAGAGAGGTCACTCAAGCAGAAGGCAGTCGTGCTATTGATGAATCTAGCTCATCTAGTAGACGACATTGCTCTTTCATATAATTTAGAAAACTAGAATATTTTGAGTGCTAGAATTGAAAATCAAAATCTTACAAGTCGCCACATGAACGAACATAACATGATTGTTTGTTGAGTTTAGTTTTAATTTAATTATTATTGAGTTCTTGGATTTACAAGTGTCATGAACCAAAATAATTTTACAATTAACTAACAAGAATTCATACAAACTAGATATATGACTCGCGCAATGCCACAGGTCATTTTTTCTGTATAAAAAATATTAAAAAAAACAAAAAATTAAAAATCTTGGGTTTTTCTACAAAGCCATACCCAAGAATTTTGGATGTGGCTGCAACGTCTGACCTACGAGTAATATTTATAATATTAATAATAAAATTAAACTTGCATGACCCAAGTTTAGGTGAGCTTGGCTACAACACCGAATCCAAGAATATTGGATGTGGGTCTGGATATAAGGTCGTGTCATAAAAGTGTGATAATTAAATAGATTAATTAAAAAAAAGAAAAATAAATCAACAGGAAGGAAAAAAAAACTAATAAAGAAAAAGAAAAAAAAATTGAATTAATTGGGTAAACCCTTTAAACCAGGTTATCCCGTAAAACCTAGAATTCACGTCATGAAAGTTTGATAACTAAATAGAAAAAAAAATGACGGGTTTACCCAAACTAATTGGGTTAACCCATCAAACCAAGTTAACCCGTCAAGCCCAGGATACGTGTCATGAAAGTATGAAAGTCTGATAATTAAATAGAAAGAAAATTAACTTTAACAAACAAAACTAAATGAAAAAAATAACTCGTCAAAGCAGGTTAACCCATCAAACTAAATCAAACAAAAAAAATTCATTAAAAAAATTAAAAAGAAAAAAAAAAAGCTAATACTGTAGTAATCCATGGTGTTTTTTTTTTTAAAAAAAAAAAAGCTACAAAGCTAAGTTCTTAACCAGCTCAATATATAAAGAAAACCGACAAAGACTATTTTTTTAAAAAAAAAAAGAGGAAGTCAATTTTGGGTAAAATAAATGAAAACAAAAATGTAAAAAAAAGGAAACAAAAGCGGAAAAAAAAACACATGGGGAAAGCTACAGTGTTTTAAAGAAAAAAAAAAACTAAATTTTCAACCAGCTTAATAGTAAAAAAATAAAATCAACAAAAATAATTCTGAAAAAAAAAATATGTAAAAAATGACAATTTTGGAAAAAAAGAAAAACAAATAAAAAAAAAACATGTGGGAAACCTAAAGCTAGATTATCAGGCTCAATATTGAAAAAATAAATTCAATAAAGATAAGTTTTTTAAAAAATATGGGAAAACACTGCAGCAAAACAAAAACTATGTAGAGGAAACACTATAGCAATCCATATTTAAAAAAAAAAAAAACTACAAAGCTAAATTCTCAACCAACTTAATATAGAAAAAATAAAATCTACAAAGACCATTTTGAAAAAAAAATAAAAAAAATAAAAACAATGTATGAGAATATTATAGCAATCTACAATGTTTTAAAGAAAAAAACTACATAATTAAATTTTCAACCAGCTCAATATTTAAAAAAATTAGCAAAGATAATTTTTTTAAAAAATTAAAAAATAAAATAAAAAAGAAGAAGAAGAATAAGTCAATTTTGGGTTTAAAAAAAAAGGAAAAAAAAACATGTAAAAAAAAAAGAAGAAACAAAAGCAGAAAAAAAAACTGCTACAGAAAAAAGAAGAAGAAGAAGAAGAAGAAATGCTACAGTATTTTGGGTAAAAACAAAGGAAAAAAAACATGTAAAAAAAAAAGCGAAAAAAAAAAACTACTATAGAAAAAAAAAAACAAAAAAATAAGAAGAAAAAACACTACAGTATTTTGGGTAAAAGAAAAAGGAAAAAAAACATTTAAAAAAAATAAGAACTGCTGCTATAGTGAAAAGTGAAAATTCTACGTGTTTTAGAGTTTTTTAATTATTATGCAATTCACCCTAAATTCATTGAGATTTTTTGTTATAAAAATTAATTACAAGACATGAAAACAAGACAAAAATTGTAGTTATTATGTAATTCCCTGTAAATCTTACGAGTTTTTATTACCAAAGGAAGAGATTTAGCTATTTGAATTTTTTTAACCATTTCATTGGTTATCTTCATTTGGCTACTGAAATTTTCAGCCATTTCATTGATTGTTATGATTTACTTGATATCATGTTTTCTAATCACGATTTTTTTATACATCATGTTTCAAAATCATGACAAATATAAACTGAGTTATTTCGGTGTTGTTTCTGAATTTTTAATTTCTTTATGCTAATATCACAACACCTCCCTAGTACTGTAGCTAACATTGTTTATTTCTGACCATTGAAATCCTAGTTTTGTTTCTAGTTTCTACCTTAAAAACTGTTTCCAACGAGGAAAAAGAAATTTGGGTAAGATTCTTTTCATTTTGTTATCTGGTAGTTATCGGTAGTTATCCTGTCGTTGTATTACTGGAAAAGATAAGAAAGTCGAATTGACTGCTCCGTCACACTTGCAACTAGTCCCGAATTCTCTGTAACTTTAAGTTTATATTCAAAGAATGTGATGGGTATATACTTTATTAACAGTTCTGGCTACTGCCATGTGGTGTGATAAAATTGGCAGCTCTACTTTGCCATGGTGTTGATTTTATAGAGCTATGGGAAGAATTCAATATTGCTTTTGTCAAAAAGAAAAGAAAAAAAGCCGAATAGGGTTGTCAAAAAGAATTCAAAGTTACAATAATAATTGCAGCTTGCCTTCAAATTACCGACTTTAACAATTTTGAAGGTTTTTTTTTTTTTTTTTTGGGAATAAATCAATATATTAAAAGGACTAATCAAAAGTAGCCAAAAACAAAATATATAAAAGAAAATTATATAAAAAAAAATCACAAAAACAAAAAGTAAACATAAAAAATAAAAAAAAAAGGTCAACAGACACATAGCTAAAAAAGAACATCAAAATTAAAGAAGCTGAGACGTCATGCTTAAAGCCTTGATTTGGTGTTAGATCAATTTATAATACCTTTAGGTCTCATAATTAAAATAATAACAATTTTGAAGGCTTAATTAAAGAAATAATGATAGTGTTTCTTTAATGATAGTGTTAATGAAAAATACAAGCAAAAGAATATAAATCATCATCATCATCATTTAATTACAAAGAAGGCAAGATTGAATCGATTCTCTTACATATCCTTATTAGCATTTTGGCTTACCACAACTTCATAAACCTAATCAAAACCTTAAAAGTATTTCTACCTTATCAGAACACACTGCATACTTTGTGCAAAGGTTTCCGTAGATGGATTGGGTTCAATTATTGAATCTATCCTTGGAATATAAAGTAACACTTGTAAACAAGCAAAGCAAAGAAGATAGAAAGTGAGGCGAGAGGATACTAAAGAAGGGGATATGCAGCTTAGCAAGAGATAACAACCGAGTGAAGAGAAGATTTATTCTTTGTGGGGGTCAGCATGGGGCAGGGACCCACACTTGTTTATTTGTCAACTTGACATGGCGATCCCATACAAATTAAGGCGTGGTTCCACGTCATGGATGACACTTGGACAGCGAAAGATCATATTTTCTGGGTCCTAGAATTAACCGAAAGTCTCGGAGATATGTCGGTGTGGAAGTTATTTCGGTTACTTACCAATGTTTTGATTATCTATCTGCTGTTTTGGTGGTTATTCACTTCATTGTCGTGGAATCTCCAAAAGTCTCTCTTAAAATCATCCATGGAATTTCTACTGAAAAAGACTTGGATTTGGCTTTCGAAGTCTTTATAAATATTCGGAATTTGCTATATATTGGCTGCGAGGTTTTCACCCTTTGATTTAACATATTTGTACATGCAAACTTATTTTGAAGTAATAGATATGTAATAATACGAATTTCGTTTTTTTTAGAAGATTATGCTTTGATACTTGATATGAGTTGTTTGATATGATATGGAAATTAAATTGTGACCCCAAATTAATTTCAACACTATATTTCGGTTACTTAAATTATTCTGAATGAATAACCAATATTCTCTTCTTAAATTAAGCTAGGGAGCTCTAAATGCTCTGTAGTTTTGCATTCCTTTCCTCTTTTTGTTAATCAAATGGGACCAACCTTGCCAGGTATAGAATTTATTAATTCCAGGAGAGTATAATTTTAATAACGAATCAATCTTGAGGAAGATCTGTAATCATGGATTAGATGCATAAACAAGACGTTGTGACATGATTTAGGTGTGAAAACAAGGATTTGTTGCTCCATTTCTTGACAATAATCCATATTATCGGACAATAAATATCACTCGTGACAAAATATTATTTTTTTTTGTCAGAAAGAAAAAGAAAAATAGAATTCCAGAAAAGTACTTTACAAATTTGATTGCCCAATATTTTTCAAGCCTTGTGCTCTACGGACAATATTTCAATTCTACTAATATAAAGGCCAACATTTTATGGTGGCCAACTAAAATTGATGTCATGGCTAACGAAACTAATCATCACCAATATTTTTATCAATAATAACATGAGATAACAAACAATATGAATCGTAGCTAACCAATAGTCTTCTCATAGTAGAAGCATTAAATAGCACTCATAAGCACCTTTTTTTTCTTTTTTTCCAATGAATTGCCTAGCTCCAAAACCAATGGTGGGACTAACTTCTCCCTTAATGTCATGCCTCCATCTCCATGAATAAAGTTCAAAGATTGAGTGTATAAATACAACAGTCACCATCAATTATCAAAGCCAGAGCTAGAGCCAAGCCTCCATGCAAATTTTTCATATAAAATCAATTATTCTCATAGCTAGAGCTACACTTCTAGTCTAATAAAAGCCAATATACAAGTCATTATATACCACATACAAGTTCTATGTCATACAATTCTAGGACATACAATTACTTCCATGCTACGTATACACATTCCATTTACCTTCATTACATTTTTCTCTTTCTACATAATTTACCTACTATATTTTATTGATTTAATCATCAAAAAGTTTTTTGTTCCTTAGAGACTTGTTTTTCGAACAAACATTTAGCCACCAAGTAAAGCCTAGGTACAACTCATCAATTAGAGACCAACCCAGTCATTCCAGCATCCTAAGATGCAACCATGAAAAGAGCTATTTATGCCTTTAGTTTTTTCACAACTTTATTAGTTGCATTCATCCTTGGGAAACTAAACAAAAGTTATCTCATTCCTTCTCACCCATCATAATTTTTCATGGTTAACAAAACTCTTGAACACGAGAGAGTAATTGATCTCCCTACCATAAAATATCCAACTCTTTTGACTTTTCAATAACTATTCAATCAAGTGTAAATGCTCAATAATTTTGTTTTAGTCAAATAAAAACAACTTCATACTCTTTCATTCTATCAACATGAAAAACAACGCACAACTTAATTACATGCTCCTAATGTACAGATAAAACTCTAGTTTTATGAAAAAAAAAAAAAAAACAAGACTAAATGATATACAAAGTATGCATGTTACTCTAACTCAACAAATGAGCTACTTTCACTTTGAAGATCATTCTTCCACAGATCCTATCCAAAAGCATGGCTAACTCCATCAATCCTCCCTTGACTTTCACTCATATACTCCCTAATGAAAAAGACCTAATCATGAGACGAGATCAGGACATCATGAGCTCCTAAGAATGAACATTAGTCTTCATCTAGTGGATCGAAGACTTTTCACTTTGTCATTAAGTATTATATACTGACCTCTCTAAAGAATGTGACTTTATAAAGACTAGCTTGAACAATTATGATGGTCTTACATATCCTAGAAAGCATATCTAAAATTTTAGAACAATCCTAGATCTTCTAACACAAAATAGTGATGCGATGTGAAAAGTACTCCTAATGATATTTTATGGATCTGCTAAGGTGTGGCATTATAGCCTTAAACCTGAGTCCATCTTTACCCCTTACAATCTCTACATTAAGCTTATATCTTATATTAATACTAGCATTTCAGCTAAGAAAAGCATGAATGACCTCTTTTCCATCATCCAATGAGAAGATGAAAGCACTACAGTTTAACTCTAGATATTCAACAATGAAATTTTAAACATGAAAAATATACTTAAACAACTTGTTACTGAGCCCTGATTAATGGAAAGTTTTATATACTCTCTTTAACTGGACTCTTCTTAATGTAAAATAGGCAATGAAGAATCATATTCGAGTTGAAGAGGTAAGTGTCACCAAATAATGACATATTTATTTTTAAATAGCAGAATCTCCACAATGCTATTAATATCTTACTAGCTAGAGCATCATTTAAGAGAAGCATGTAGGTGTCACCATAAAGAGATACCTTCGTTTTCAAATAGTAGAATCTATATAACACCATCAATCTTTTACTATAGCATTATTTAAGAGGAGAATCAAGAGATTCATCTATGATCACCAACATTTCACCAATGGTAGCATGACATAACAATCATGGCATGACACAAAAACCAACATTCACCATGACTAGCTAATAATTTTTTCTATATAAAAAGAACTAGATAACATTGACAATCACCATCGTTTTCTCCAATTGATTGTTAGACTACACATCCAAAGATGAACACCGATTTCTCCTCCAATAATATGCCTCATTCTCCATGAAAAAAGTTCATGAGCCATATGTATAAATACAACCAATTACCAGTCACAATCCATTCTCAAGGCCCAAGCAGAGCCAAGTCTCCATATAATCTTGTCATATAAAACCAACAATTTTCATGGTTAGAGCTATGCTTGGCCATTAAAAGCTAGAGCTACTCCATTGAGAGTCAAGCAACATGTAAGCCATTCTAGGCCAACATAAGTTCTATTCCATTCAATTTTATGCTATACAATCACTCACATGCTAAAGATATGTATTCCATTCACCTTCATAACACTTTTTTTTTCAATATTATTTCCCTATTATATTTTACTGACTTAAGCATTGCAAAGTCTATTATTTACTAGAAAAATTATTTTTCAAAAGAACATTTATCCATCAGGTAAAATATAGGTACAACCCATCAAATAAAGACTAGCCTAGTCATGCCAACATCCTAGGACACCACAATGAAAGAACTATTTATTTCTGAAGCTTTTTCATGACTTCATCATCTTTTCACATGGAATAGAGTTGGTAAAAATACATAAATTAAATAGAAAAATAGAAAAATCATGGAAGTCATCTCATAAAAGTAAATAGACAACTTAACTTTAAATATTTACAAGTTTTGATACCATGAATTATACTTTCGAAGTATGTAAGTTGAATTTGAAAAATTGATTCAAAATTATATAGCTTAAGGTCATCGAAATAGCTTGTATAGTCATTTTCATCCAATGTTAATATTTATTTCCATTCCTTTTAGTGATTCAACCTGTATTAATATAATAATTTAAACAAAAAAACTAAAAGGCCTAGACAAAATGTTGTAGCCTAAGAAAGAAAACATTATAAATTGAAACAATGCTTTTCTTTTTCTTTTTTTTATCATTAAAGGATACCCTATTTCAATCACCAAAATATTTTTATTTTTAATTTCATTCTGACATATTGTATTAACTAGGCTTTTAGGCTTATAATATTTTAATTAGCTTTCTATGGGGTTCTCCTGAGTTTAAAAAATATTTCAACATTAAATTAATGCTCGATATGCCAATATAAAATTCAATTTTATTGCTAAAACTAAATACAAACTTTGAGGACTAAATTTGACACTAAGACAAAAATGTAACCTTTTTTTTTCATTTCAGATAGAATTGAAAGTATGGTGGAAGAAGGTGAAAAATGCAATAGGTTTCTATCATCAAAATTAAGATTGCAATTTATGATTCATTAGAATCAATCTATTATTCAAATGGTGCCCTTTTAAAATTTTGGTCCCTAAAGTTTTTTATTTTTTTTATCATCGTATATTAAGGTTTGATGTTTTAGTTTCACATTTCATTTAGTTTTTAGTTCAATCGATAATATTTTTGTGGAGAGAGAGAGTTATTAAAAAATAAAGAAGGAAAGAGAAAGTTGTAGATTATTTATATTCTGGTAACCAAAAAAGTTGATCTTTGTGTCATTGAGTTCAATTTGACACGAGGAGTTATATTTAGGTGTTTTTAAACCCTCATCTTAATGCAAAAAATGGATCAAGTCTCAAAAAAGTTTTATTCAATGTGATTTTTTAAGCAGATTAAAGGTTGTTTTGAGGTTAGATTAGGGTTTATCCCTATTTTTTTTTTATTGAGGTTCTAAAATTTTAGTCTCACGCTTTATTTATTATATATTTCAGTCCCAACATTTTATATATAAAAAGAAAGAGAGATAGTGTAAAATAGGGGGGAGAGAAAGTTGTCGATTATCTATATTATGGCTACAAAAACAAAAGCTAATCTTAATGCTAAAGGATTTCATTTGATGTGAGGTGTTTTATTTAGATGTTTTTGAACCATCTCTTTTTTGAAAAAGTAGATTATGGCTTGATAAATTTTTTATAGTTTGACCTATTAAAGGTTATTTGAAGGTTATATATGATTTTATTGAGATTTATGAGATATTTTTAGGTGTTTTCAGATGGTAAAAATATTGAATTCTGTGTGTGTGTGTGTCAAATGGTTGAGACTTGATTTTTCAACCACTCAAGGTGACCAGAATAACACTAGTATGACATGTTGTCTTTTTTCTTTAAAATTAATGGTTGGATGACTTCTCATTTACCCATATTAAGAAAGAAAAAAAAAACACAGGGATTGTTAGGCATGTAGGCCTAACCTAACAAGCCTAGGTGTCTAGTCTTATTTTTAATGGACTAGGCATACTGCCCCACTAAGAGCCAAGCACTTATCCTCTTTTTAGCTTTATTTTTATTTTCATCAATTTTAATTAAAAATCAATAAATAAAATATTAGAAATGTATTTGGAGCATATTTTATTGCATACTCTTCAATTTTTACTTTGTTTTAAAATATAATTATAACATTTTTTATAATATTAACAAACACTATTTATATATATATATATAGTCTTTATTGATTATGTTTATTTTTATTATTATATAATTAAATAAAAATATATTTCAAAAAAAAAGTTATTAAACTTAATTTGGTTCATGATTTGAGTTATAAGTTTTATAAATTATTTCAAGTTGATCCAAAATATCATTATATCAACATTAAAAAAAAAAATTAACAACATCATCCTTAAAATTATTTTTAAGTTAAACTAAGTTTTCACTAGATTAATCAGGATATGTTTGATATTGCTAAATCAACAGAGTCACATCAAATCAACTTTCACCAAATTTAATTTGAGATTGAGGCCAAACAAGAGGTCGTGTTAGGCGGTCTCTAAGTTGACTTGTTAGGCCAAGAAAAGTTTAATAACATGTCCATCAAAGTTCCTCGTGGCAATGCATGAATAGTGTTTTATTCTACTACTTTTTAACACATTCACCTTAAGATTATAAGAATATTAGTTTTTTATGATTAAAACTTGATTTTATGATTATTATAAGATGTTTTCTAAAATAGATATTTTGGTAAAAAAAAAATATCAAAAAATGAATTATATTGATAATAAACAAGTTGAGATACATTTTTTATTCTTATTTCAAATCATTCAATTCCTTTTATATTTGTTTTGATTCCTTTTTATTTTTGTTAAATAAAAAATAGACAAATATTTTTTATTTTCATATAGTAGAAATTTAAAAAGAATAGGAGGAACTATACTAACAAATTATTTTGTTTCAATGGAATTTAAATTATTGTTCAACCTACAAAAACAATTTATTGTCATATAATATAATTAAATGAAATAATTTTGAATGGCTCTCCAATGCATGAAATCATCTATCTCTCAAGATTCAAATAATTCATGTTAATTAAGAACTCATGATGTGATGTAAATGATACTATATTTCATTAAAGAAAGTTAATGCATATTAAATAAATAGCAATTAAAAGTGGGAGCGGATTCAAATAGTGGTAATTAGAAATCCTACCGTGTCGACATCAACTTGTATATTCATAAATCAACGTCTCGTTGATTTCTAGTGGACGGAGATGACAAGGTAATTCTGTCCTAACCAAATTCTGTGTCATACAGCTACAGGCATACATGAAACGTTAATTTATTCTGAAACTGATTTTAATAAATTATAACGTACATATTTACAACAAATAAAACAAGTGAAAGGGTTTGTGTCTTCAATATCCACAATCAGTCGGAGAGACAGAAACAAAAACTAGAGGTCCCATTGTAATCCTGTCCCATCATAAACAAAACATAAACATAATTTTTTGCACAATGTCAAGTGGAAATTGGCTGTCACCCAACAAAACTAGATGATCATTGTTATTCATCAAGCTTGTGAAGACGACTTGACCATTTTGGCTCATTAAGCCTTTGAAGTACCTGACAAAGGATGACAAATATGTGAAGAGCAGCCCCGTGTGATGGAGCAAAGCGGGACTCACCACGCAAAAACCACGTGTCAAAGTGTGGGCCGACATAAGAAAAAAAAACAAGAATTACGTGCACGCGCAGAGAGAGATGTTTTTGATGAGAGACTCCTTTGGGCCATGGGAACTAGGGTTAGTTACCCCACAAGGAGTTCTAATCATTTGGGCGAACTCCACTCACAACTAAGTATATAGAACATGGACTAAGTATGTATATGGACAGTATAACTCTAAACCCAAAGGAGAGCAACAAGTGCAGAGAGTGTTTATCACCTGCAATAGTTGAGATCATACCCAAATGAGAGTTATATCGGGTTGTGAAATTTCAAGCAATATGGCCATATTGATTGTAAAGTTGTCATGTAATAGAGACAATTGGGACTGTGAGAACATGTTCATCGGAGCAGGTCGGAGAAGACCATGACTAGTAAAAGGAGGCTCAAAATTTTGACAAGAGGAGTAAAAATCATAGGAAACAAGATTAGGATTGGAAGGAAAATTCATGGCTGGAAAAGTAAAGGGCCATTGACCACTACAGCTACGGCCATGACCACGCCAGCATCCCCCATAACCACAATGTTCATAAGAATCAGAAGAGAAAGATTGAGAATTAGACAAAAAAAAAAAACTGATTTGGTTGAGAGGCTATCAAAGATGGTGGATGAGCATCTAGCTACTAGTTTACTAGCAAACCCTAAATCAAAATATTCCAATTGACTCTCCTGAGTGAGGAGTATAGTCCATAGCACATGGATTATAGGACATGGTTTTTGGTGAAAGGCAATAGTAAAAAGAGAATCATAAGTGGATGGAAGGCCATTAGGTTTATGGGACAATTGTTAATGATAAAAAAACAGGTCGATATGTAGTAGCTAGGGCATCACTATATTCTTACATTTCTTGACAGTTAGTATTAATAAAAATATTATTTTTCTTATAGTTTTGGAAATGGACTTTTAAATCGAGCTCCTTAGCAATAGATTTATCCAAAATGTGTTTATGAAGAACAACTCACGCTTCACGCTGCACTAGAAGTTCTTGTACGATAAAGAAAATGAATGATGTCCTTAATTAGTAACCATATAGCATTAATCCAGCTGATAATTAAGCAAGCTAAACAATTTCAATTAGCATAAAACAGGGAAAAAGAGATGTGACCATGTTAAATAGTTGTCATTAGTGAGTATTTCATGAACATAATCACAGATATGTGTGACAAATGGATTTAAAACACGAGTTTGCAATGGCATAGATTGTATAGATGAAATAATAGAGGATGTAAATGATGGAGCAAACGACATAATGCCAAAGAATTAAAGAGACAAACAAGAAAATATTCTCTAAAAAGAAGCTGAAAAAGAAAAATTAAAGAGACACAAATTAAGAACACAAGGAAATCTATTAGAGAAGAATGAACCCTAGAAACGTTCCATTTTATGATACCATGAAAGAGTTTATCTGGAGATTTTCTCTTGTATTGCTATAAGAACTGATTACAATTTGTATTTATATATACATGTGAGATATAAAACTTTAGTGCATACACTTGAAATAGGTTAGTATACGGACAATATAACTCTAAGCTCAATACATAATGTATATACAAGTATGCGTATACTTCCTACAATATCTCTAACAATTTGAATAAATAAAAAAAGGGATAAACTATAAAGTTTTTTTCTTATGATAGTTAAAATGAACAATAATTTTTACAACTATCTAGTCTATAGAATATACATGGAAAGTAAATAATAGATTCCTAGAATCAAGGTGCAATTACATTAGCTAATTTGTCGTGATATGCAATTACACACTTGCTGAATTAATGGTCTGCAATTACACACTTGCTGAATTGTTGTGATCTGCAGTGTTCATTTCTATAATAGGCCCCTTCAAGATCAACAGGACGAATGCACATTGAGCTTGTCACGAAGGAAGGCAAATCTTGCAAAAACGATTGGTTTAGTGATACCATCAGCAAGCTGGTCTTTACTTGATATGAAGTGAACTTCCAGAGTTTTATATTGAACTTTTTCCCTGAAAAATGGTAGTCTATCTCCATGTGTTTAATACGTGCATGAAATACTAGATTGGTCGTAAGATATGTGGCACCAATGTTGTCGCACCATAAAAGTGGATGTTAAGGTAAGACAGTTTTGATTTCACGCATCAGAGATTGCACCCAAAGTGACTCGGTTGTGGCATGGGCAACTGCGTGGTACTCGACTTCAGTGCTTGAACGTGCCATAGTTGGTTGTTTCTTTTAGCTATATGAGACTAAGTTGTCACCAAAATAAATGGAGTAACCTAAGGTGGACTTGTGATCATCTGAGCAACCCGCCCAATAAGCATCAAAGTAAATAGAAAGTTGTGTCGACTTGCTTGGATGAATAAGTAGTCCAAAATGTATTGAGAACTTGAGATATTGAAGGATTCTTTTTACTGTTGTCCAATGGTCTTTTGTGGGTTTGTGCATGAATTGGTAGAATTTGTTTACTACAAAAGAGATATTTGGTCTAGTTAGTGACAGATGTTGTAAATCCCCCACTACATTGCGGTAATTGGAAGGGTTTAAGTAATTGGCTCCCAATAACAGATATAATTTCTTATACGGGGACATTGGAGATGAAACAAGTTTGACATCCAACAATTTTTTTTTTTTTTTTTGCTGGAGAAGATTGAAGATGTATTGGCTTTGTGAAAGGAGAAGGCTTGTTAGTTGATATGCTTCTATGCCTAGAAAATATTTGAGGTGCCTGAGGTCCTTGACAGCAAATTCTTGACTTGAATTACTGATTAGTTGTGAGATGGCTAGTAGACTCGATCTAGTGATCAGAATATCATCGACATATACAAGGATGAATAATGAAGTTGAACCCTGTCTACAAATAAAAAGAGAAGTATCAAAGCAGGAGTTCACATAGCTGAGCGATAGGAGATGCTCTTATAGTCAATGATATCAAGCTCTTGAAGCCTGTATCAGACCGTATAGGGCCTTGTATAGTCAACAAATATGATGTGGGAAACTAGGATGCACATAGTCAAATGGCTATTGCATGTAAATCTCTTCAATTAAGTGGTCATGAAGGAATGCGTTTTGGATATCAATTTGATGAATTGGCCACTAGTTTAAGACAACATAGTTGAGCATGATGCAAATGGTGGTGGGCTTTATCACCGAGCTGAACATGTCATCGAAGTCAACTCTTTGCCGTTGGTGATATCCTTTGGCAATAAACCCTGCCTTTCTTCGTTCAAGAGAACCATTAGAACGGCATTTGGATTTGAAAATCCACATAAAGCCGACAACATTAAGACCAGGTGTGACAGGAACTAAAGACTACGTTCCATTTTTCATGAGTGCAGTGAATTCTTCATCCATTGTTGCACGCCATTCTCGGTATTTGAAAGCTTCTGAATAGCATGTTGGTGTGAGGGGTTGTGAGACATGCTATTTCTTAAAAGAGAAAGTGGCAGAGTTGCATGTGCAGTGGATGAAGGCTGAGGTGGGTTTGCGTTGGAGTGAGCAAAGGGGAAAGTCCCTTCGTCGAAGATCACATGTCTTGAAACAAATACTTCGCCTGTAGATGTATATCAAGACACTTGAATCCTCGGTGAGAGTTGCTATAGCTAATAAAGACGCAACATTTAGATCATAAGTCAAGTTTGTTGTGATTAAAAAAGCGATGAAAGTACTGGAATGCTCTCTTGTCTTATACAGTGAGAGATGTTATGTATTTATATTAGTAATTGATGTTTACAACTGTCTAGTTTATAAAACATACATGGAAAGTAAATAATAAACCCTTAAAATTAAAATGCAATAGCATTAGATTATTTGTTGTGATTTGTAATTACACTCTTGCTAAATTGTTGTGATTTGCATTTTCATTTCCATAATAATAGTAAATTCCTACCCAAGAAGAGTTTTTGTACATGAACTCAAGAAAGTAAATATTTTTTTTAATAAATAGTAGTTTAATCGAATATTAAATTCTCTCTTTTCTCAATTAAAAATGCGAATAACTTCACACATTACACCTCTAGGCTCTATCCATGTAACAAAAGTTTTAAACCGTGGAATAAAAATTTAATTTTGATTGAAAGGAATCATAAATTGACGTGACTGGTGATATAACACTGATATCACAAGGCCTTGATAAGTTGAACGATTTCACGTGTTCTTAGAATAAAATTTGCCCCTTAACTTCAAGAAATACCTCCTTCTACACCATTCGAGGACAAAGCAAATAGTCACCTAGTATTGCATGCACTCATGGTCGTCCAGTGTGCCGCCCTACTTAGATTTTGTATTCTCTGGTACTATAGTATTACTGTGGTTGTTTAATATATTAAAATAATTGTTTTATTTTTTAAATTTTATTTTTGATATTAACATATTAAAATATCTAAAAGTATAAAAACAATTAATGTAAAACAAAAAAATAAAATTTAAAAATATTTTTTAAATATAAAAAACAAAAGAAAATATTGTACTAGCAACCTGTTCATGGTGCTGGTTCCTACTCGTAGAATCAATGAAAGAGGTGCACGTTACTGACAGGAGCTAGCACCATCCATCCATTATATGTACATGAGAGCCTGTGATGTTTTTTTGTGTGTTTTATTCTCGAATCCGCCGACCTTTGTATTCTCACCATGTGGTTTTGCATTGGACCCACATTAAATAAAAAAATCCATAGAATCCACAATGTTATGCCACGTTTGTTATCAATTTATAATGTGTAGGACAGTGGAAAAAGAGAAAGAGAAGCCTAACTAAGCACACGTGTGGTGTAGCATTGAACGCAAACAATGCTACATGGTCATTATTCCACGTGTGATTGTCTTTTTTTTTTCTTTTAGAAAAACACACTTAAAAAATTTTGAATTTTTTTATTTTGAATTGATTTTTCAAATTGTCTTGACATATTAATTTTAAAAATAAAAAATATTTATTATTTTTAAATATTTTAAAATAAAAAATATTTAAAAAAATAACCACCACTAAAGCTATTACTGTGAGCATGTAGTACATGCTAAAATTCGTTTTTTTTTTTTTTTTTTATGAAGTTGGGTATCCGTGGAAGTCATTTGTTGGTTAGACGGCAAAGATTTCATCCGCATGTGGTAACAATGAGAAGAAAATAAAGGGAAAGGGCATGATGCTTTTGAGTTTTGTGTCAGTGTATTATTGTAACATGGTGGAAAGTTTTGGTAAAAGTAAATATTCTGGTGTCAATAATTACTCGTTACCATTGTTTTTTATGTTATGGAGTTTACCTTTCTCAACCTTTTCTTGTCGGGCTTTAGTTGTTTCCACACTTGGTAGATAAAGTCAGCATTTTGTGAGGTAATGAAAAGAAGTTAAGATTTTTGAGTTTGGTTAATTCAATAAGTATAGTTATGCTTTTATTACCTTGAAACAACAATATATATAAAAAAAATTTGAGATTAATTATTTGCCATAAATATTAGATGAAAAGCTACATATTCATGCAATTTTAGTTTGTTAACTATTTTTTATAATAAACAAGATATTATTAATTAAATCAGTTTATCATTAAGACTATGGTAAACTAAAATTCCAAACATTAAAAGATATACAAAAAAGAAGCATTGACAAGCTCGTAAATCAAGAATACTTCACTTATTAGTCTATGATAAAATATCGTCAAGACCTATAATTAAATCATTTCCCGTGTATATAAAGTTATTGTTTTAAGTCGTTAACCAAAATGTAAGACAATGAAGAATGAGCTAAAACTATGCATTCCAATCTGGCATCTTATCCTGAAAGAACAACTTGTTCCTTACAGTTTAAATACCTCTATAAAATGTCATTCAATATTAGGGCACTTCATTGGAAGTTGTCTTTTGCGATGTCCCATCATAGTTGATGATTTAATCCAAAGATGCCAAACCAGTTCTGAAATTATTGTCATAGTCTTCACGTGTGGTAGCAATATAGGAAAAGATGATTATCATATTTTGTTTCATGTTCACAAAAGAGACATATTGCTTAGCTGGGATGTATTAAATGATGGTGTGCTATGAAGGCTCTAGTACACACTTTGCCATACAGTAGCAATTATATGAACATTTTGATCTTCGGTAGGGAAAATCCTTTCAACAAGAAGGAAGAGTAATAGTAGTTTCTTGGATAAGAGATGTTATCAATTAATTCTTAACAGTATAAGCACTAGTTTCTTCTCCTCCCTACATTCTTGTTTCAGCTTTATTTTTATGTAAAGTTATACTTGCTAGCATTTGAGTCATACTCTGTAATTGTTCCTCTTCTGATGGTCGTATGCTACTTTTCTAGTGTGACATCTACTACCACTAAGCTGAAATGTACTCCCCTATATTTAGCAAGCATGATAAAGGTGTTATGGACAAGGAAAATAGGTGTGGATGTGTCTATCATTGTCAACTCGATGCCAATAATTATTCTTCAAAGCATCTCCAACCATAAAGTTTGTGTCAATGAGAGAATTTATGGATTGCTATATTTCTGAAAAAGGTTGATGAAGTATTGGTAAGCCATTGGTGAAGAAAACCTGATACTTTTTATTGATCAGCTCTTGTCAGCTTTTTGAATTATTATCATGTAGCCTCCATAGCCATTTAAATAGCAATGCCTTATTCTTGCCTTCTAGTGAATTAATGCCTAAACCTCTTCTATTCTTTCCCTTAACCACCAGTTGTCATGCAACTTTATAATTTTTTTGATTTTTTAAATACCCACACCATAAGAATATCCTTTTAATTGAAGTAATAACCCTAGCAACTCCCTTTGACATAAGAAAAAAGACATGTAATATAAAGGGAGGGAGGACAAAATAATTTTAATAAGACACACTTTTCCTATCATGCTAAATAAATGTCCTTTCCATAGGCCTAATCTTGTATGAATTCTATTTATTATAAGTTTTCAAGTGGAGAGTCATTTTGGACTTGCTCCCAAGGGAAGTCTTAAGTATAAGATTGAGAGCGAGTTTCATTTGTAATATATTGCATTTGCCATTCCATCTGTATATTCATTATCTAGGTTGATTCCAACCAGTGAACTTTTATTAAAGTTGACCTTCAGACCTGAAGCCAACCTAAACAACCTCAAAATCCTTTTAGCAGTTGATATTGAATGGAAGTCATTACGACTAAACACTAAGATATCATCTACATATTGTAAATGACTAAAATGCATGTCATTTCTGTAATTAATTCCTTTACACAAGCTAAAATTTGAACCTCCCTTGAATAGAATTGATAATACTTCTACAATTATATCAAAAAGAAAAGGTGATAATGGTTCACCTTGACATAGACCAAGATGAACTCCAAACTTCATGCTTGGTGAACCATTAATAAGAATTGATAACTTGGATCCCTTAATGCATTCATGGATTAAAGAAATCCAACTCTTCATAAAGCCCATGTATGACATCACTTCCTTTAGATACTCCCAAACAATTCAATCAAAAGCCTAATAGAAGTCCACTTTATAACAAAACCATGTTGCACACTTTTCCTTACATTATGTACAACTTTATTTGCCATCATGAAGACATCTAAGATCTACCTACTAGAGATGAAAGTTGTCTAGTTAGCACTAATAATGCTAGGCATAACTTGTCGTAATCTATTAGATAACAATTTTCCAACAATTTTGTACAAGCTATGCATTAAACTTATCGGCCTATACTCTGAAAATTTAGTAGGCAGTTTTGTCTTTAGGACCAAAGCTACATGAAAGATATTAACCCCCTTTAATCAACTTAAGTATCCTCATTTAGGTTAGGGTGATTATACTATTTAATCTACACCACAACTACACTTGAAAAACTTAAGCATCCACCTTCTACCTACATTGATTATACCGTTTAATATTTGATACCAAATTCCATTAATTTGTGATGATAAATCTGCAAAATAATTTTGTTAGCTTTCATAGTCCATTATATGCTTGTATAAGTCCTTGAGGTGTTTAAATTAAAATACACGTATGATGATCATCCTTACCAGGTGATACTAAAATTCCTAACTAATAATTTGTGTCCGATTAGTCTCATATGAAAAGGTATTGTTAAGTTTTCAAATGGTTGATGAAAAATTAGGTCTTTTTTATTTCATTTTAATTAAATGCAACAAAAATGATTAATTGTGTGAACTCAAAATGTTACAACATTAAAGCTTAATTCCTATTTAAGGTTTTCTAAAAATGGAGACAAAAATAAATTGATAACTAGTAAAAAGTTTTTGTGTCAAAACTAATAAGATCTAGTCCATTTGTTTGCACTATACGACGACCTAAACTAATTTTTTTAAAACATAAAAAAAAAGTACTAAGAACATGGAAAGTTAACCGGATGTGATTTGGTTTATTTAATAGGTTTAAATAAAATATGGATGACCAAAAAAAGCATGGATCAACTTATTAAAAAAACAAAGAAATTGTTTTTTAAAAAATATTTAGATGATGGCATATTGAATGACTCTGTCATGCGCTACTCAATTCATTAACTTAGTTGGATTTATTAATTTCTTTTAAAATAATTTTTAATTAATTATTTGATAAAAATTAGATGCTCATAATTTCGAGTATCAATCATAAAATAAACATTTAATTTATTTGAGATCGTGATAACCTTAAACAAAGATTAAAAAAAAAAAACCATTTACAAAGTTTATTTCCCAACCAATTCAATATTGATGAATAAAATCAAGAAACAAAATAAAATATTTTTTTAAAAAAATATTATCAACATTAAGTAAAAAGGGCCAAATTGCCTCTAAGATGACAATTAAGACCCTATAGTCAAGATTTAAAAGTGATTTTTTTTTTTATTTTAAAAATATAGTATACCCAAGTTAAGTATTGTTTTGCATTTATTGGCATTATAGTAACTGAACTTTGCAATAAAAACAAAAAAGACAACAATAACCTCAATCAATTAAAAAATAGCTAATCCACAATAATTGAAGGAAGGCGAGTATTAAAGTAATTGTAAGAGAAAAAATGATAAATTTACTGTTTTAACCTATACTAATTAATTTGGGTGAATCTTTTAAATCTTGGTTAACATTTCAAATTCCTAACATGTGAAATTGAAAACACGAGTTCAATTAAAAAAAAATATTGTCAACCAACTTAATATTAAATGATAAAAATAAAAAATAAATATCCCAAATTAAAAAACTAAACAAAGCAAAAGAAGAAGAAGAAGAAGAAGAATTAGCATCAAATATGAAAGGGTAGAATATGAAAGGATAGAAAAATGAAGGGGTGAAATTGAAAAAGAAAAAAAAATCAAAAACTATCTTAAATAAAAGGAAAAGAAATCAAAAGAATGCAACATGGATTTCTAGATGGAAAGGGAAAAGAAAGGAAAAAAAGAAAAGGATGTTGGCAATGCATCAAAGGTATGGCGACTACACGTGTCGTACTAGGATGAAGAGGAGGCAGAGACAAATCGAATAACAAGGTGGAATAACATTTTTGACCTATAGAGTCAGCTGCATACACTATCCACATACAGTAGCACGACTAATGCATGCAACATACACGTTAACAGCCTTTTGAGTTTTTTTTTTCAAAGATACTACTTTATACTCTGGAACCAAATATTATTACAAAAAAAAAATAGAGTAATTATTAAAAGTTTTTATTGAAATTACAAATAAGCCCCTTAAGTAAAGTTTATAAAAATTTGAATATAGGGTACTAAAGTAATTATACTGTAAAAAAATTACGGAATGCTAAAAAAAAACCCTATACCTAGACATTCCTTAACAATTTTAAAATGATAAATGAGCCAAAAAAAAACTGTTTTACCCTGAAAGGACATTTTATTTAGAGTTTTTTAAATGAAAAAACAATCAATTTACTATTAAAATATACATTAAACAAATAAATACACAGTGTTTTTCCCGCATTTCTTAGCTTTCTCTCAAATAAA
This sequence comes from Populus alba, assembly GCF_005239225.2. Taxonomy (NCBI): domain Eukaryota; kingdom Viridiplantae; phylum Streptophyta; class Magnoliopsida; order Malpighiales; family Salicaceae; genus Populus; species Populus alba. The sequence continues at coordinate 11,967,661 of NC_133290.1, forward strand.
TCGGTACACTCTAAGAGTAAGCTAAGCTGGTAAATATTTACTGAGATGTAGGAAAGAATAATTAGAAAGTGGAGAGCTTTTTTTTGTTTTTTTTTTTTTTTTTTCAAAAACCTTCATCATCGTGGCTTCTCGTTTATCAAGTGGTATCTCTCAATGGCTTGATATTGTTATTATTTCTTTAGTTAAATATATTTTTATTATGTCTTTAATTAAATATATTTTTATGTATTTTTATCTATATCTTTTATTTATGTACATTAACTAAACATAACCTTGAGAATTTCTCAAAGGAGGCAACAAAACTCGAAGCTAACAAATTAAGGATGATGATAATGACATTAATTGCAAAAAAACAAAAGAGGGGATTAAAAGCTTAGATTTAGGCGAAAAACACGGGATGACTTTTCCATTATGAAAATGTGTCTTTGTACCTTATTATTACTTAACTTTTCCTATTTTACTAACTCCTAAAACTTAAAAGCCAATAGTTCGTCATTAGCATCTTCAAAAGGCTCCCCTTTTTCTTCTAGTAAAGTATAATTATACAGTGTGAAATAATTTATTAAAAAAAGCACAGATACTACCAAAACATTTGGTGATAGAGGAAGATACGTAGCAATGCTTGCGAAATAAAAGGAGAAAGTGGAGGCCGAAAATTATTTCGTTTGTCTTTTTTGGCACTTTGAAATTACAAATAAGCCCCTCAAGTAAATCTTTTAAAAATTTAAATGCAAGGGTAATAGAGTAATTATACTATAACAAAAAATATAAAATTCAGCTGTCAAATTACTATTACTATCTGTAGGTGTCTGTATGAGTTTGGAAACGCAGACAGTAAATTTACTTGTTTTTATAAAAAAAATAAATTTTTTTATATTAGAGATCGTTTTGATATGATAATTTTAAAAATAATTTTTTAAAAAATAAAAATATTATTTTAATATATTTTAACATAAAATATACTTTAAAAAACAATCATAATTATATTCTCAAACTCAATATTTTTCCATGTTTCTTATCTTTATCTTTAATAATTCAATAAAGAATACTTTACCGAAAGAACTTTTTATTCTCTTGATAATTATGCAGTGTGAAATAATTTATAAAGAAAGCACGGATAGTACCAAGATATTTGGTGATAGAACAAGATACGTAGCAATGCATGCGAAATATTCTGAACGTGACGACCATTTAATTTAATATCAGAATCTGTTACTTTTTCTTAATTAGCTTAAAGTAATTAATTTATTAACATTATAGAACATGAGAGATTCAAATCTTTGATCAAATAGTCTTCTTTGAGTTCTTCAGTCAATTGAGAATCTTTCTTGTTCTTTTTCTTGGCATGCAAGTCATCTTGGGTGGTTATTTTTTTTCTGTCTTATTATCTCTTTCTTTCTATCTTTCTTTCTATCTTTCTTTCAATTTCTTTTTCGAGGTTTAGTAACCTTAAAAAAAAGCTCAAATCTATTGGGAAAGTAATATATTTCTGGATTTATTATATATGACTCTTCCCTAGAATAATATAATGATTTTTTTTTCCATCTAAAAAACTTAAAATATATTTTTAAAGGCATTAAAATTTTTTCATGTGACTCATTTATTATTAACAAATAAAGTGAGAAAAAATAAGTATTTTTTTCAAAACTTTATTGTCTAGTAAAATGACCCAAATATCCTTGGAAGAAAAAAGATTAAACATGGCGTCAAGGGGTATTTTTGTATTTTTATAATGGTTTTTTTGGTTATTATGATTGCTGAAGGGATCTTTTGTATTTGTATAAATGTAAAAAATAATAAACAATTAAATGCACAGTGAAACTATGAAAATACCCTTAAAATAAATTTAAAAAATTTAGTCTCAAGTCAAGGGGTGTTTTGGCTTTTCACAATGGTTTTTTTGTAATTACAAAGTCAACTTAGAAGCAATTTTGTATTTGACTAATAAAAAAAAAAGTGAGGGCACGTGGGAGGTGACTGTGCCCTTCAAGTGGTACGTGAGGCATTTCCTAGCATCCAAAAATACCATTCTATCGTGTTGTTTAAAGAGTCGTCGTGTTCTCTTTCTGTAGATGCGATATGGGTCTCTATTACTGGTTCGATTTGATGTCTATAGCCCTTTATTTATTTTTCCGTTCTTATTTTCTTCTCCCCTAAAAATTATAGCTTAACCCTTTTAATTATTGAAATTTCAATTTCAATTCTTTTTCTTTTAATTTCTAATTTTTTATTTTTGCTCTTTTGTAGAAATTTTATTTGTTTTAAATATCATCATTCAATCTTAGTTTATCAAATATTATATTTTCTAATGTGGTCCTTATTCTTTAGATTTCTAATTTTTATCCTTGGTTTTCTTGTAAAAAATTTAGTAGTTTTTCTATTTCATCCTTTAATTCAAATTGATGGTGTTGTTATGTTTTTCAATTTGGTTTTCATAATTTTAATATATTGAGATTTGGATTTCATAGTTTTTTTAAATTAGGTGTTTCGGGTTTAATAACTTGGGTCATGAGATTTGTTTTTTTTTAAAAAAAAGTTTTGTAATCCTTCATGTTTTTTATTAGGTTATTCAAATCTTATTATCTAGGCTACTGGTTTGATGAGATGTCTTGGATTGACTTTGTTTTGATTATTAGGATTACAAGTTTGTCATAACGAGTTTTTTTTGTCATGTTTTACCTTATTTTGGAACCTAAACATCATTTTTTGAAGAAAAAAATTATAATCCCACATCAAAGCACGTGCACCAAGGCTACTCTAGAGGATTTTTATATGAATTGTCTACCTTATGGTATCAAAATTGACATCTTTTTTTTTAAAAAAAAATATTAAATAAACAAAATAATAAAACATATATAGACATCGATATAAAACATTATATCTTTGAAAATTAGTGTGTTCACATGTTAAATCCATACACATAACTATTCACATATGTTTGGTGATTGTAGCCAACCAAATTACCATAACAACAATAGAAGCAGTCATAACTTCGCGGTAATGCATTCGATAACTTCATTTAATGAAGAAAGCATACCTAATAACATTCTAATTTATTTATTAAAAAAAAAATAATTCTTTTACATAGGCTATTGTCCATTTTAAATTATGTACAAACGTTATATAAGATCTCGATGCAAATTCCTCGGATTAAAATTGAATCACCCATCTTTCTTAAAGCAAGAAATGTATAAAAAGAAGAACAGAATCCATGCCAATGATGACATTCGTGAAATCGGTGAAATGATTTTAAAACGATAATTAATTAAAACCGAAGGATGAATGTTTTAGCATGAGAAAGAACTTTATGTAACTAAAAGAACAAGCATGTAAAATTGTAATCTTATAGCTGTTTATGTATTCGTTTAATTAATGTATATATCTACAGATACCGATACTTTCTTTTTAGGAGTGGATGGAATCATGGAAATTAACTTGAATATAAACGATCTAGCTAGGGAGTAAAATAAACAGACAACGCAGCTTTAATAAACTATCCAGCAAAAGATGCATGGGCTTGGTTCTGCATGCTCAAATTAAAAACTCTAAAAATGGAAGAACATAAAGGAACAGATCGCAGCTGGTTTTGCAGAATACCATATAACTAGGAAGGTTAGAGGTGTTAGTTTTCTTCGTGATTACTAGGGGCGTTTCAAGGACCGGGAAGGGTCAGGTCAAGGCTGCTCAAGACCTTACCTTACCTTTCCTTTCTCATGGTGTGGTATGGTTTGGTGTTTTCATGAGAGGGAGGGATCGGAGGTGGGCTCTAAATTGTTTATGCATCCAAAGCCGAAGGTGCAGGTGGATGACGAGTTGGTGGGGCTGGCATCTATATTTACACGTGGCGGGAATCCACCATAGTCAAGTCAACCAAAGAATGTCTTCCACGTACACAAACTGCTAGCTGGCAAGGAAGTTATGGAAGACGGCTAGGGGCCAAAGCCGCATGTGGGTCCACTTCAGGATTTCGGGTGCTGGGCCAGTTCTGTGGGTCCGCAGTTTAGAGTTTACTAGGAGAGGGTGCATGAGGCCCTCTCGTCCGTCTTGGTTTGCAACTATAAATCGACCATTCCGGCTGTGCCTCTCTTGCAAGCATACATTACCTCTCGCTCTCTCTTAAAAAATCATTGTGAGCGGTTTGTTGGCTTCTCTTCTTCACATTCTCTCTTTCTCTGTCTCTCTTTTTCTTCCTCTCTATATTTCTTCTTGAAGCTTAAAGAGTGATAAAACAGAGCACCCTGTTTCGATTCCTCTGGTTCTTCTTCACTACTCCAGCTTGTTCTAGCTTCTAATATTAGTGTCTTCTACTCTTAAGGTAGCGTAGTTTTCTCAAATGGGTTTTTCTTGATTCTTGATTATATAGTCTTGATTGGGTTCCAAATCTTGTATGTACTTATTTGAAAGAAAATGTGATTTTGGTTTTTTGTTTTTTCTAGTGGAAAGATGACAAACCAAAATGTGGTAGTGGCTGATACAAATTCTGGACTCAACTTGGCAATCACAGTGCATGTAACAAACTCCTCCATCTTCACCACGGCGGCCCAGAAACCTCCAGCGGCACCAGGTGGTTACATATCCATATCTAGAAAGAAACTCTTAAAGAATCTGGAAATCAATGGAGGAGCAAGAATTAATGCTTGGGTTGATTCCATGAAAGCCTCATCTCCTACTCATATCAAGTCCACACCTTCTGTTAATGAAGAACAAAGTTCATGGATTGTGAGTACACGCAGAACCCAAAAACCTAATCTCTATACTAATTCAAGTTCGAGAAAGGACCAGTTTTGCAAGTATCAAAAGATGACTCCTTTTTATTTATTTATTTTTAATGTGGTGTTTGCAGCTTCACCACCCATCAGCACTGGAGATGTTTGAGCAGATAATTGATGCCTCTAAAGGAAAGCAAATTGTTATGTTCTTGGACTATGATGGCACACTTTCTCCTATTGTTGATGACCCAGATAAAGCTTTCATGTCCAAGCAGGTGGTATTGAGTCCTTTGTACAGTACATCTCTCTTTTTATATATATATTATATATATATTGTTACTGAAGTTTCTGTTGTGGTAAACTTAGATGAGAGCAACAGTGAGAAAGCTTGCAAGATTTTTCCCTACTGCAATAGTGAGTGGGAGGTGCAGAGACAAGGTACATTTGGAAGCTTTTTCCTTTTCTTTAATGTAATATTAGAGGCTAATAAGTACATCTTACTCTGTCTTTTCTGTTCGTGTGGTCTGTAATTCTGAGCTTAACTTCGTAATCTTCATCTATATTTTATAGGTGTATAACTTTGTACGGTTAGCAGAACTGTACTATGCTGGAAGCCATGGCATGGACATTAAAGGACCAGCAAAAGGCTCCAAATACAAGAAAGTGAGTGAGCTTTACCACTGTATTTGCAAGTACCATCTAGTAAATGGCTTCATGAATTTCCCCTATCTTCTTCCGCAAAATGATAGAAATTCTTGTCTTTTATGTTGTATTTTTCAGGGCGGTGATGGTGTTGTCTTTCAGGCTGCCAGTGAATTTCTTCCCATGATAGATGAGGTAATTTACTCCATATATGTTATAGAAATAATTCAAAGTCTTGATGATATTTACATCGTTTTTTATTACGGGATTTCAGGTTTACGAAGAATTGGTAGAGAAAACTAAAACAACTCCAGGGGCCAAGGTGGAGAACAACAAATTCTGCCTCTCTGTGCACTATCGCTGCGTTGATGAGAAAGTAGGAGTCGCGCACCAAATAATATTGCTACGACTATTATATTAAAAAGTAATATATATTTTAGCTAACTTTAATGCATGAAAAAAATACAGAAATGGAGTGGACTGGCACAAGTAGTTAAGTCAGTGTTGAAGGAGTACCCAAAGCTTCGACTTACTCAAGGAAGAAAGGTGTGGTTTGGCATCTAATTAATAATAAATTAATTAACAATACTGTATTTATTTATTTCTTAACTTTGTAATATTTTAAGAGTATATAAAACAAGAGATGTCTCACTTTCAGCACCATTTTGTTTTACACAGGTTTTAGAAATCCGCCCGACCATTAAATGGGACAAAGGAAAGGCTCTTGAATTTTTGTTAGAGTCACTTGGTAAGTTTAGTGTTGTTTTCCTGTCGCTTTCCCGTAATTGATTGATAATAATCACGAACTAAAAAAATACACTTTTTTTTTTTTAATTATTGGAATCAAACAGTTTCAATGTATCTCAAGAAACCGAAATAAATAAATAAATAAAACCAAGTGTTTAAAAAGGTGTCAACCCCCCCCCCCCACTAGATTTGTCTATCTACTTGGGAGAAAAAAAATTAAAGCCAGACAAGTAATAGTGCTGGATAATAATTAGTGTTGTACTTTTAATTAATGACCTTTAACTCTACTAATTAATTTATATATATATATCTCCTACAGGATTCGCCAATTGCACTGATGTCTTTCCTGTTTACATTGGAGATGATAGAACGGACGAAGATGCATTTAAGGTATCCTATGCTTAAAATATAAACAAGATCTCTCCTTTATAGTTTATACATCAAACTTTAATTCAGATCTTTTAAGGGTAATAATATTTTTTGGCTACTGTTATCAGGTACTAAGAGAGAGAGGACAAGGTTTTGGTATCTTGGTCTCTAAAATCCCAAAGGACACTAGTGCATCTTATTCCCTCCAGGAACCCACCCAGGCAAGTATCCACCACATGTATAATTGCTGTTATTCAGCGATGATTCTTTTTCTTTTTTCCTTTTTCTTATGAGCAGTAACTAGCTAGCAGATACACGAGCTAGCCAGCCATGTAGCTTATGAGTTCTGAATGCTCCTACAGGTTATGGATTTCTTGCGACGTCTGGTGGAGTGGAAACGGCTGCCCTTTCAAGGGCGGTCAAGGGTGGTGTAAAGAGTAGAGGGAGGATTGAGACAGTACAGATATACCCACCCCTTCAAGAAATGTAATTAAGGGTGGGATGTTAGACTATGTAATCATCTCTTGTTCAAGATTAAAAAGTATGAACAAGAAAAGTAGGAAATATAATGACTATCTTCTTGGCTTGAAAGGCTCTGTATATCTTGTAGCTAGCTAGCTGGGTACAAGGGGAGATTAAGATCTGTGTAACTTAATTGCAAGTAATTAATCTAATTAAATGCATAGATATTTCAGCCTCATCTCCTCTACACCCTTGACTCGAGCACAAAATAAAAATAAAATAATGAAGATTTATTTTTAAATTGAGTGTGGATGAAAGTGTGTGCGCTCTCCATAACCAAACCTAATAATTAAACAATATTGTAAGCTCCCCCATATGGGCTGCTGAAAGAATACAAATTGTTTTTTCTTTGCACATCTTTGTGGGCATCTTTGGGAAAGGATATTTGCAAGAATAATTCCCCTGGACGGAATTCATTACTAAATGACGATGGTGCTACAGATCATCTTTTCCGTAGCTAGTGATCCATTATTATGTGAGAACAAGTCCATTCCAAGGCCTTCAACCTTCATGTCTAAGGACATGAACGTGGGAACCATGTTCAATTTTTCATCATTGATCATCCTACTTTATTGATTAAAAACCTTTTGTTCTACAGAAAGTAGTCTCTACTTCGAGATTTACGATATTTCGGGAGAATGATGTAGCAACATCTCAACGTTACTCGCCATCTAATTAATAGCCTCATTCTCAATTACAAAACCTAGCTTGATGAACAATTTAAGAGTGTGCTGGCATTGCATTTGAGCAATCCAAAAACTTTTAAAAATTTTGGGTTTGATTAACATCCAAACATATAATAAGTGTGGCCTCGCAATGTTGTTAATATTTTATTTTTCTTGACATTATTGTTACTATTATTTTTTCAATGTAATTAAAGCCACTGCAGCTTGGCATGCCTTAGCTCACACACACTTGCATGTGCTTGGGACCTCAAATCGCAAACAAAGCCCCCGAAGTGTGTTGATATGAACAAATAACTTAATCCCTCTTAAATGTCTTTCTTTGTTTATATTTTAGAAATAGTTTTAAATTTATATCTTTCTTTTTTTTGTTTTTTTATCCAAATATATTTATATCTGTTTATTTTATCTTGGATACTAATCAAACGCAACGACGACTTTGAACAACTGATGGGATTGGTAATTATGTATACCACAGAAAGAACACAAGGCTTTCAGAATCTGCTTCTTTCAGCTATGCAGCTTCAAATGTGTCTAGTTCATTTTTTCCAAAGGAAACTCTAGACAAAGAACCTTTCGCATTTTACGTCACAATGACCTTGGAATATTTGGTACACTTTCTTGATAATGTACAAGTTTTTCACAAACGATGCTTGTAAGAGAAAGGTCTGTGAGCCCACGGTTGCCAGCTTTGTGAATGAATATTCCTTTGCTAATAATTTCGAAGGCTACCCCCGCTAGAAGGTTGAGGAAGGGAGGTATCTTGTGATAACTGCTTTACAGATCTTAAAATGGACCGGTTAGAAAAATCTCAGAGGCCACATATCTCTTTTAAGAAAGGTAGGAAGAGTTTAAGGCTGCATTTCCTTTTGTTGCTTTCCACAAGGAGCTCAATAATCACTCGTCAAGGACTACAAGATTGCTGTATGTACTCTCTACAACATATTTGGAAGGTATGGAGTTGTGTAAAAAGAAAAGATGATGCTGATCCGTCACTATTTACAAAGAAAGAAAAGCAATGTATGGCAAATTTTCTGACCCAGCAAAATGAAATGACTTTATCCTTCCAAGAAGATAAGTTGGCATGGCCATGTAAAAACACAAACATGCATTATTGATCTTATATGATAGACCACCATTACCATATTTAGTACAGATCAATCACTGTTGAGTAACATTATTTAGCATCAACATTAATAAAGTTCACAAGGATCTCTAATTTTGTGCTGAGGTAGGGAAAAACTCTCTCATTACATTCATAATTTACTAGAAAATGCAATGTAAGAAAAGAAAAGGTATGTAGATAGAACTTATCATAGCTAACTCACTGACAAATCCTTAATTTGGAGATAAGGTTATCGTTTTCATTTATGATTGGATCATTTGGAGATTTGGCAGTGTGCAGGCCCCATGTTATAGATTAAACTTTCGTCTTTTACTTTAAATTATATTATGCTGAGTCAAAAGGAGAGACTTATGAGAAGGATGATAAAAAATATATATAAAAATGTTGTACGTGATATCCTATTTTGAGTTTTTTTCCCTCTTCTTTACAAGATGCTGCAACACTTAGCCAGGTCTCTTGATCTTTTTATCTGAAGGTATACGATGGCTACAGTTCTTTGCATCCTTGCCTTGAAGCATGGATGCATAAATCATGATAATGTGTAACCACGAAATAGATTTATTAATAATGAGTGTAATGATCGAAGACAGATACAATATCTCATGCACGTTCTGGTAAACAGTGATATCCATATTTCAAGGTGGATTTTGTACCTCTCAATGTGATCATGGGTCAATAATTGTTGCACCATAGGGAATTATTGATTCTAGTAGCTGGGTTAACTTCCGTTCTTTTCTACTTTCTCAGATTCCAAGGGGCTCCCTAACTACTCTATAGATTGCATCTATGAAATTGATTTCTACAAAGAAAGCTTTCTTCCTTTTCTAGGTGTCTATGATGAGTCCTCTCTTATTGGAAACAGATTGTTTAAAAACTATAAGGTCATGTTTTAAAATGGCTCGGCTGAGTTCAAACTCTAAATTCTTCCCTTGTAAAGAAAGTTCTGTGAGCAAATGTATCTAAGAGACACACACACACACACACACATATATACACATACCTGCCTCCATTTTGGCATGCCAAAAGATGGACACATGAAACCTTTTCTCAGACAAGGAAGGAGAAAGATGTGGAAAGAATTTTAATAAATGCTTGGGAGATACACTTTTATGAGTAGAAAAATGAGTTGGCGCCATAATACGACACAAGTCATACCGATTTTTTAGTTCGAACATTTTATTTTCTGTCAGTCAAAACAATTTAATAATTTGGTCAAAAAGCTGTGTGGTATGTTCTTGATACAAGAAGCATGTTGAAAAAAACTTCATTGGAGGAAGATACACAAATAATAGGTCTCCTACATAAGCTTCTGTAGTATTAATTGGTTAGAACCTATGTGATAGCAAGTAGTGTCTTTGCTTACGTACAAGCATTAATTAGAACATACCTATACACTACTGGGTGCCTAGATTTTTTGGACGAACCCCGCCTTGGATATGAATGGAACCTCACTCATTTTTCACAGGTTTTTTTTTTGTTTTCTGGCTTTTTAAGGGCTCGGAGAATGATATAAACTTTTTTGTTAGGTTTCTGAAAGGAAGCCCACCACTAGGGTAAGGGAATATAGGGTTGAATGAGGAGTTGGATTCCACTTACGGGGAAGTGTTTGATGTGAAGAAAACACATGAATTTTTGCGTAGGGACCGTAACATGGCTCCATGCTTTGACAACCTCGGTTTCTTTCGGACGTGGAAAGATGGAGTCCACTAGGTTCCACATTCATCATTGGAGCCTTAACTGAAATAAACCAAGTCTTTTAAGCTTCAATTATTGATAGGGAAGGAAGCACAGGCGCCTGCCCCCAATGCAACAACTCTCACTAGTAAAATCACCATCTCCTCTTTGTCCTTGGAAAGAGATACCTGTTTTGGATCACATACACTTGAGTGTTTGTTATTAATATAATATTAGGTTCCTTGTAGAATATAAGCTTAATTATTGGCACATTTATGTATATACAAACACTACTAAAACGAAAATTATTTCTTTGATAATGTACAATGAAATAGCAACGAAAATTATTTCAATGGAAATAGTGGCGGAATATGTTTCATCAATAATTTACAACGGAATTTTTAAGGGAATATGACAAGTCAATAATTTCCCGTGAAAATATTTTGTTATCATATTTCATCAGCAAATGTAAAAGAGTTGTAACAAATAGTTCCCCCCTACCCTTCATTTCTTCTTCCTGCCAAACACACAACAATCCAACCTGGAAAATTTGGCCCCTATTCTCACAAATCTAGCTACTCAACCCACTAGAGTCAACCTACATCTATCATAAGTGTCACCATATCGCACTCTTGGTTTAATTTCCTATGAAGCTTCACTATACTAATTAAGCAAATTTACCCCTTTTTTTTTTGCATCCCATTAATGGTTTAGGTTAATATCTTTAAAAAAATTGTGCTATTTGTAGTTTAGGTTTATATTTTAGTTTTCTTACAGCTTTTTTCTATATAATTTTATTGTATAAATATATAATTTGTATGTTAGGGTTTGTTTGGGATTTGGAAGAAAGTGAATTTATTTCACTACCAGAAATCCGCTGAAAACCAACGGAATTACCGATTGAATAATTATGTCGGTAATTTGCGGTGATAATTACCGATGGATACCATTTCATTCGTAATTCAGTTGGTATATACCGACTGCAGTATTCTGTTGGTATATTACAGACGAAATGTTCAAAATTTAAAAAAAAAAGGTGGTTCACTGTCGTGGAACTTTTTGCGGGCGATTTTACCAACAGAATCACTAAGGGATTCAAATCGGGATCTCTATACAATGACGTGACCCATTCATCATCAGAATTGTCAACAGAATCACCGACAGAGGAATTCCATCGGCAAAACTGAATATATCACCACTATGCCGACCCTCTCCTCCCCTATTTCTCCTTTTTTTTTCCCAACCCAACTCTCCCCTCCCAAACTGCAAACAACCAGCCCCAAAAAAAAAATCTCTCTTCTTAACACAAGTCATATTTCTTTAAGTTTTGTGGTCGTTGCATCCGTATTTTGATTTATTGTGGATTTTATCCTTTTTTTTTGTTAAGTGGCCCCGTTTCTTTGCTGGAAAGTAGTTTCTTTTGAAAAGTGAATTATTTTCTGATATTTGGTAGTGTAATTGAAAATAAGTTGGAAAACATTTTCCAGTGTTTTGTTATATCATGGAAAATAAGCTGGAAAATAACTTAGTAATGTTTTATTTTTCTCAAGTTTATTAAAATAATGAGGAACAAATCTTACAAATTAAAAAGTTGAATGAGAATGAAATTGGAAAAAAAAATATAATTTCATGAATTATCTCAAATAAAATAAATAATAATCAAAATAATAGAGATCAAATCTAAAAAATAAAAAAGATGAAAGATGAAGAAATTAAAATAATAATAATTAACATTTCATAAATAATTTCAAATAAAATAAGTAACAATCAAAAGAATGAGGACCACATTTAATAGATAAAAAATTTCAATAAATAAATGATAAGGAAAAAGCAAATAACAATTATAAAAATGAGAACCAAAGTTAATATAAAAATTAAATTTTAAGAGATGAAATTGAAAAATAAATATTCAAAACAATATATATATAGCAATCAAAAGTTTGAGGATCAAATTTGATATAATTAGCAAATAATATGACATTTCTAAATTTTTCACAACTTTCAAAAAGTGTTTTACGCCCAAATTTTCCAGGAAAACACTTTTCTGGATACCAAGCAATTTTTTATTTGAATGAAAAGTGTTTTTCGTTGACCAACTTTTCTAATAGCAAATAAATACAGAACAGTTTGAAAAGTTATTTCCCGAAAACCACTTTCTGTGAAACAAACATAGCCTAAATCTATTTTTTTTTTAATTTTAACATTTAAATGTCAATTTTAATGTTTTTTTAGTATATGTACATGTTTTATTGTTATTTCTCAAACAAACTTGTAGTATATGAATGTATAATTTTTTGGAGGGATTTTAAACCGCTACATATCCCGGAAGATATATGACTGCAATATAGTGAGCACATGACATTTGAGTGGTTCACGTGATGCTCACAGTCTGGTGCTGGCAACCAGAATCGGCAAATTCATGGTTCGCTGACAACGCACATCGATGGCTCCGTTCCATTTGCTACATGTGCGAAACAGATGCTAAGATTAATTTAAATAAAATATATCATTAAATAATTTATTGTTACTTAATTATTTTTTTTCTTACAGGCTACATCTCTTGAACATGAGCCGAGCTCAATGAAGTTATTTGTGGAAACGCATGTGTAGAGTCAAGACCGTCAAAAAAGGGTTCAACAATTCGTTGACAACCGTGCTCAACACTTTATGGTATGTTCGTTCAACCATTTTATTTCATAAGTTATTATTTTTATTGAATTGAATATGATGCTTTTTTTTCATTTTCAAGAGACCTATAATAGTCGGTTGAGGTGGAGATTTATGGAAGGAGATAGCATCGTCCAGTGGACCCGATAAAAATCGGGTATACAGGCTCTCCAACACTATGGCCAAGAACTTGTAAACGAATCATAGTGTCTCAACCGTTGGGAGCTCCTAATAAGTATCGAGCACCTAATCTAAAGAGTTCGTGGCCTTGCAGTAACACACGGCTCATCTCACCAAAAAATACGAGCAACTATTGGCAAATAATGAACAAAACACGGCTCATCTCATCGAAAAATATGAGCAACTTTTGGCAAATTATGAAATTCATCAAATGGTCATAAACTTGACATCACAGAGTGTTGATACATGTGCGTCCTCTTTTTGGCCGTATGGTTTCGAGAACAACCAGCCTCCTCCTCCAACTCCGTCATTGTGCTAATTTAATCTTTTTTTTTTTGGAAACACATTCAATTTATAATGAATATTATTTGACTTTATTTGTTATGGTTAATAAAATTTTATTTGCATAATGGGTTTTTTTATTATTATTTTATATTATTTATTCTTAAAAAAATTAAAATTACCCACCGACGGATTTACAAACGGAATATATTTGTTGGCATTTTACAGAGAGTTGAAAAATATTTACTAGAAATGCCACAATCACCGACGTCTTCACAGACGGATAGAGCCCGTTGGCATTTTACCGAGTGATGAAAAATATTTACTGGATACGCCACTATAACTGGCGGAATATATCCACCAGGAATTTTTTTTTTTTTTTTTTTTGCGCACATTTTCCATCTGTAAAACCATCGACAATATATTTTTTTTTACCTACAGAGTTAGCGACAGAATGTGGGATTACCGATGAAAGGGATGCCAACGGACACTTTCTGTCAATGATTTAGTCTGTAAAAAATTTACAAGTAGAGTCTGAATCTCACACCGACAAATTCGGTCCGTCGGTAAAACTGTAAAATCTTGTAGTATTTGTTATGTGATGAAATTGAATTTGATTCTGTAATTTAGATGTGTTATAATTGAAGGAGTGATGAGTTATTTAATGGGTAACAATCACATTTTGTCAATTTTATTGTTAAGTTGGAGATTTGGGGAAACTTGGAGAAATTGGATTTTTTTTATTGAATTTATAATAATTAAAGGATATTAATTAAGGTTGAATAAGTTTGAATTGAACAAATAATGGATAATTAGTTTGGTACCTATTATTAGTTGTTAATTTGATTGTTTAGTTCCCAATAATTTTAACGCTAAATTTAATTATTTATATATGATAATTGGTTATTGGATTGTGAATTTATTTTTAGTAAAAAGTTTATTTTTTAATTGAATGGTTACTGACACGACCAAAAGATTGATATCTTCTTCCAAGTGCAGAAGTGTCGAAGTAATAAATAACCCGGCAAGACTAGGGTCGAACCACAGAGAGGTTAATTGTATAAATTATAAATAACAAGACAACAACAACAACAATAATAACAAAAATAACAACAATAATAATAGTAGTAATAATAATAATATTAATAGTAGTAGTAATAATAATAATAATAATAATACTCAGTACGTGACGTTGTTATACCTGAGAATGATCTAAAAGATCGGGTCACAGGTTTCCAACCTATATACTGAGTTTATGAAAAGATCAAAGAGATATATTATATAATATAAACAGAATGTAAATAATAATAATAATAATAATAATAATAATAATAATAATAATAATAGTAATAATAATAGTAATAGTAATAGTAGTAGTAGTAGTAGTAGTAGTAGTAGTAAAAGAAGAAGATGAAGAAATTAATGAGAACTTTAAGATGAAAGATTAATGTAAGGATTAAACAATGATAAAAACAAATGTCAAGGTTAGAGGATCCACTAATGGTATTTCAAACAAGTATAATATAAACTCTTATTATTCAATTGAAAACCACTCACAAAGGAGGTTCCAATCGGATGATTTCTCATTAATAGCTCATTATAAATTATTAACATGATCATATTAATTATCTTATTTACATAACACCAAACTTTTAAATATTGTCAGGAATTCATGATGTTAACTGATGTTAACAACAAATCAAGTTTCTTTCATAGCCTAGGTGTAGGTAATACCATACAGTTGAGCTATGAGAGTGCCAAGCATTTGTTGTACCAAGTGTTATACAACACAAATCTAGATTAACCATTTAACAAGCAAGGTATTAAGAATTAGAAAGATAAGACATGTTAATATTAAATATTAAGGTCCATGTTGAGTTTACACTATACTTATTCTTACACCATTAGTGTAACTTTTTCACCTTGACATAATAAACTTAGCTAAACATAATGAAAAAGAGAAACATAAATAAACAAAACAAGAACATAAATAAGATACAAGTTAACTAAGGAAAGGAAAGCAAATGAAAAACATAAATAAGATATTAATGAAAGCAAAATTAAAAAATTAAAAAAATATATATAAAGAGAGAAATAAAGAGCATGAACTTGATCTAAACAACCAAGCTCCCAAATGCATGGCAAATGCCTCCTTTTATAGGCCAAAATTGAGAATTATTGATTTGATGACTAATTGTTGAGTGGGTGGCCAACTTTTGACTTGGTGAAAATCCTTATCTTCTTGTCTGAATAAAACAAAAATGCTACCATCCGAACTGGGTCCACTGGAAAACATGAAAGTTGTAGGAAATTGTCTCAGCTTTCTAGAAAAAAAAAATGGAGGTCATTTGGACTTCTAGAACTCCAGATATGGGCCAAACACTGAATAGTGCTGGGTTGCAGGACAAATTCGGACTTCTTCGTTGTTGCTATAATTTGGACTTGAAAAAGGCCTTATTAGATCTTGATGAAAACATGAAAGTTGTAGGCCTATGTCTTACTGAATCGGTGTAAAAAATTTGAGGTTATTTGGACATTTAGAAATCGAGATATGACCCAATTACTGAACAGTGTTCCAATTTGGACTGCACCAACATCTCTTTTCTAAGTTTCACCCTCTCTTTATCTTCACAAATTTCAGTAGTTGAATTCATCAATCAATCCTTTGATTTATGTGATAGACCTGCATTTAAGATGAACATTTACCATATATTAGGGCATTTTATAGTATTAGACTTGTTATTATAAAACATGTTTTAGTTAAGGAGTTATTGATACTTTAAGTGCAAAATGATGATATAAAACCTTGATAAATATGCACTTTTAAGTACTAATCAGTTACATTATTAATAAATTTTATCATCAATATTCTATATAGATTTATAAGTAATGGATTATCGTTCTTGGATGTATCAAGATTCATCTCAAGGATTGTATAGGTAAAATTATCTTTAAAGGGTTGGGGATTTTATTAATTTCATACTTTATAATCCAAAAAATATTAGAGCACGTGAAATTAGATGTTTATGTGTGAATTAAAAAAATAAAAAGTTTCACCATAAAGATGTTGTGATAATGCATCTACTTAAAAAATGGTTCAACGAGAAACACTTATATTGATTTGCACACGAAGAATTATATGTTCCTTACAAAATCATGTTAGAAATAATAATTTGCCTAACTTCTAGTTCTAGCAATATACATGGGTTTATGGATGATAATAGTAATTCTTATAAGATTATTATGAATAATATAATAGGAATGAATCAGGGTTTTTTAGGTGAAGGTTCATGTAACATCCCTTTAGATAAAGACCCATTGTAGATGTAACTAGGTTTTTTTTTACTTTTAAAAGATTTCAATGAACCATTATGGGATGGGTTCACAACTTATAGAAAATTATCGATCATTACATGAGTGTTTACCATCAAATCAGATTATTAATTTAATGAGTTTGGTTATAATAGCATCATTGAATGGGTTAAAAGTATGTTACCTAAAAGGAATAGGCTAAAAGAGAACTTTTATGCTGCAAAATCCATCATAAAACCTTTTAGCCTAGGATACCAAAAAAATTGGTATCCAAACTTTCACATGTTGTACTACTATGAATATGTAAATTTTATCAAGTGCAAAACCTATTAGCATGCTTAGTATAAATTAAATAGTGGCAAAGGAAGGACAATTATCACATATAAAAAATCAAGATACTTCTTAATCACTCCTAGGCTGCAAAAGTTATGTCTCAATAAATTATTTAATTTTTAATGGAATCATATAACGTATATCTTACCTTATGTACAAATAGATTTAATTCATTTAAGCTCTTTGTTGCACCCTATTCTTGTTGGCCAATTATACTAACAATGTACAACTTACCTCCGAGGATGTGTATGTATTTGAAATTCATTTCTTTTTTATCTATAATCATATCAGGTTCTTATAGTCCATATAGGAATATAAATGTTTATCTTTGACTTTTGATTGATAAGTTGAATAAGTTATTACCAATCGATGTTCTAACATATGATATCTCAAGAAAACAAATTTGTAAATGAAGACAACTTTGATAAGGACTATAAATAATTATCCTACATATGAGATGGTATTGGGTTGGAGCACAATGAGAAATTAGCTTGTCCATAACGTATGGAAAATAATAAGGTCTTTATATTAATAAATGATGATAAAGCTTCTTTTTTTAATTGCCACCGGAGGTTCTTACCAATATATATATATATAAACATCTTGAAATGTAAAGCTAAAAAGGATGTTTCATCATTAATAATATCAAATGAAGAATTATATATAGTTTAATAGTATAGAGGTGTTGTATTTGGTTTCTATTATGGTAAGCACAAGTTTTATGCTTTTATCGTGACCCATAATTAGATAAAGTGGAGTACTTTTTGGAAGCTTCTTTATTAGAAGACTATTGGCATCCATCATAATCTAGATGTCATACATATCGAGAAGAATGTGTATGATAATATTTTTAATATGATCATGGATGTGAAAGTGAAAACAAATGATTGTTTGGAATGAAGAGTTATGATTATCATTTATTTATACAAACAATCATTCTAATTGTTTATAGGAATTTATTACAAAAAAAAAATGTTTTATGAACTTACAAAATTAGTCATTTTCATTTTTTAGAAATTACTCAAATACAGTAACTTGAAATGAACATAATTAAGATAATCTACAAACTTAAAATTATATTTCCTTCCTTTTTCTTTGACTCAATAAATCATCTACCTATACATTTAGTGTGTGAGGAAAAAGTTGGAGGGCATGTACAATATAGATAAATGTATATATTCAACATGTTAAGGATTGCAAGCATCCTACATAATTGTTCATTGTCTTTTTGTAAACATTAATTATTCATCTTTAATTACGTGTATGCAAATATCTATTCAACCTTAAGAGAATTGTAAAAAAAAAACAAAGTGTATGTTGAGACTTCAATGTGTGAGGCTTATATTGTTTAAGAGACTTTAACTTCTACCTCATATTATTTTGAGGCTCACCTAAGAGCAAAAATCAACTACATTTCAATACATGATGATAATGGTGAACTGCCTTTGAGTGGGAATTTATTTTGCCATCTTGAACTATCATTATCGAATAATACAATAAAGAGAAGATATTTGAATGAAATTGAATTCATACAAGCATATATTTATATGTTATTTAACTGGGATGAATTGAAACCTTTTTTTCGGTAAGTCAATTTTTATCATTATATAGTTTCAAACTATTTTCTCTTATATTCTCATATAGACTTAATTTTGGAACTTTCTTATAGGCAACTTCATCAATTATTGTTATCCCAAAATTAAAATGCTACTAAAGCTCAATTTTGTTTTAATTATAAGAGGAATAATTATATCACGTTGTTTAAAACACATGTAAGTATATAATAACTCAGAACTCTTGATAATAGACTTATTTTTATTATTTTTATTTTATCATTAATGGTTGTTAATTTTAACTAGGTTTTCAACATGGGAGGCAATGCTAGTAGATTGAAATTCCTATCTTTGGGTTCTAAAAGAAAAGTACAATGTTATAATAAGTATTTCTTCGATAGACATGTCTTTTATACTGGATAGTATGGTAAAGGTAGAAAGACATAATATTGAGGTTTATGTAATGGGTTCAATTTCCATTGAGTTTAAAATTAATTATTATGACAAATTATAAGAGGTTATTGAATTGTGATATTATAGTTAGTAAGATACATTATTTTTATTCATATGTTATCAGTATAATATTGAAAGAGGAATTAAAGTAGATCCTCACCATGGTATGGTCAAAATAAATAAATAAAGGTAGACTATGCAACATCAATAATGTTTTTATTTTTTTTTTTTTTATTTTCAAATAATGCTAACAAGTGTATTATACATACACTCATTTCTTTAGAAGGCGTCATAATTGAGTTGATTGGTTATCCATTGTGAAAACCTAACCTAAAAGTCATGTCTAAGTTGTTGAAGATGATAAAGATGAAGTAACTGGTAGAGAATGTGTATTTCAAATGGATAAGCTAGTTGATCTATATCAAGTTGCTTCATCAACTGAGTTAGAAAATTCAAATTTTTATGTCACTTAAAATACTTTATTAATGTTGATATTGATTAATTAAACGTAATATTAAGTATCAATGAACATATTAAAGTAAATGAAAATAATGAGATTGACTTCGAATTCAATGATGAAAATGATGATGGACATAACAATGATAAAAATGAAGATGGTGATTTTGATTAAAAAGGTGTTGAATTAATTTAGATGTGAAACATCATTGTGTAATAAAATTGGCATTTTGTGATTAAGATCTTTATTGGTGCTTTATATTAATGTATTATATTTTTTATATTTTTCAAGTGTTTATTGTTGTAGTAGTGGTTTTAATATGAGCAATTATTGGCTTGAATATACTTAGTGTTATTGTATATTTAGGTTGGATAGGGGATTCTAACAAATAAACCAAATGAAATATAGTGAAACACTGATGGGTAATCAATGAATATAGCATTCCCAATGAAATTAACGACAAAAATACAATTTAATCATAAAGTTACAAAGTGGTTACGAATTTCAAACGAAATTGTCAACAAACATGCAAATATCATTGGAAAGTTATAGAAAAGTTTGTTATTTTTTACATAATAGTTGATACAACAGTCTATCAGAAAGTAAGGTTATTATTAGCGATGAAATCACTAATAGAATTAAAACAATATTAAAAACAATCCATCGACATTTCCACCAGCATTTGATGACATGTCAAATTATCAATGGCAATGCCAACAAATATTTCATCGGCATTTAAAATAAATATAACACACTACAAGTCCTCTCATTCCCTTTTTCTTTTTCATCTCTTTCAAAACCTTAATTTGCCCCTATTTTCATTCAAAATTTCCTTTACTCACTTGCTTTTGCTCATAACCTCTTCTCTTTTTAGGTATAATTTATAAAGTTTCTTTATCCTTTATTTACTTCTTTTATTGTGGTTCCTTTTTTCATTTAATTCTCATTAGGATTTGTGGTCTTTTGGGTTTGAGATTTTGAGCTTTTATGGGTTTTAGTTGTAATTGTAGGTCATTTTTTCTTCCTCTTGTTTGACTTGAGTTTCTAAATTGTTAAAATGGTTAGGTTAGTTTGTATTTTTCCACTTGGGTTTTGACTATTAAGTGTTGTTTGTTAAACATTATGTTGAATAATTGATATTTGTATTGGTAATGTTGTAGGTATTCATGTTTTTTCCACTCTATCTCTTCTTGTGTGTGTGTGTGTGTGTGTGTAAATTTAGGCTATTTTGATTTTTTTACTAGTTATTTTAAATTTATTTATGCAATGATTTTTTTACATGATTTCTAGTATATTTAATATAATTTGGATGAATTTTCATTCTTTTTTTATATGGTTTTTTTTGCACTTGGATTTTTGAATTTTTATAATAATTATGTTAATTTGTTTATACTGCTTGAATTTTGACTAGTAGGCATTGTTAGATGAAAACTATATTCAATAATTAATTTTTATAATGGTGTTGGTGTTGGTAGTGTTCTAGATGGTTTTATATTATATATGGTAGTATAGATATGGTTGATGTTAGTTTATTATAGTGAAAATTTTATGTTCATTAATAATTGATCATGATAGTGGTGGTGGTATAGATGATGGTGGCGGTGGTGGTAGATGTTATATATTATGGCGTACATGATGAATGTAAGTTAGATTAAGTGAGAAAATCATCAGTTTTTGCAACGTCTTCAATTCATTATTATGATTGTGTGTTTTACATAATGGGTATCTCTTTTTTTATTCTTATGTTTTTATTGTTAATGTTTGGTTTGTAGTTTAATAAATTTTTATTTGAGTGATTTTTTTAATATAATAAGGTTAAAGTTTTGGTTTCAATACTTAATCAAAACAAAATTGGCAAAACAAGTTCTTTATAAACGATATCTTTTGCATACTAGTTTGTGGGTTATGATATTTTAGGTATTGATTTTGTTCTAGTAGAGAACAACATGTCTTTTTTAATAATATGTAATTTTATAATTATAGCTTGTGTTTATTACTTTAGACTCGAACCCAGTGATTCAAGTTTATGTATAAACCAATTAGGTTTCTTTAAAATGTTTTTATGAACTTGAACATCCATTTTCATATATGTTATGGATGGGATTTTTGAAACATTATCTCTTATGTTTTATGTCGTTATCTAATGAGATTAGGGTTTTGGCTTTTGTTTTGGAGATGCTGAGAAAAACTTTGAAGTCAAACAAGAGCGCTACTACTTCATCAAAAACAAGTTTTGATAAGCCTAATGTTCATTTAAATGTCGAACATAAAGAGACACTTACCAACCTAGGTTTGCTAATACAAGTCATAGAGCTGGAATCCCATCTTCTAGATATGATTATTCTGGCAAGATTATTACAGAGTGAAAGGTTGATCACACCATGTAAGTAATGTTTTTTTTTTCTTGATATTGACATTGTTTATTTGTATTAAGTTATTCTAAGTTTTGACGTATGTTAATTTGCTAGTATCCTAAACCGAGTAGTTTCATCATGGACTTAGCAATATAGAAGTTCTCTTTCAATATGTTTCCTTCTAGTAAAGTGTCCATGCTCATTCGATAATTCTATCATAACTGGTCTTACTCAACCCATGATCTGATTTGATGGTAAGCACTTGTGCAACAGTCGATAATTTACTATGATTTGTGCAACCATCAAATAATGGTTCATCAAAATCTTTTAAAAGATCAAAAAACTTGGTCACATATAAATTAGGTTCTTCATCCAAGATTGGACATTGACCGACATGACCCTGACTCATTATTATCGCATCCATAACCCTATTCTTATCAGGATTAATATTGTCATCTACAACTACATGCATGTCGCTAGAATTATATAAAAGTTAACTCAATTATCTTTTATATCATGGTGTCATGAAGAACATATGGTTCTCTTTGTGCATACCAACACATTTATTTTTCCATAAACTCTTTTTATAGAAGATGCATTGTTATAATATATATATATATCGATAAACTTTTATAGAATATGGTTCTAAATGCAATGGAGGTTGGTGATGCATTAGAGTACACTTTAATGATAAGGTTTCTTGTCCTGTGGTAATAGAAGAACTTCCCAATCTAAAGGTAGCTAACTTCTTAAAAACTCTTGAAAGTTGTAGAGAAGTCTTTGTGAGATGGGTATACTAAGCAATCCAAATTATATACTTGTGTGCAATTTTTTAATATGAAATCATCTTTAAATTTGACTCAGACTACCTTTAATAAATTTGCTGATTTTATAAAAAATTACATGCCTGATGATGGAAATTTGGTATCAGATTTTTATGATGCCAATAAATTTATGCTACCAATTAGACTTTTTTTTTTATCAAAAATATGATGTGTATCCCAAAAATTATATGTTTTACTATATGGTAGATACAATGAAAACAAAATATGACTTTTATGGAAGATCATGATACAAACCTAGAAATCTCACTAGTAAAGGTTCCAATAAGGCGGAGAAGCAACTCCTATACTTCCCCTTGACACCAAGACTTCAAAGGCTATTGTAAACCCCTGATTATAAAAAATGATAAATGAAAAATAAATAATTAGGTTAATGGAAAATAATTAAAATTGAAGTTTTTAGGGCTAAAATTTTTAGATATAGTTAATAATTAAATTAGATCGAGACAGGATGTATAATTGAACGAAAAACACCTAAATTAAATTATAGTGGCATTGTAGTAGTTATAAGGACTTTGGAGTTAATATAAATAGCTCACTTGGCTTCTTAAGGAACCCAAGTGCAGCCGACCATATTAATTTAGAAAGGGGAAGGGAAATTCTCCAATTTTCTTCAAAAAAATCTCCAAAAATTACATGAAAACACTTAGGTTAAAGGATTAAAAGGAGTGTTTGGGTGATCTAAGGAGGTTATTTGTATAAATAATGGTAATGCAATAATCCTTTTTTTATAAGCGATATTACGACGACCAGACCTCAGGGCGTAAAAGGATTAGGATCAGCATGTCAGGCCAGTAGGTATTCCATTCCAATGCTAAAAACAAAAGGAGAAGAGTTTAGCAATATTACATTGTGGTATTAAATTCCTTAAATTCCATAAAATATATATAAAGTATCATGAAGTTAGGGGAAGGGAAAAAATAAATAAAATATGACTTGAATTGTTGTTTATTGAGCAGAGGTTAATGATATCCGCTAGACTAATACCAATATTTTTTAAGAAAGTATTATGGACAAGAACTTGATTAGTTGATCCAAGATTTTGGCAACTAATGATGTCAATAGGGTTTTATTGACGTTGACATTTAACCTGAAAGATGAAAAGAAATAACAATGAATGGACTTGATTAGCCTTCCAGATTATAAGGGTTAATGATATCAACAAGATTGCCTTGGTATCGACATTATCATAGACTTAACTAGGTGTTTTAGATTATGGAAGCTAATAATGCTAGTAGGGTTACACTAGTGTTGACATTACTTGAAAAATTGATTAGCTTTCCAAGATATGGGAGCTAATGATATCTAGACAAATAATATCATCATATCCTCGATTAGTCCTCCTTATGATGATGACTAATGATATTAATTTGGAATTGATATTGGCATTGATTAGTTGACCCAAGATATGGGTGAGGAAGGACATCAAAGTGTCTAATGTTAAAAAATTAAATTTATATACAAAGAGTTAATGAAAAGAAATAATATTATTGATTTGATTTAATAAGAAATAATGATTTGAACCTTTTATTGTTATGATTGAAAAGGATAAATTTGATATGTGAACCTCATTAAATATGTTTATTTACAGGTTTATCTCACCCAAGACAAGAGTAACATTGTAGTTAGAGTTGTACTCATTTTGGTATAAAATTAGGTCGAACTTTGTCTAAAATGAACTTTGATGTAATTATTAACTAATGTCCTCTAGTAAACTTTTAGGATGTTTATGTTATTATACTTGTATGCATGCTTATCTTGTATTTACTATACATTTTTTGGTTAAAAGTATTTTAATTAATCCTCACTATGTATTCTTTTATCATTGTTCCATAAATTTCTTAGATGGTGTTGAATTTAGTATTACTTATAAAATTATCTAGAAACTACCTTGACGCATGAATGTTGATGTTTAGATTTCTAAAAATTTGGAAATGATACAGATAAACACATGTTGTTAAAAAGAAACATCAATGTGCTTAAGAAGTCATTGTTTGTGTGGTGGTTATTATGATTGTAATCCAGAATGATTGGATCAAGTAATTGGAAAAAAAAATTGAAGTGTAATATATTAAGTCGATGACTTGAGATGTTATAAATATAAAAAAAAAAAACTATATCGAATATATATATTACCCTGGTTTTTTTTTCATAATTTATTTATGATAATGTGTTGAATTAGATTTTCTAATATGGGGTTGTTATACTATTCATGCCAAAAGTATAGCATGGCATTATTTTCATAAGTCAAATGATAGGTTTATGGTACACTCATATGATGGGGAGGCATGGAAGGAGTTTAATAATGTCCACTTGGATTTATTTGATATATGAAATATTCAATTAAGGTTATGTAACAATCGATTTAATACATTTAGCATGTCTTCAAATGCATACTCTTGATGGCCAATAATTATGACTATTTATAATCTGTCTCGTTAAAAATGCATTATATGACCATTCATATTTTTGATAATGGTGATTCTTGGACCAAAAAATCCAAGTTGAATAAGTTGTGATATGTTGGTATTGAAACCTATCATATATATAGGAAGGAGAATTTTCAATTAAGAGCATTTTTAATATGGACTATTAGTGACTTTCCAACTTATGACATGTTCTCGGATTGGAATACTCATGTCAAGTTATCTTAATCTTATTGTACAGAGCATAACAAGGCATTTATATTAATACATAGCGGCATATCTACCTCTATTGTATCAATCAAATAAATTTTGAAATGATTTATTAAAAGGCTCCTCATTTACCTAGTTGATCTAGTTTGGAAATTTTATATGAGGTGCTCAAGTGAATTGAGAATTGAGAGGCATATTAGAAGTTCCTCACATAATAATAAAGTTTCTGACTTTGGTGTTAAACACAATTAGGTGAATAAAAGCATTTACATAAGTTTCTATATTGACATAAAAATATAATTTGTCATAATGTTAATGTTATGCATATTGAAAGAAAAAAATTCATTGACAACATTTTTTATACAGTAACGAATTGTCTTGTATTAATTTAAGTTTAATTGAATTTTAAACTATATTACAAATTTTAGTTTTATTCGACCTATTATAGCTGATAAAATAGTTTTAATAAATGTTGTTTATATATGCTATATGATTTTCAAAGTATACACAAATAATTAATTAAAAATTAAGTAAATCTGGAAAACAAAAAAAATGATATGAATTAATAAAAAAAAGTTCCATACCAACCAATTAAAAAAATTGTGATCCAATCACTTAACCAATTCAGTTGGTTTAAAGGACTGGACATGTAAAGGAGTTGGTTAGATAAAGTACAATCAAACATGGAGAAGGAAAAAATGACACCAAAATTATGTAAAAGTTATTCACCATAGATGACAAATGGAGTTTATAAACAAGATCTTTCCCAATAATGTGCTTTGTATATTCAGTTGGCATGCATGTAGCTAGATTTATCAAGATGCAAACGCCCTTTTAAAATTCTAAAGTATTGTGGTGGTGCCACAGGTCGAGCTGTCCACGGAATGGTCCCGTAGCACAGCCACGAAACAGATCCCCGCCTTGAGGACCGAGCCACGGCAAGGATTAGTGGTGTCACCTACTTGCAATACATGAAACAGATCCTTAACACGTGTGACAATGTATAGAATAGCTGAACAGGTCCCCGCCTTGAGCATCGAGCCACAGCAAGGGAACACTTGTGTAGTTTGTCCTGGAACGGCATGACCACATGTTTATGTATTTTTTTTTTTATAAAAAGAAATAGCAGTTATCAAAAATATTTTTGATAACTATAGTTATTGGTCGGATGTGCCAAAAGCCATTGGTCACATGGATTCACATGTGTCTAAGATGCCCTTGTTTTGGGGAACAGATGAAAAGTGCCTCTGTGTGCCTGGTTCATCACAAAATTTATGAATTTTAAGGATGCCTAAAGAACATTGAATATGGAGAAGAGAATAAATTAATGCAGCAAGTGTTCGTTGTTCTTGAGGAGTGTTCATGCATGTTGTTCCAATTAATTTTAAGACAAGGTCGAAAATATGCAGAGTACTGTGCTTATTGCTCATTGAGAGAGAGGGGGATCATACTGTACCTAGAAATGAGAGGAATTAAAATAATTATTATTAGTTAGCATAAGTTTTTGTCAAATGGAGTCTTAATTTATTTGTTTAGCTTGACTTTTATCTTGAGAGACTAGTAATGGTCATTGAGAGAGAGAGAGAGAGAGAGAGAGAGAGAGAGAATAATTTTCCAAGCAACCATGAGCAAGTGCGGGCAAGGAAGAGGTTGGGGAAACCCTTCTTTCTTCCAATATTCCATAATTACTAAGTTGTAAAGCATTTTGTGAAGAGAAAAAGAGGAACAAGCCTGCTCAAAAGTTTGCATTGTCTACATAGCTAATGCTCTTTTAAAGTGTCCTTGCTTTAATCAAGCACTTTCTTCAAAGTACCACTTCCTTTAAGCTACTTGCTTTACTAAAAAAATGAAATATCCTGTGCAGGGCACAATAATTGTCTACTTCGGCGATTTCTTTTTGCTGTTAACTATAATCTTTTGAAGGAAAATGACTCAATACTGAATTTAAGATCTTATTTCTTATAGCTGGACACATGGAATCAAATAACATCCATGCTTAGAGGAAAACTAGCTAACCTTGTATATAGAATTCGTAACTTGTCTTGGGATTTCTGATACTTATCACGTAGTCCGGTAAAGGAAACAAGGAAAAAAAATCATTGGTTAATTTAAAGCTTCTCCATTATTAAGTCTTAGGTGACAATGACATCAGAATTACTCTGACAAGGCTTTAAAAAAGAGCAACTCAGTCAGTTATGATTAAAGCACAATTGTGCAAGAACCGACCTTCTTTTTATGTATTTATACACAAATGCTCCTTGATAGGTTCTTATCAAGGATTTACAGCATTTACTTCAAGATCAAGAGGTCTAAAATATATTCAAGACCTTCCAAAACCCTTTAAATATCACTTTAAAAAGAGAGCTGAAAAAAGAGAAAGATGAGAAAAAAAAGTGAAGGCGAAAGAAAATATTCATAAGAAATCTAAGTGTAAAGATCTATAAACTTAACATAAAGATTTCTAAAGCTTTGAAATGATAGTAAGCTAGAGAGAGGCAAAATTTTCTAAAGAAAAGCAAAATAAAGAGTAATTATTCTAAGTATATTTTTTTATCCAAAATTAGGTCCTTGTGGCCTGTTTCAGGTGTTTTTTTTATATTTATGTTTATAAACATAAAAAAAAAAAAGTTTGAAATGCTTAATAATAATATCATTGTTTAACTGGTATATAGTGTTTAATTTTTGTTTAACTTAAGCAATGCATGTTTAAGAAAGGACGTTCTTCCTGGTTGTGTTAGGTGTGTTCATGATCAAAATAAATTTAGAAAAACTAATTTTGAATCCAAATTACATGAACTATAGTCTATTTTAAGTTTGTAGTTTTTGGATTTATTATCTCATGCATGATTTTAATGTTTTGATGTTATTTGTTAGTTTTTTAGATTCAAACATGTTTATGTATGGTAGTATAACATATTGTTATAAAGAAGCATGTTTTAGAAGCCAAAAATGCTCATTTCTTGGGCTTGGAAGTGTTAGGCAGTAGCTAGGTTTTTATTGGGTTTCTGTGCATGTTTTTCGTGTTCTTAGAAGGAACATTATATTAGACCCTTGAATCGAACCAGTTTTGTTCTATTTCTTTGCACATAACTCTTCTTTATGCTTGATTAGTAAATAATCTAGGACTTATTTGCATCAATAACAAGTTTTTAACGGATTTTAATCTAAAATCTATTTTGACAAAATCGTATTTATTATTTGATAATTGAAGTAAATAGATGTTAAATTATTAATCCTTGCATAATTTTCAACATATATGTGTTTGTTATTTGATTGTATCTGGTCTGATTTGGGCTTCATATTGTAGGGTTGGGTCTTGGCATGTTCTTGGAAACAATATTGCCTTAAATCCTTGATTTGGACTAGTTTTGATCCATTTCTTTCCACGTAACCCTTCTTTATGCTTGATTAGTAAATAATCTAGAGCTTATTTGCATCAATAACAAGTTTTTTATGGATTTTAATCCTAGAAATTTTGGTTTTAAAGTGCAACCTATTTTTACAAAATTGTGATGTTTAAATGATAATAGAAGTGAATGGGTGCTAAATTATTAATCCTTGCATGTTTTCCAAATGTATATGCCTTTGGTTTGACCGTATCTAGTCTTATTTAGGTTTCACATTGCTAGGTTGGGTTTCGATGTTTTTCGCGTTCTTCATTTTTATATTTTTTTCTTGTATTAAAACTATTTTGTTCAAGAATTTTCTTTTTTTTTAGGTTTCTTTGGTATTTAATCTATTTTTTTACTTTGTTTTTGTTTTTTGGGTTGTTTTTAACTCAAACCATGATTTTTTGTTTGGTTTATGGTCGAACTGAAAGAGTCAGGTCAACTCGATCGGGTCAAAAATGGATCAAGAGTTTAAGATCCTATTTGGTTTGCCATGTTTTTATTTAAGGGTGTGTTTAGCAAACACCCCTTAAACCTATTTTAGTAATTTTATTATTAGGAGAAATGGATTTTTTGCCAAACAAAGTCTAAAAAATAATAAAAATAAAACATATATATTTCTTTTTTTTCCTTACAAATGGCCAAATTCTAAATTTTCCTGCATATTTTATTTTTTATATATATAAAAATTTGTATTTTTATCATGCTTTAAAAAAAAATACAAGAATCATTTAAATGGTATCATAACTAATTTATTATTATTTGTTAAAACTTGGTCTATATTTTAAAAATAACAAAAAAATTATTTTGTATTTTTTTAATATACAGGATTATACAAGAATTTTTTATCCTTTCTATTCATATTATTTTTAATAATCTCCATTCAGAAGTGTGATCGCTGTAGGAAAAATAATTTGTGAGAAATTGACTCTCGTTAAAGATAATAGGAACAATGATAGGTGCACTCTATGATATGCATGCACTATTTATTTATCAATTCATAGTTCATTTAAAATTATTAAATCCCACATAATCTTATTCATAAATCTCAGTATGTATAAATTTTAAATATCATTATCTCCACAATATATGCACATCATGCTCTTTATTTTTTTCCTTTACAATTTTAACGTCGGTTCATGCCGGGAAGATGGAAAACCCAATCAGAAAATTGTTTTCCTTTGGGAACTAAATCGATAACGGCCGTTGTTTGTGGAGGCCATGATTTTCTTTTTCTTTCTTTTTGTTTCGTGTATAGATCTGGGCTGTTGGACTGCGGATGTGTCAAAACTACAGTCTGAAACAATGGGCTTCCAAATGGGCCCATCCAAGTATAAAACATAAATAAAATTACCTCCATTTCAAGTTGTAGAAGTTGCAGAAGCCTCAGATTCTTTATTATTTCATGTGTTTAAGGTCAGTGTACAGCTACATGATTCCACTATTTAAGAGAATATATTTTTTAATTAATATTGATATTCGAGCCAATATTCACCTCAATTAATTTTACTATTCAAAAGATGTTTTCATGTTGTATGTGGCCGCGTTTGGCTTTTTTTATAAAAGACTACAGAATTTTCCAAACTTTGTTGTTTATTTATCATTAAAAAATAATTAATAAAAAACATATTTTCTAATTAAAAATATATATAATTTTATTATCGGGAATTTTTTTATGTTGGGTAAAATATACATTTTAAAATTTGAAAAAAAAAATCAAAAATATTATATTATTTATTGATTATATCAAATTTGATCATCAATCTTTTAATTAGTATATATTTTATTTTGAATCCTTTTTTTATTTATGTTCAATTATATCCCTTAAATTTTGATTTAAATTAAATTTTTTATCAACCTGGTCCTTTTTTTTTATTTGTTTTTCTCTAATATTTTTTCTTAATTGTATTTTTTATAATTTATTATATTCGGTCCCCATTCTTTTGATTTTTATTTATTTTATTTAAAATAATTTATGAAATTAATTTTTATTTTAATTTTATCATCTTTCAACTTTTTTATATGTCAAATTTTATCCTTATTTTTTTATTGTTATTTATTTTATTTAAAATAATTTATGAAATTATTGTTTTTAACTTTACCCTCTTTTAATTTTTTTATCATTTAAATTTGATCTCCATTATTTTGATTATTATTTGTTTTATTTAAAATAATTTATGAAATTAAAATTATTTTTTTTAATTTATCCTCCTTCAACCTTTTTATATGTCGGTTTTAATTCTTATTCTTTTAATAAACTTAAAATAAATTAATAATTTATTTTTTAGTTTATTTTTCATGACATAACCAAACACTAGAAAGTGTTTTCAAACTTATTTGTCATGATACTACTAAGGATTAGAAAATAATCTATTTTTTATTAATTTACTTTCCATAAAAACCATTTTCTAAAAAAGAAATAAACTAATTTTCAGCCCTCATGTTCTCTGTAGGTTTATTCATTGCTTTAATCAACTCTTAAATTGTTTTCTTTAATTTAAACAGTGATTGGAGCAGAGATGTTTGTTCTTTCAAAATTTAAGATTTTAGATTGGGCTTGAAAATTATGGGTAGCCCATCCATTATCCATTTTCCATCAGCCCATCAAAATATTAGCGGCCAGCGCCTTACCCAGTTTCAAGCCCAGGTCCACCCCAATCTCCAAGAGTTAATTTTTCAAGATTGACAGTATTTGTGGAAGGAGATTCAAACCTGGTTTTACCTCTAAATGGAGGGGCAGGGGGGAGGAAATAGAAGAGGACAGAGCAAAAAGAATTAGGGAAAACTTTCAAGGTGAAAAACAAAAACTTAGCAAGTTTGAGGAGTAGTAGCGAAGGAAAGGTTTAGTAGGGAAGGCATCAAGAGATCATTACAACCTGATTTTCGAGGTATGATTGTAGTTTCACAGTTGCTATATTATGACAACATCGCATGTTGATTGGCCTGAGGTTATAGAAGAAACATGGTGAAATTTCTTTGAATCCATATCCACGACACTGTTATTGTATTCTTATCAATCAATACAAGTTTTTCACGTCTTGCTGGGACTATGTAATGTATACTTTCTATCTTAGATTTGGGTTTTTAAAAGGGTTGATTTCAATTTTATTTGTTACTGTCAGATTTATTTTATGATCTAGGATTCAGTCAATAACTAGAGTTACTTCTTTATGTGACATGTTTAAATCCAAATGACTCTTGCTCTGCTTTCAACAAATAGAAACTTGTTCGTCTTTTTTTTTTTTTTTTATCGTAATGAATTCTCTATAGTGGATCTTATGATACTTGATGACCAACTTGATATGTATATTATTAATCTACACAGTGATGATAAGTTTTCTAATATTGAAAGTATTGCTAGTCTTACGAAGAAAATGGTAAAAATAAAAAAAGAAAATTAATATTTCATAATTTAATATTGTCAAAAGTAGATTGTAAAATAGAATGCGAGATAAGTGGATGAAATGATAATTTGGTTATATACATTAAAAAAGATATTTTTGATAAAATTAATAATGAAGTCATTATAAAGCGGTTTTAAAATATAAAAACTCGAAGAGAATAATTATAATGTAAGCTTTTAAAATATATATATATATATATATATATATATATATATATATATATATATATATATATATATATTCTTAAATTAATTTCATTTGATATGAATTAGTACATATATTTCAAATTCATTTCTTTATATAATGCATGTCTATATAATATATAATTTCAAATATTTATTAGTAATTTGTTCTCATTGGAAATTTTTGCTTTTGCCGCTGGTGACATGTCAATATGATTATGCCAATAATGAGAGCAAGCAAGATCAATGTAAAAATGATGCATAACCAAGGGTTGCAACATGACCTCTGATCCTTCTTTTACGGGAGGCGGTGGCGTCTGCAATAGCAGCATTTTCAGTTGGTGGAATACTAAATATTTGTTCTTTTGGGATTTGAACAATACAGGTTTCCGATTCGATTACTAGGAGAGATGGGTGTTTGATATATTTGTTGCGTGATGGAAAGCGCCTTGACTTCGAAATCGGGTCATGGTCAGATAGCGGGGGTCTTGGATGGGGAGGAGGCTCATCATCGCTGTGGTCACCATTTCAATTCGGTCCCGCTCCTCCATGTGGAGATGTGGAGCGGCGGACAAAAGGAGGTTACGGTGGCAAGGGTAAATAATAATATAGGTAGCCTCGGTCATGTTGAGATTGAATTCATTCTTCCCGTGGAAAATTTTGTCACCCAGCACAAAATATGGAGATTTAGAAGGTATTTAGTAGAGGAATACTTTTTAAAAATTTTAAATTTTTTTTCTTTAAATTAGTATATTTTTAATGTTTTAAAATTATTTTGATGTGTTGATCTTAAAAATAATTTTTAAAAAATAAAAAAATATTATTAACATATTTTTTTTAAAATAAAAAACACTTTAAAAATTAATAATAACTATATTTCCAACCATATCTCGCTGAGCAGAGAAGCCAGGCCTGGCCTAGATCTACATGACCAGTAGATTTGTTTTAGACCCAATAGTTTTTATTTGTGCAAGATTATAGATTAATCCCATTTCAGTTACAATATAGCCCATCTAAATTTGATATCAGAAGACCTAGTTTGGGCATCTGATCATTTCTTACTCTCACGCACGTCGATGAGGGCCCCGAAACCCTTTGACTCTTCCAAAAGTTCTTTTTTATTCTTGTTCTTCATAAAAAAAAGTTACAAGGGACGGCCATTAAACCTTTTGGTTTTTATTTTACATTTTAAAAATAAAACTAATAGAATAACAATATATTTTATGCAAGCAAAATGATATAAAGATTAATCTTTTTATTGACCTAATCTACAAATGAGTTTTAAGTTTTGTTTGGGGTCCTTGTAGCTACAACGTCTGGAACAGTTGGAGTGTGGAGGAGATACACGGCCACACCCTAATGTCAAAAGCCAAGAAGTTGGAGCTTCTTGGGTTTTCCTTTGATAATTTATAATTTTGGTGCATGAAGAATATATAAAAAAAAATATACTGAATAATTACTTAACGTATAAATTTCAAGTTTGACATAATATATATGTATTTTTTTTATTAATTTTAATACAAACGGTCTTGATGAAATCATATAATTCTCCATCCATTAGCTTAAATTAAGGATCAAGAGGCACTGTGATAGTGACCAATTTGCCACCAATTAGCTTAAATTAAGGTCTTGTTTCTTTCACTTTGGCACCATTTTGCTACCAATTTGCCACTCCTCTCTCTCTCTCTCTCTGCTAAAAAAATTAAAGAAGATCCAACCAAAACAATAAAAACAGGAGTTACTTTTCATCGTTGTTTTGATAGACACTTGGCAAGGCTAATCTAGTAATCTCAAATGAGCGTCTGGCTTGACTTTGAGAGAGCGGAGGGGACAGATGGCTTGTTAGATGATGTAAAACGTTTCCCATGCCCCTATTATTTGGAAGATTTTGCAGACACCATGTGTGAATCAATCATAGCCTCTACTTTAATGTTGATGATAATGTTGATAATATGTGTGCAATTATAGTTTTTTATACTTGAAATATTCTTACCTACCCTTCCTTATTTTGTGAAATAAATTAATTGCTATTTATGATCGCATATATTACTTTATTATATGAATTAAAAGAGCATTATGGCAGACATTCTTGCAAGTAATTAATCATCCGGATCATGTTTACTAAACTTGGTTAGTTAAAGGATAAGTCTCGAGTTATACGGGTTAACTTGAATTATATTAGTTGACCCGAGTCAACTCAAAAAGATTAAAAAATATATATTTAAAATTTTAATATTTCACATGAAAAAGTTAATGAAAAAATTAAAAAAATATTTCATGTAAATATAAATTATATATAATTATCTCACATAAAAAAAAATTAAAAAATTCTATATATATATACACACACAGTATCAAACCTGGGTTTTCAATTTTATTTCTCAAATAATTTTATATTGAATAATAAAATTTTAAAAATTTTTATTAAAAATAAGATCTAAAAAATAAATTGAGTCTACTTAAATTAACCCTTTAAACATTGTTTTTAAGTTATAAAATTGAAATAATATAATATAAAATAAACAAATTAAATATTACCAATTAAATATTAAAAATATATTAATTTAAAAAATAAAATATTATTTATAAACAATACTCATTACTAAAATCTAATAATAATAATATTCACATCTGACGAGACAACTACAGAGCAACACACCGCAAAATTAGACAGAAATAATAAATAGACAGTACCAGCCAAGCATCACTACATACCTATACAATCAAGCCTACTCATTTCCACACCCTGCCAAAAAGAAGTCAAAAAAAAATGTCCCTTGACACTTTCCTCCTCTGTCTCCTCCTCCTCTCCTTCTCCGTCATCGCCCTTTCTGTAAGTTGCCCTCTTAAAACCACATAATACCATCTACATCCCTTCAATTATTTTATCTCTAAACAGTTTCTTATTCATGTTTTTTCTGATCTCTTGCAGGATGAAGACTGTGTGTACACACTCTACATAAGAACAGGGTCCATCATCAAAGGTGGCACCGACTCGATCATAAGCGTGAGGTTCTACGACAAGTATGGTGACTACGTGGGGATCTCCAATATTGAAGCTTGGGGAGGGTTGATGGAGCCTGGTCACGACTACTTCGAGAGGGGCGATCTGGACATTTTCAGCGGGAGAGCGCCGTGCTTGAGTTCACCGGTGTGTGCCCTGAACTTGACCTCCGATGGGACAGGGTCAGGTCATGGGTGGTATGTTAACTACGTGGAGGTGACTAAGACAGGAGTCCATGCGACTTGTTCACAGATGAAATTTACTATTGAGCAGTGGCTGGCTCTTGATACTTTACCTTATGAGTTAACTGCTATTAGGAATTATTGTGATTATCATGCGGATGATCGAGCTAAAACATCTGCTGGTTTAAGTTCTTCTTAGTTTTTTTTTTATTATTATTGTTGTTGTTGATGTTGTTATTATTGTTATTATTATTATTATTATGATATATTGCTATTAAGAGGCGTCTGTTAGTTTGTATGTGGTAGATGTGGAATTGGATC
This sequence comes from Populus alba, assembly GCF_005239225.2. NCBI lineage: Eukaryota > Viridiplantae > Streptophyta > Magnoliopsida > Malpighiales > Salicaceae > Populus > Populus alba. Next base: position 12,003,684 of record NC_133290.1, read on the forward strand.
AAAATTTCCTGTGATAATAAAAATGTTGTTACAATGTTGGCATCTGACATTTGCCGATGTTTACTAGATAATTGGATTTGAATTTGATAATTGTTTTACTGGTTAATTATGTTTCTTTTAATTAATTAATAGTTTTGCATTTATCAATATTGATGTTGATATGCTAGAGACTTCTACGAGGGTAATGGCCGACTTAATATATAGTTTTAGGCTACATATATAAAAATAATTTGGAAAGTTATGTATATCTGCATTAATTATATTCGACTATTGATACAATTTTTAGTTTTCTTATGAGGTGTAAAGAGTTTTGGACTATAGATCTCTTGCGATATGTATCACAGGTATCACTATTTTACTATTACTGTCATTAAATTAAATTAAAAAAAAAAAAACTATAAAGGCTAAGTTATTACTGTCAACTAAGAGAGGATTTATTATGGATTTCAATAATGAAATGATAATTTTATTATTTACTCGAAGACTACTAGGACTTGCTCTGGGGATAGAATAGTTTTTTTCCAAATAGTCAAAAAGTTATTTAAGAATCGACGGGAGAACAAGGTCCTAATAAAACCACTTCAGTTCATTGTACTTGCAAGGAAACTTCTGTGGGCCTTGAACTAAGGGCTTGATCATTTTTTTTATTTTTTAAAACAGTATAATTACTAATTTAATCTTCATTCAAAAAAATAATAGCCTTCCATGGCTTTTGATCTTTGACTTAATTTAAATTATTTCATTACCTTTAAAATTAAAAAAATATTACCCTTTTAAATTTAGGGATGTTTTTATCTTTTTATATTTAATTATTTTATAATTATCAAGTTTTATTAGTAATGATTAGGTCATTTGCTAAATAAGAAAATAAAGAGAGAAAAAAAAATAAAGGCTTATGAACAATAGTAGCAGGGTTCGGACAACATTCATGACTGTCTAATAGCTGAAATCTTGTTTTTAGGATGGTGACTAAAGCGTCTTGTTATCTCCTTCATGACTAGATGGCATGTATGGCCTTTTTTTGTTATCTATTCTTGATTTTCATGCTAGACTTCTAAAATTTCAAAGAAATCATTCGATTTTATTTTTATTAAGGTTTGATCCCTGTTATTGTAATTATATGTTTTTTATTTGGGATAATTTATAAAATTAGAAATTATTTTCAATTTCATCCCCCATTGATATTTTTTTATCTATTACATTTGGTCTCCGTTTTTTTATTGCTATTTGTTTTTAAGATGGTTTTTGAAATTGGTTGTTTTTTTACAATTTTATCCTTGATTTTGTTTTCATATCCAACCTGATTTTTTTTAATTGATTTTTTAACAACTTCATCCTTCAATACTTAATTGGTTCAGTGTTTACTTGGTTGAGTTTAGATCTAGAAGATTGTGGGTTTGAGAGATTACGTTCACCTCGGCTTGCTTGGTTTTTTTTATTTCTCTTTCCTTAAGTTTTTTTTTTTTTTAGTTTTATCCTTTAATATTTTGTTATTTTTTATTTGTTTTCTAGAGGATTTTTAAATCGTTGTAAAAATAATATAGGTTGCCTTAGGTTTTTTTTGTCTTTGTTAAATTTAGCTTTTTAAAAAGTAATTATATTTTTTATTAAATTAAATTAATTGATTTTATCATTCAACATTTAATTGGTTATCTAGCTAGTTAAATATACTACAAGATTTGAGAATATATTAAAATCTAGGGTGTTATTGTTCATATAAACAATGCCCCATTTTTTTTTTTCATTTTGATGTTTTAAAAAAAAAATTTCCGAGCATCCATTTGTGGTTAATTTAATAAATTTAAATTTTTAAATAAAAAAAAACTTAAAAAAAAAAGACCAAAACATAAAACCATTGGAAATTCCTGAGAGAGAAACTCATTGGAAAATGATAAAGAAGAGTGAGTTGTCAGCTTGATACATTTTGCCAATAAAAAAAAAAGATGATCTTATGTCAATAGGTTCTTATTCTCAAGAAGAGTTCGGTGAATGTCTTGTTTCTTTATAAACATTATGGGAAAAGTAGATCGGTGTTGATTTGAGGTTTTTTTATTTGGTTGATTTTTGTTTTTGAAAGAGATTTTGGAATAAAATCAGTATCACATATAATCAATTGATTGACTATAAAATATATTCACAAACATTGATAACATCATTACTCCTCCCATCTAATATTAGTAATACAATTAAAAAATGTGTGGTCATTTAATTGTTTATATTAACAATTAATTAAGTTAATATATTATTTTAATTATTTGTTAATACAATTATTCTATGGCTCACTTGATTAACACATGAAGATAATATCTTGAAGGTTACATGTTCGAGTCTTAACACATGCAATATTTTCTATTATATAATAGAATATTTGTTGTCTATCACGTAACTTTTTTTTAATTGCTAGCCCCTACAAAACAAAACAAAATAATCCAAGTACACGGGCTTGTTTTTGGCCCATGTACTTGAACTTTTTTGTATAGGCCCATGTCTTTTTTTTAGTGGCCATTTGTTTTCTTTTACTCTTTTTTTTTATTATTATTATCTTTTGATCTTGTTTTATCCAATTACATCCTTCCATGTTGGGTTTTATTGAATTTTATTATTTAATATTAAATTGATTATAAATTAGTTTTTATATTTTTTATCATTTGTAATTTTTAAGAAACAATAAAAATAAAATTAACTCAACTTTGTTGAATTCATAACTCAGATCATGAATTTGACGAGTTAACTAAGATAAATTTATTCTTTTTTTTTTCTTTGGACCTACCTAATCAACAAGGTCACGTTGCGCAACTCCCGTAGCAAGTTAATTTAAAGCCTGAATTAATCAAAGAGATAAATCGGGAATTTTTAGGTTTGAACTATTATACATGATTCTAAAAAAAATAGCAATCTATAAATTAGTTGATTATAAATTAGTTTTTATATTTTTTATCATTTGTAATTTTTAAGAAACAATAAAAATAAAATTAACTCAACTTTGTTGAGTTCATAACTCAGATTATGAGTTTGACGAGTTAACTAAGATAAATTTACCTATTTTTTTTATTATTATTTGGACCTACCTAATCAACAAGGTCACATTGCGCAACTCCTACACGAGTTAATTTAAAACCTGAGTTAATCAAAGGGATAGATTGGGATTTTTTAGATTTGAACTATTATACTGAGTTTAATGATTATTCTAAAAAAATAGCAATCTAAGTGTTGGTTTAAGATAATAATAAAGATTGTTATTCAAAATATTCTTTAATTGGTAATGTTTTAAAATAATATATTTTTTATTTTTTAAAATGTAATTTAAAACTAAAAATAATTTTTAATTTTTTTAAAAAACACGAACGCACACTGTAAATATATATATTTTTTAATGTTATAAAAATTGTTAATAGAACCCATATTGAAGTGTGTACAGTAAAACTAATAATTACTAAGCGGACATAATGTCATTTAAACATCTGCGTGTCTGAATTTGTTTGGATCTATGGGTCCCATCAAACCCAGTTTTGCTTCTCGCTTCTCTCTCCTTAATTATCCCAAAAAAATTATCCTTTATTTTTTTAAAAAATTAAACACAATTAATACAATAAATAATAACAAGAACTCACTGGCTCATTAACCCTACAATTTTATTTACAGTCATTCTTTCAGGGTTTTTGTTTTTCTTCTCACATGTACACTCCTTTAGAAATCCAACAACCAATAATAATGCAACAGACACCACAAAAAAACTTCGTAATAAACCCATAGCCAAAGGCCCAAAAGAACTCACTAAAACATAATAATAACACACCGTCAATCCACAGTAATAGGATAAGCTGCACCATTTTCTTACTTGTCCCAATCGAATATTTGGATTAGAAATAATAATTTTAATTGTATATAGTAAATGAAAAAAAAAGTATTTTTATTTGGTAACAAAAAAAAAATTGTTCCTTTTTTCTTATCAAATAAACTAATTCTTTTTAATTTTAAAAATACTGGATTTATCAATTATGACATTATTTTGGAAGGAACTCTTCCTAAAATAAAAAAAAAAATTTAATTTAAATTGACAGAATTTTGAAGCAATTACACGATAAAAAAAAATAAAAAATAAAATCCGTGCACTTTGGTTAAAATTGATGCCCTAGTCCCATGCTCACATGCTCTATATAACCCACTTCCAACCAATCATAGCTTTCACATTCTTACAGCTCACAAGAAGGGGGGAAAATGTCATTCCGCTCTCTCCTCCTCCCTCTCCTCCTCCTCCTTTCCTTCTCCACCGTAGTATTTTCTGTAAGTTACTGATCTCTTAAACTCCCATTACACCCTCAAAATCCTTTTTCATCTGTTGATCACTGGTATGAATATAATTCTTCATTCACTTACCATTTTCTTGTCTTTTCCTCTTTTTTTTGCTCTTGCAGGATGAAGACTGCGTATACACAATGTACGTAAGAACAGGATCCGTCATCAAAGGAGGCACGGACTCCATCATAAGCGCGACGCTGTACGACACTTATGGTTATGGCGTGGAGGTCCCAGATCTTGAGAGATGGGGAGGGCTAATGGAGCCAGGCCACAACTACTTCGAGAGGGGCAATTTGGACATTTTCAGTGGGAGAGGACCATGTTTGAATGCACCTGTGTGTGCCTTGAACTTGACCTCTGATGGGTCAGGTTCAGGCCATGGCTGGTACGTTAACTACGTGGAGGTGACGACAACAGGGGTCCATGCGGCTTGTTCACAAAAGAAGTTCGAGATTGAGCAATGGCTGGCCCTCGATACTTCGCCTTATAGCTTAATTGCTTTTAGGGATTATTGTGATTATCTTGGTGTTAAGAAATCCGCCGGAAGCTCTTCTATGTAATAGAGATTTTACCTTCAAGGTTAATTGTGTGTGTGTCTGGTAGATGGTTGTGTTGGATCGATCAAGCTTTGACGATCTGTGATCATCATCTTTTGATGAGGAAAATAGTCTGGACAAATGTTCTTGATTATATATATATTCAATAACATGGAAGTGAGGAGATCTTGTCTTGCTCGACATTATATATATGTATTAAAGTTGTCCAAAACATTTGTTCTTTTAATTATACGAGGATTTATAATGCTAATTAAGCTTGTTTTGAGATTCATCGTTATGAATTATGATGGATTAAGAAGATGATGATAGTTTAGGCTTTTGAATATTGTTCCAAGGGGCAACTAGTTAGATGCTGAGAACGTGGAGGTGGTTTTTTGTTTTTGTTTTTATTATTATTATTATTATTATTGTCGGTAAGATTGGATCTAATGAACGGTGAGGTCATTTTGTCGTGGTATGCATTAATTGTCATAATTGGGATATTAATGGGCCGTAAATGGCACAGATGAGAGGTGTGTAATCGTACAGGTTTGAAATCATGATCTTATCTCATGGAATAGGATAAGATCAAAAATTATTCCTCGAATTCTCAATTTGACAGTGATAGATGATTAGCTTGTTTACATACAAAAGATTTAATCTTATCTCATGATCTTATCTCTCAGGCGTTACGTTTTGTTTGATCTGAAGTTAAAAATTAAATTTTAAATAACCCGGGACACATGAAATACATAAACATAATTGATTGAAAGGATATAAATAAAAATAATTTTTTTAATTTTTTTTTTCAAACCTGCAATGTAAGATTGGTTAATAAACTAATTATTTAATTAAAACATTTAAGAATAAAAGTAATTATGCCAATTAAGAATTGATCTCGAATAAAATTTGAATCATAGCTTTACAAGGTCAACTTCTTTCTTTTTTTTGAATCATCAAAATAATATTGTTTAACCCCCTAAAAAATATTAATGAATTTTTTATTTGGATTTTATCTTAAGTCGATTAGGATTTTTTATTATATCAGACTGAATAGTTTTGACTTTTGAGTGAGTTAAGTTCTATAACTGGTTGTGCTAGTCCATGTTATATATATATATATATACTATTATTAATTTTAATACTTAATATAAATTAAAATTAAAAAAATCAATATAAGTTTGTAGAATTATTGTTTTATGATAGAAGAGATTAAAAATCAAAATAAGGAAGTTTAATCCAAATCAAAAACTATGTATAAGAATATAAGGATGTTTTTGATAGATCTGGACTGTTCCATGTCAAAATGTCAGGGAAGTGGGTCACCTAAATTTACATTTACCCCGTTTTCTGAATGAAGTTTTTCGAGCAGCTTTGATTTACCCGGATTTAACTCTTTATGTTTTTCTTTTAAATTTATCTCATAACATTAATCAAGAAACTGCTTTGAAATTTGATCTAGGTGATTACCCATTTTCTTTATTCTTTACCTTCTCTCTCTGACTTCCCTCCTTCTCTTTATTTTTACTCTGTTTTATTTGCTGATTTAACATTAATCAAGAGCTTCTAGTACAAGTATTTATTACTTAGTAGCTAAATGAAGAGTTTAGTACTTTTATTAATTTTTTATTTTATTTTATATGTTTGGGTATCTATAAATAAACACTCTATGGTGTACATTCAGATTAAAATGTATTATTGATTGAATAAAATAAACCCTAGTTTTCTTTAAGATCAAATGTGTTACTATTGTTTCGGTGATTTTGTTGGTTTTTCTATAAAAAAAATTTTATATTTTTATATTTTAAAAACTTTAATGAATGGTCAAACAATTATTGAAATTGAAAATCTCGATGATATATCAAATACTAGTATTATATTGATTTTTAAAATTATTTTTAGTTTGAAAATATATTAAAATATTTTAAATTTTTTTGTTGATATCATATCAAAATTATATATAAAAAAAAACACTAAAAACACAATAATTTAATATTTTTTAAAAAACAAATATATTTAATAAAAAATCCAAAAACATAATTTAGCATACTTTCAAACAGGTTTATAACAAATAGTCATATATCAGCCGAACCTATAAACATATTTTTTTTATTCAAGAAAACACCATCTTTCAGAAAGCGCACTTTGTGAGTTTAGGTGAGCAAGCACAATCTCGGCTGTTCCAGACTCTTAAAAGAAATACACGCCCTAACTCGAATTCGAGAACTGTTGTGCAGATCTTAAGCTTTTTGCCGTCACGCTATAAACAATGTTAACTAGCAATCTATAACTCATGTTTACAACATTGATTATCGATAAAAAAAATGAAAATTTTTAGATCATCCTTTCTTGGTGTGATTTTGCATTCTTAGAAATAGCTTCAGTGTCATACATCTTTTCAAAAAAATTCACACAAACATCAATCTATACCTAAAAAAACCAAGTCCTTTGCACCATGTTCTAAACCATGATGCCCGATCTGTGAGATTTCTTCTCTTAACCATAGCAGTTTCTTGTCTCTGATCACCTCAACCTTGTGCGTTCCATCTGCTGCATCAGGGTCAACGCTAGCCACAACTAGTCTCTCGTTTTGGGTTCTTGGCCTCATTGGTTCTGATAGCTGCTCCAGCGATTTCTTTCTACATTACACTACTTGGCCTCGAGCTTCAGGCTGCAGCGTCCAGTCCTTTCTGCCTCTTGAGCTGTTCCTTGGCCTCCATCAAGGCCCTGCCCAGTTCTTCATCCTCCGGGGCTTCATTTTGCAACATCTCATAATCTTTGATTGAAACTTCCCATTTTCCCAACTATTTCAATGAAGCGAGCATTAGACATTATCAAACCATATTTGACATCATCTAAATTGCTTAAAAAAAAAAAAAAAAAGCTATCCATCACATGTCAAAATAATATGTAAAAACTAAATATAGTCACCTTCGCAAAGCAATCAGCTCTTCTTAGCCTGGCCTTTGCGTAACCTGGGCGCACAGTGACGGCGGCGTTGCAATCCTCCACCGCCTTTTCATACTGGCCAAGCTTGGACCGGCAGGCAGCTCGGTTGCATAACAACACTGAGTTGAAGGGATCATGCTCAAGTCCCTCACTATATGCATTACATGCCTCGTAAAATTTTGCTGCCTTAAAAAGCTGATTGCCATGTGATCGAGCTGCAGCTACAGCTTTAGCCTTCTTCAGAACCGTATATGCTTCCTTGTTGTTAGAATCAAGCCTTGTTGCTCGTTTTGCCGTGGCCAGAGCATCATCAAATCTGTTAATCCAGAGGTTAAAAGCTTTATTAACTCGATAAACAATAAGGACAATTAACCGACGCATTCCTTCAATTATATTGGACTAAATTAATTAAATGGTTAGCGAATAAAAGCTGGCATTAATTATTTCAAATAGACAGGCTCAGTTATAGTCAAATATATGTTTTGGCTCGAACGTGAACCCCATTAATAACAGTCAACAATAGAAACCTGTCAAGTTCATTTGAAAAGTGTTCAGCATATCATTAACAATCTATAAGAAGACGAAATATTTAAAATTCAAATCCTTGTTTGGTGAATAGAAGAGCAGTTCTTACCACTTAATATTTTTTTACCTCAGTTTTATTCTGTTAATTTTTAATTTTCTATATTAATAAGCGAAAATACCAGAGAAAAGCATGTCTTTTGTTAAAAAAAAACCCTGCTTTTACCATAAAAGCTTAGGTGCAAAATGAAAGCATTTAACCCAAACAATCATTAGGGAATAGTTGAGCAAGTTGGTGACTGGAGGGTAAGTGGTCAGATTTTTCCTTGACTTTGTATATATTTTGGTTCCACTTTTTCCCAGCAAAAATATGCCTTTTGAGCTGTTCCTCAACACCAGATTACAGCCATTCCTTTCTTTTAATTATTTATGAGCCTATGCAATCATTTACTACGCTCTCATGCAAATTGTCACCTCAAATGCAATTCTAATAATGTGTGACTATGTAACACAGAGCACTAACCTGCCAATAGCCATGTCAACCTGAGCTCGTACCATTAACAGATTTGCATTGCCAATTGGACCAAAAAACTGTGTGCAGGCATCCACATCAAAATTTGGACCCTTTTGCAATGCCTCGTCGGCCTCTTGGTGCCTATGAAGCTTTATCAAGGCCTCAGCTTGCAATGCATATATCTATATTAGACACAAAACGAGCTTAGCAAGCATGGCGGTATTTAATATTTGAACGTGTTCAATGAAAAGTAGGTGGATTACTTGCAGTGCTGAATCAGAACCAGCAGCAATGGTAGCCGCAGTCTCCTTGATCAAGGTGTTCCAATCTCGATGTCTACGAGCATCAGTGCACTTGTTGAGATGGGCTTGAAGAGCTTGAGCGTTTGAAATGTCAGCATGGTCAGCTTCTGGCCCTGCACGTTTGTAGTGATATATAGCCTTTTCTGCCTCGCCTAATCTATGAACACATAAAAATTTCACCAATGGAAAGAAGAAACACCGTATAAAATTAGCATGGCACTAAATTGAATTAGAGTCCCCTGGCAATTAATGGTTTTTTTTTTTTTTTTTTTTTTTACCTGAGATGCAAGTTTGCTAAACGATGATGAGCTCTATGATAATGGGGTTCGATTCGAATGGCTTCTCTGCACTCGAAGACTGCCTCAAGAAGTTTACCTAGAGCTGTTAACGCCGCACTTCTGTTGCTCCGATAAGAAGCCTTGTTAGGATCAATCGAGATTGCTGCATCATACAAAGCCAGTGCCTCTGCAAAATTCCCATTCTTGTAATCCTCATTACCCATAATTTTAAGCTGCTCAGGGTCCATTCTAGTGGAGAGAGCCCTGCATAAAGAACCCGCAGCAGGCTGCGCACCTACGTTTGGTTTCTCTTCGTTCTGTTTCTTCACTACATTTCCCATTACACTATTAGGGTATTTCCCATTAGGAGTTGCAACCTCTTCTCTTGCGGTCTTGGGAAGGTAATCAAGAACATCACGAGAAGTCGTATTTCCTCCACCCCCTCCCTGCCTCAAGTTACCTAAATTGCCAAGGAGCATCACATTGCTGGATGAAGCACGAACAAGCGTGCTGCTTCCTTTAGATTTCTGATGATCAGAGATATAGCTTTCGAGCTCACCTGAAAGACCAACTGCCTCCTTAGGAACCCTCCTGCCATGTTTAACATGAGCATTTTGATTACCGTAACCTTGATTTTGATTAGCATGACCTTGATCAGATGATATTTTGGTTGCGTCCTCGGGAAGCTTTCTACCGTAGTTTTGGTTCTTTGAAGGAGGGATCTTGGGATGCATGGGAGCTTTTGTGATAGGTTTTCGCTGCTCCTCTGCTATGCTAGACGGATTGCCTAGAAATGCAGCCTCATCTGAGCCACTCCTTCGCCTCTTCGGCGTGGTGGGTGTTTTGGTGAAATTGGCTGCATTCATTGTACTAATTGAACCTGTGGATGTTGATCTTCTTGGCCAAAAAACTCTTCGACCAAAAACCGCTGAAAATAGGCCGCAACCTGCAGATTTCTTTTCCGGCGACAAGTCTCCCATATTCTGTTATGACCTTTGAGCCTCTCTCCTCAATTCTTACAGGTAATGCAGCTTTTATGGTAGAGAAGGATGGCACATTTTTAAACCAACAAAGACACAGAACATTGCTAGCTATTTAGCTATGAAAACAATATGGAAACATGATGATGGAGAGACATTGAACACAAATTATCCATCAGAAATGAGAGATTCGAAGTATAAACACACATATATATGGGTTTTGCCAGTCAGGAAGATTGAACCCTGCCTAAAGCCAGGAAAAAAGAAAGAGAGAAAGAATGAACGTGGGGTATGAAAATAGCTAGCTCCAGGAGATGGATTGCAAGGGCCCCTGAAGTGGCTGCAAGGACATAGAATCTCTTTGATTTCGCTCTCTTTCTGTTGGAGACAAGACATGAAATGGCATGATGAATGTGGGAGGAAAATTTGTAAATTTCTTTACCAAAAGGAGCACACTAATTTACAGTTGGTATGGTTTTATTAAACTTTAAAAGGGGAAGATGGTCTTTGATTGTTCAAATTTTTGTTCTCTTTTATTTCATGTTTCGTGTGTGGTGGAAAGGGGGGGAACCAAGAGACCCGGTCTTTTATGAAACGTGGATCTCTACAATTTTAGCAAAGAAAAGAAGTATTTCCTTGCCTTTGCCCTACATTTTTGCACATGAATACACTTGAAATTCTGCTTGTTTTTGTTTTTGAAAGATATTTTTAAGAGATTTTAATTTTTTTTAATTCAATTTTTTTTTATAGATATTTTAATGTACTAATATTAAAAATAATTTTTTTAAAAAATTATTATTTTAATATATTTTAAAATAAAAAAATACTTTTAAAAACAAACATTCGGTACCCTGAGACACGTAAATTAAAAAAACAAATGAATAATCATGATGTGTGTAGCTAAATTGATCAGACTCTAGATTTGATCTCTAGAGATCACCAGTTTGAGTTTCATAAACATTAGAGTCACTACAAGCTTACATGATCGTTAATTTCAGGGCATGTAAGATTAATCAAAGTACGCACAAACTGATTAGAACACCAATATTAATTAAAAAAAAAACAAATAATTTGTACCCAGTCAAGTTCTGCAGTGTCTTGCGTGTTGATGCAATACATTGTATGTGATTGATATGGATTTGAAAAACGTTGGATTGGATTAATTTGCTAAAAAATAATTGCAAATTCCTGTAATCAGAGCAAAACTTTGCCGTGATATGTTTGCCCCAGCCCACATAAAGGCACGGACGTAAAAAAACCAATAAAATCACATCATTACTGGACATCACGGACGTAAATCAAGGTGCATTGCAACCATCCAGTAATATTACATAATCTCAAAAAAATAATAAAGAATTGGGATTATGGGAAAGAGAGAGCATAGTTTCCAAGAGCCTCTTCTTTTTCTTTACACCCAATGAAGGCGTGCTGCTGATACAGAGAAATAGAGGTGGGCACGTTGGCATACTTGAGGCTTTGAGCATTGCACGTACGAGAGAGGCTGCATTTTGTACACCAACCCACTAGTAATATGGAAGTTCCAATCCTTTTTATTTGCAATAATAGAACTGACTTTCTGTTCTAATTAATTAATACTCAATTCTAAAGGGAAAAGAAATCGACCGATGTCAAATATTAGGATTCGGGTCTAATTTTGCTCATAGGAATGGGTCTCTTCTTCGTAATAGGGACTTCATTATATATATATATATATATATATATATACACACACTTCCATAGCACTATGATAGACCAAAAAAAAAATAATTCTATAATAGTGGATAGGATCAAGTCAGTGAAGGCAACCAACTAACCTCTGGAAACCTTCATTCTGAAGTCAATGTCAAGGGTTCAAGGCCCTTTGGAAAAACTAAAACCATCGAGGAGGTAGAACATCAATTTTTTTAGTCTAAGTTAAAAAGTGATATAACTAAGTTGGATAAAAATATTAGATTTATGAGTTATTTTTTGAAAACCTTTTGGCATATGATGGGAACTAATTTGAAATCTTTTAATGCATACCATCCCTAAACTTATGGTCAAATTAAGGTGGTTAATAAGGGTTTAAAAAACCTTTTAAGATGTCTAGTGTGTAATCATAATAAGAATTGAGATTTAGTTCTTCTTACAATCCAGTTTGCTTATAATAGCTTTTTCAATATGTTGATAGGCATGGTTCCCTTTAAAGCTGTACAAAGTTACAACTTAGAAAGCTTTTAAACTTTCTTACCATATCTCCTCATGTTAGGGTGTTTGATTCAGCTGAGTTATTTGCACGTAGGGTTTGAGATTTGCATGCTAAGATCATTAAGGAGATTCAAGCTGGTAATGCGCAATATAAACTTTAAGCTGGTTTACATAAATAACTTAATGAATTTAATGTTGGAGACTATGTTATGATATATATTAGACCCAAATGGTATCCTACTCATAAAAAATTACAAGCATGTAGTGCTAGGCCATTTAAAGTGCGACAACTGGTTGGTCAAAATGCTTATGTTATTGATTTACCTCTTGATTTTGGTATTAGCTCTACATTTAACATTAAGGATCTAATTGTATACAACAAACTACATCCTATTCCAAATGATCTCATGGAGATACCACATAATCTCATCCTTGATGATCCTATTAAAATCTTTACCCCTCCTTAACATCAGCACAAAAGGATAATATTGATGCTATTCCAAATGAACAAGTTGTTTTTGCGCGGGAGATGCTACCTCATTTTCTAACTGTTTCGAATAGCAAAAAATCATTACATTCTTTCAAAAGTCATGGATCTGGAAATGTTCATTCCTGACGCTTCAACTATATTTTGAGAAAATAGAAGAAAAGAATAGGAATGTGAGTTAGACACCTTGAAAAATAAAAAATTCCCCGAAGACTGAGAGCACATCAAAATTTTCAAAACAATCAAGCCGAGGTTCTCTTCAATTCCTTTTGTATTGCTTCCGATAGCTCCTCAGCATTATACTCGACGCCAAAGCATCTTACAACCTCCATGTTTGGATTGATCAAATACCTGCAAGTTTTAAAATTCATAAAATCTACTTCGTGATCAAGCCAAAGAGGAAGAAGAAACTGAAAAATGAGAAGAAAAGAAAGCAGTAGTTGAGCTTGGGGCTTACATGTCATGAGAAGACTCAACAAGATAATCTTCTCCTTCCTCTTCAATTTTCCTGAAATAAACACGGTACTCTTGTGCCATCTGCCTTATAGCACCCACAGATCCTGTTAATCCTACTATTCTTGGTTCAAACTCTGCAGTCATTCAAAGTTCATTAATATATGTTAACCACAGCCAGTTATTACAACACAACTAATGGATTGTATGAAACGTGCAGTAGCAAGTATATGACTGACCTTTAAGGTAAGCACGAAGATGCGAGGGATTGTCACGCTGAGGATCAAGTGTGACAAACACTGGCAAAACCTTGAGATTCGCTTTAGACTCTAGATCCATATAAGATCCAGATGTCAGATATACAATCCGCCCAACCAAAATAAACAAAAAGGAAGAGGGACAAAAAAATTGCTGATTAATGCATCAGACCTAATGTGTTTATGGCCTTGGCCATCACTTTCAGTTGTTCAGGCCCAACATCAGGGGAGGATGTATAGCCAAAGTACAGCAAGACCCAATTTCCTAGAAAGTCTTTCCCAGTAACTGCTTTATCCTCTGTGTTAATTAGGGTGAACGGCCCACCAATAGTCGGACCCTTGACATTGCCGCGATCACTGCCTTGACCTGACCAATATACAGAAAAAATACAGTTTAAAATGTGGGAAAACAAGGTTAAAAGAAGTCCTAAACAAGCTGCTTTGCACCTGGTGTTACCACCACATGGCAGCTATGTGGTGGCCACACCACTATTGGTTATGTTCATCATTTCTTTTCAGAAAGAAGATAATCAAGCACCAATTGATCTTCCAGAAGCAGAAGCTCAGTGTTTAGTAAACATGATTGTCACCCCAACAATATCCTTTATTTTGATGACTACCATGCAGTAGTCAACAATATGGTGAACAAATCTCTAGTCATAGAGATGACAGAGCACAGGTTCAGTATTCCATCCTACACACATTCCATTCCAAGATGAAGCCAACCAGACAATAGGTGTAACAGTGTGTAAGGTTACATAGTGCAACATTTTTAGTCACACAACTCAGAGAACCTGGACAATGATGATTACTCAGAAAGTTAGAGAAGGAGAATGTCAGTGACATTCTTTCAAGTGTAAAACATTTATTTGGGCCACCACTAGGTATATTTTTTTGCTTATGGATGATCTCAGTGGGTCTTGCAACCCATTTGTGTTTGTTGTGATCAAGTTTGGGTTCCTCATTTTGACGTTAAAAAACATGATAAGGAACCACTTGTTTTTGCATATCAGCAGCCTAACATGTATCCCATAATTCTTTTGTTAGATTATTTCTTTGAAAAATGTGAGGTGAAATGCAATTTGATGAAGTGTTTTACTTGGTTCATGTTCAAGTTTCTTAAGAACTCGGTGAAAGCAATAGAACCAAGAACAATATGAATTCAAAAGTAATCAATTGGAATCCCCTTCCCTTAATCAAAGCATTGGCAACAAGGACCACAGAATCACATGAAGATTCCGACACCTTATCAAGCGGAAACACTGAAAGACTGATTGATGATCCACTGATCATCAACTGCAGAGAACAAATCCAATTAGAAAAGAGCGACACGTGATTCGTCGATCGAAACTGCCGATTCTAAGCCTTTTTCTACCGATTCGTCCTTTCACCATAAAGGACTAGAATAATAGAAGAGGGATCGGTCTTATCAATAAGAAAGCTAGTGGCATCCCTTAAACCATTCCCTTCTTTAGGATTGAGCGGAATGCGGGCTCGCAATCAATAAATATAATGCCAAAGCACAATATTTGAACCTCAAAAAAGGAAAAAGGATGCGGCAACCAAGAGGATTGATTTGACTTTTCTTTGTTAATCCTGATGGTGTAGTGCAGTAACTCTTATTTCTTAAGATTCAATAGAACTAGACCCAATTGAAAGCACTGTGTTCCCCTAAAAGGCTGCACCTATTTTAATGGCATCTTGATAACAAAGAGCACAAGTGAGTTTATAGGTTGATAGACAGTTCCAGTCCAGCAAAATGTGCTCAAGGTAAATTTCAATAACAAAGAAAGTTCAGCAAATATTACATAAAGTAAAATTTATGATAAAAGAACTTCAAACCACTGTAATAAGATACTGCTGAACAAGGAAATGTTAAGTAATTACTATCCAGGATTGACTCATATTAATCATAAATGATCACAGAATTTTCCCCTTCGACATGCATGACAAAGAACCAAAACATTAAATATCTCCATCTAAGAGACCAAGAAGGAATCAGCCTATGTTTGAAACCAACAAGCACAAAATTTTGAAGTGACAAATATTTTCTTGCAAATAAAATTCCAGATCCATTACAAACAGTCGGTTGATAATAGTAAAACATAGAATGTACCTTTTGGAACTGCTCGCCTCTCATCATTATAATGCACAAAAGCTGCCAATCCAGCAAATCCGAGTATAGCAGCTGGCTGCAAAATTACACATTTTAAAAACATTTATAGTTTCGACCACAGAATCCACCTCCTTTTAATAAATAAATTAAAAAAAAATAATCAAAATCTACCATATTCTAAAAATGGCACATCAAATGGAGAACCAACACATATCAATTAGCGATAATGAAGAGGCTAGGCAGCATACAATGGCGTAGGAGCGAGGAACCCGTGGTTCGACTTGTACTTGTTCTACAAGACGACCATCCAGCTTCCCGTGATTCTGTCTTGTTGATTTTGAAAGATTACTCGATTGAACCCTCTTAGATGGACCAAGCCTACACCAATGATTCACATATAATCAAAATGCCCCCAGAATAAACAGAGAACACTAAAAACATCACAAAATTCAGAGAAAAAAATCACTAATAATTGTCTTTGAAATCATCCTTTAAATGTAAAGAAAGACTTTTACTAAATAATGCTAAAGTGGACAGCATCATAGGAAAAACCCAACAATCTTTAAAGAATGAACAGTAAACAGAACTACACAGAGTTCAATTTCAGAAGTGTATATATATAAACTAAAATGCATTCCTGTAACCTAAGCCCTAAACCCTTCCAAGAGAACCCATTTGCTTAAACATCAAAAGAAAGAAGAGTTTCTACTGCACCAGAACCTGGTAATTGCTGCATAACAAAGCTTCTTGATTATCCAGAGAAAATAACAAAAATAGAAGGAAAAAAAACAGTTCAAGGGGTTTAAGAGAGAGGGACCTTTGAAGTAGATTAAGAGCCTGTCTTGGGCGGTATTTGGAGGAAGAGGAAAGAAAGCGAGAAATGGGCATAATTATTTATTTATTTTATTACAGGAATTGGTTCTGGTTTCTTTTCTTGTTGAGCTTAAAATTGAAAAAGGACATGTGGATTTCTTACCAAGAAAAGCTCGAGCTCGATTGTTTTTTTTTTCTTTTCTTAAAAACAGAAGCCTTGTTGACCTCACCTCCTCTCAGCTTTCTAATTCTGCGCCAATGAGGCTAAAGCCTTAAGCCCAGAAATCATCCATGATGATTTGGTTTTGTAGTAATTCTTTTTCTAGATTCTAATATTGCTGATCAAAGCCAAACTTAAAGTTTTGGGTTAAGGCCCTATATCTGCCTGGCCTTATTACCTTCTTTTTTTTCCTTCCTTGAGAATAATGAGATGGCGATGAGTGAGTAATACAGGGCAATTTTGGCGCTCTAACTTACTTGTTCAGGTTAATTAGTGAATTTTATAGCGTGTTGATTATTATTCTAAAACAAATTACAAATAGTAATAAAATAGAGATAGAATTATATTGGTAATTGTGTGTGTGTGTGTGTGTGTGTGTGTGTGTGTGTGTGAGAGAGAGAGAGAGAGAGAGAGAGAGAGAGAGAGAGAGAGAGAGAGAATGTAAAACAAAATAAAATATAAAAAAAATTATTTTATCTTTAATATGTATTAATATTAACCGTCAAAATTACATATTTAGAAAAATAATTAAATATTATTTTGTTTATTTTAATTTATATTGGGTGTTGAAATCAATAATATTATAATATTTCAATTATAAAACCAGGACTGATCAGGTAAGTTGACCCAACATTGGGCTGACCTGTAGCTTAAACTTATCTAATTTTAAGAAATAATAAAGGAATGATTGATTCGACTTGAATCGAGTCAACTCGAAATAAAACATGGATCAAAGATTTGTTAATTTTTTTTCAAATCTTCTTGCTCAAAATAAAATTGCTTTAATTATTTTAAATTCTTCTTAAAAAACATAAAGAAAATATGATTTTTATTTGGTTTAGATTAATTTGTCAAACTTATAATCTAGAACTTGATAATTTTATTAAAAAAATAAAATTAATTATGAAAATTAATTTTTTATTAATTTAATATTAAAAATAAATTAAAAAATATATAAATAAACATGTCAGTCAATTTGAATTAACTAAGGCTCCGTTTGTTTGCAGGAAAGTAGTTTCTTTTTGGAAAGTGAATTCCGGGAAAGTATTTTCCGATGTTTAGCAATGTTATGGAAAATAAACTAGAAAACATTTTCCAGTGTTTGGTTGTGTTATGAAAAATAAACTGGAAAAAAATTTATTAATGAATTAATTTTTTTTTTCAAGTTTATCTAATATATATAAAATATTTAATCACTTACAATAAAAAAAAATCTAAAAAGTATTTATAATGATGAAATTTTTTTATTATATCCTATATTCATACATAGCTTATTAAAACAATGAGGAACAAATCTTACAAATTAAAAAGTTGAATGAGAATGAAATTGAAAAAAAATATATAATTTCATAAATTATCTCAAATAAAATAAATAATAATCAAAATAATAGAGATCAAATCTAAAATTTTTTTTTAAAAAATAAAAGATGAAGAAATTAAAATAATAATAATCAACATTTCATAAATTATTTCAAATAAAATAAGTAACAATCAAAAGAATGAGGATCAAATTTGATAGATAAATTTTTTTAATAAAAATATGATAAGGAAAAAACAAATAGCAATTATAAAAATAAGGACCAAAGTTAATATAAAAATAAAATTTTAAGAGATGAAATTGAAAAATAAATATTTAAAACAAAATATATATACCAATCAAAAGTTTGAGGATTAAATTTAATATAATCAGCAAATAATAACATTTCTAAATTTTTCACAACTTCCGGAAAGTGTTTTCCCCCCAAATTTTTCAAGAAAATACTTTCCTGAAAATCAAGCTAAATTTTCCTTTTACTGAAAAGTGTTTTCCATTGACCAACTTTCCTACTGGCAAACAAACACGAGAAAGTTTGGAAAGTGATTTTCCGGAAACTACTTTCCGGAAAACAAACACAGTTAAAGGGAAAACACTTTCTTGAAAACCAAGTCAAATTTTTCTTTGACTGAAATTGACTGGAAAGTATTTTCTGTTGACTAGAAAGTGTTTTCCGTTGACTGGAAAGTGTTTTCCGTTGACCAACTTTTCTAATGACAAACAAAAACAGAAAAGTTTGAAAAATAATTTTCCAGAAACTACTTTCCAGAAAACAAACATGGTCTAAGTTTAGCATACTTTGACACTGTTATCGCTTTCCACTTCCTCCGTTGGCACAGAAAGTAAATGCCTAATCTTCATCTTGTGCAATTCTTCGAAGTTCTGCATCTGTTTAATCTCTTGTGATCTTCCGTTAATGCTAATTGCAACCTTTGAAAATAACATAATGTTTTTTGAAAATTCATCCCGGCTGCTACGCAGAAATTGTTTTTTGAAAATAACATAATGTTTTAGTAAAATCGAAGGAGCCCATTTGCATCAGATGACAGCGTTTGAGGCGAAGGGCTGCAAGAATAACAAGTTACCTGTCACAGATCCATCGATAAGCTTGGAGCAAAGGAGCAGGTCCAAGCAGAGAGGATGCATGGTGTTATCCTTACTTGTACTGCAGGTAGAAGATGGTGAGATCTACAACAAGATCTCTGATCGCCTCGCTAGTGGCTGCATCAACGGGCTTAAGGCAGTTGAAAAGTAGCGGGCTAATGGCATCTCAAAGCTTAGAAGATTTTACATTTTAGTCCTAAGATTTTGAGAAATTTTAGTTATATTTTTCAACTTTACATGTTTTCCATCTTCAAAAACCAACTACTTTCTTATTTTTCCTTTCAATCTACATTTTCTGGTTCCACCTCTGATTAGCAGATTCCATATTAGCTACGGATAACTTTAGTTCGAGTCTGTAAAATATCTAAAAAATCAGAGAAAGAAAGCTTTGGATTTCTCTCGGGCTTTGTACAAGAGACTAGACCTTCAAGGTTTCATAAGAGTTAACACTATGGGCTGAGTGTCAAGACTCTTGGGCTTAGCTAGTATGGGCTTTAGCCTCGTAATGGTGGAAACAAATTGCTGCTGCGGCCTGCAAGCCTGTGCCTTCAGCAAATGACAAGGCTTTGTTGTCCCATGTCTGTGTCGTTGACCACATTTGTCAGCAAATTTGCTAGAAGATCAAACTGTCAAAGCCTAGGATCCAGTGCTGGAGACTTGCGGGAGAAAGACAATTCAACTGTCAAAGGTTACAACTCCTTAAACGAAAGCACAACTTATGGCACACAAAGCTCCAACAAAGAACATCAATGGGACCATTTGACCAGCACCATCTTTATGGACTTTTGTGATGTTTGACCCTAACCCACCGCTCCTCCATTTTGAAACTTCAAACATGGACGCCTCAACTAAACTGACCCGTGATATATAATTTACATTTTGAAGCTATGCTGATATGGAATGGAAAGAGTATATAAATATGGGCGATTTGATGCAACTAAAAGGAAAAAAACGAAAAAAAAAGAGAGGTTATTTTGTTAGAATTTGTCAGCAAAAATCTGGGTTGTAGATGGAGTTGGGCTTGGAGATGTCTGATTTTTATGCCTATTTCGAGACTAATACTTGCATGATGAGAAACAAAAATGGTCAATTTTTTTGGTAGGTGTCAATTATATTCCTACTCAAAATTGACAAGACTGCTGTTACTGTTAGGTTGAAGAATATCTAGCTCTAACATTGCTTTCATATGTATCGTATCAATTGATCAATTTTCATGTCCAGAACACGGCAGGCATCCAGTCATTAGGAGCTCTTAGTATTACTGTTCAAACCCTAGGAATCTCCTCGTATGAAGCACGTTTATGAAAACCCCTTCTGCTTGATGGGCTGATCTTGCAAACACTAGATCAAAAACCAAACCGATCCAGATTTTAATTTGAACAAGTTTTGATATTGATTCTGTTAAATCAAAATTAACCTGACATATTGATCTGCAATCTTATTTAGATGCATTGAAACCAGATATTTAAAAAAAAATATCTGTCAATAAGCAACACTACATGACAGATTACACATTGACCCGACAGTTTTATAAAATCAAACTCGAGTCCGGTTCACAGGTATGCTGTGAAGTGCGGGAGAAATTTGGTGCGCGGTTCCTTTCTTCCTGTGGGTGGGCCCAGACTTGGAGCTAATTTCTGTCAATAAGCAACACTACATGACAAGTAAAATTGACTGGGTTATGTGGAAGACGATGGCTCATTAATTAGAGAGAAGAGAGGGTCAGTAAGAAGACAACACCGGCAAATACCTACGATTATTGGGTATTAAATTTGGGTTTAATAAGTTTTCTTATTATTTTATCTAAATTCAATCAGAAATCAGTATTATAGACACACAAGAGAGAAGGAAGGCTCTCGGCTTTTATATATACAATAAATTGGTGGCGGTGGTGGTGTTCAACAGGGATATGGTAAATCAGGTTAACCTGCTACGCCGTTGACCTCTAAAAAATATGATGAAATCATCAGATATTCTAGCTAGCAAGGATTATACTATTTAAAAAGGAGAGTTAGAAGGGTGGAAGTGGTGTCTAATCATACATGCAATGTAAGCAATGTAAAACTCAGTTGCCTTATTGGGGTTAGGTAAAGTATGATATTGAAACTTATATGCAATTTCAGAATTTTTATGATATTATCTTCTTCTCTGCAAATATTTTTTTTCCCCAGGAAAGAGTATTCTCAAGAATATGTCATTTTCATCCCCTTCTGATGATCTTCTTGGGTCCAACAAGCATATTTTTTATGGAACAAAATAAAATGCGTCTCTCTCTCTCTCTGTATATATGATTCCATATGTATTAGAATTTCGACTGGAAAATAAAAAATATGATTCCATGCGTGTTTTGAGTACACAATATTTTATGTTTAGATTTCTTAAGAAGTTCCTTTTTATCGCTTGTAGGGTTGCAGATACAGCTAATATTGAAGTGGTATAATTCAAAATATATCCTTTTGGTTTCTTGTATTCTAGATGGCTGGTGTAAAATGGTCCTGGTAATGAGAGAGAGAGAGAGAGAGAGAGAGAGAGAGGAAGACGAAGAAGAAGAAGAAGAAGTCAACAAGGACAGGAGAAGATATTCGTAAAGCGGTAATGGACAAATTCTGATTTAGGGAATATAACTGGAGAACGAGGATGTAATGCATCGCTGTAACTGCATACACAGCTCGTCACAGCTGTGTTGCAATATAAAATTCAAAGAAGAAGAAGAAAAACAGAGAGAGGGAGAAAGAAATTCTACCATTAATTAACAAAACACTAGAGTTTATGGCTAAATCACTGTAAGAACAACCATAATTAATGTACTAATGTATTTTGTTTTAGATACAATATATCTTTTTCTTAGGTGAACAGAATTAAATTTTATTATGAGATGAAGCTTCCTTCTTCTTTTTTTTTATGAGTGCGGTCCAAACGAAGCTTAGTGGAGATTCAAAAAAAAAAAAAAATTATTCCAACAACTATATTCATGAATACTTTTATGATCTTTATGATCAATTATTATTAATTTGATTTAATTTTCTAAACTCTGTGATTTGAGTTTTGAATTTTAATTAATTTAATAATATTTTATTTATATAATAAAAAATAAAAATTTATTTAAAATCAATTCAATATTAAAAAAAATATATATAAAAATTTCATAAAAAAACTCAATGCTAATTTTTTTTTAATAAAAAAATCAACCCAAATAATAGCTTGAGTTACCTAATGTTTAAAGATCTTATAAAAAAATTATCGATATCAAACTTTTATTATCAAATAAAATTTATTCACTTTAAGTTTGATTATTTTTATTATTGATTCCGTGGTAACCAGGTATTCTCTTTCTCTAACTCTAATATCAATAAAAAAAATTAATAAATTTTTAAATAAAAATAAAAATTATAATTAGAGTTGAGCTTTTAAAATTTAATTTTAGAGCGTAAAAAATAACACCTGTTGAACACAGTGACCAACTGTGTACTTTTTTTCGTTTTCGTTAATGAACAGTGAAGAAAGTAACTCGTACACTAGTTGATTTTTAGTTTTTAGTAAGAATAATAACACCTCATGCCTCATCTACTTTTTCTTGGTTCTCATTTATCTTTCAACATGAAGACAGAAATCTGTCTTCATTCCAGTGTACTACTATGCTAACATTTAATGCTTTCGTATTTTTTTTTTACAAGGTATAGAAAGTCCGCACAAATATTTAATACAGGTTATTATATTTTTTTATACTTGTAATTATATTATGACTATATTTCAGAGTACTATTAGATTTTTTTTTATTTTTTCCAGTGCTGTATTATGAGTCAGATAAAAAAAACTTAATGTAAGAAAAAAATATCTAGGTATTACTAATATTTTTTTTTAGTTTTAAAAATTAATTAAACTATATTGGAATTGATTTAATATAACTCATTTGATTTAATGAGTCTAAATACAATTTGATTGATCGATAAAAACATAATTTAACTTAAAATAATTATTCAAGATGACATTCTTTATAAATATTAAGATAAAAAAATATATATTAAATCGATTTGAATCAATTCAAGTTAACCTTTCAATTCACATTCTAAGTCACGAGATTATAATAATTTTATAAAAAATAAATTAAAACAAAATATGAAGCTAAATTTTTAATAAGTCCAATGTTGAAGAACAATTTTTTTAGAAAAAAAATAAAAAGAAAAAAAATAACTCGAATCAACCCTAATTTACCTCTCAAACTCACACTTGATTCATAAAATAAAGATAACCCAACAGAAAGCAAATTGAAATAAAAAATTGATAAAAAAAGGATATAAAAATGACTCAAGTCAACCTGTATTAACCAATCAAATACGTGACTTGAGTTATGAGAC
Source organism: Populus alba (assembly GCF_005239225.2). NCBI lineage: Eukaryota > Viridiplantae > Streptophyta > Magnoliopsida > Malpighiales > Salicaceae > Populus > Populus alba. Next base: position 12,027,371 of record NC_133290.1, read on the forward strand.
TGGAATAATTTTATAAAAAAAATTTAAAAAAAAATCATGAAATTTAATCCTCAATCAGTCCAATAAATCCAATATTGAAGGATGAATTTGAGAAAAAAAAAAAACTCGAGTCAACTCGTTAAACACGTTGTTCAGATCATGATATTCTGATAACCTCATGAAAAATAATTTGAAAAAAATTATGAAACTCAATATTTAATAAATCTAATATTAAAGGATCGATGTAATTAAAATGAGAAAAAAAAACATAGATTAAAAAAAAAACTAAAGAAAGAAAACAAAATAATATTATAGTGAATAATATTTCATGAGAAAAGGTACAATAAATGCAAATACTCTTTTAATTTATTTTGTAAATTAATAAATAAAATTAATAAAATAAATGTATATTACTCATCAACAAGCCTACAATAATGACAGTATTTAAAATTATAATAGAGATTATTTTTTAAAATGTTTTTTATTTAAAAATATATTAAAATAATATATCTTTTATGTTTTTAAAGTTACTTTTCATGTCAGTATATCAAAATAATAATAAAATAATTTAAAATAAATTTTTAATTTAAAAAAAATAATAAAATTTTTCAAAATCATGATTGGTCGGCTAAAACAAAAACAGTCAAAACCTCAAACCGAAGAAGCCCTCTGCTCACCATCCAATTCAACTGTTTGGAAGCATGTTACTATGTGCCTCTCCTCCCCCAGCACTCGTCTATGAAGGTGAAGTGATCATACGCAGCCAAATGAATCCTAGAGTCTGGGAGCGGGAGTGTTTTAATGGTTTTTTTTTTTTATGTTTTTTATTTTAAAAAAATATTAAAATAATTTTTTTATTTTTTAATATCTGTGTATTAAAAATATTAATTTAAAATAAAGAAAAAAAATTAAAAAATATAATTTTTTTAAATACTTTAAAAATATAAAAATAAAACCTTAGAGAGATAGATCATAAACTCTGAAGGACAAGGCCACCTCTGCTCTGCAGGGAGGGGGACCAAAATAACTCGCCGCGCGAAACATTAAACTGAATTAATTTTATTGGTACTTTGTTTATGTGATTATTAAACAGAATCTCTTACTAGCACGTCAAACAAACGCGCAATTTATCACAAGTCACGGGCATTTACAGGTAAAACTAATTAATATTCCTTAAAAACAAAAACAAAAAACCCTTGGTCTATATCTATATGTAAAGTGTGCTCCCTCCGGCATGATTAAAAATTGACCTATTGGTGGAATAGCTTGTTTCCTTTCTTTGCATCAAGATTCAAATCTTATTATGAACGTCTGTCATCCCCGCGGTACCTTACATGCTTACTGGATTTGCAAGATGTTCAGTGGATTGTAGGATTAGTCGTAGTGCGTACAAGCTAGCCCGGACACCCACGTAAATCAAAAAAAAAAAAAAAACAAGATAGGTTAATAGTCAAGTTTTGATAAATCAATCAAGTTTTTTTTTTTTTAACTTAAACTAGTTTAGACCTTAATTTAACTTATTTTGCTAGTTAGGATTTTAAAACAATGTTAGAGACAAAAAAATAATAAAATTTAATTTCCAAAAATACTCTTGAAAACATTTTAAGGAGTCTAAAAACACTTTTTTCTTTCTTTTTATCCTGCAACGGGAGAGAGGATTTACAGGGAGGATTTGGCATTTGTTCATTTCTAGAGGGTAAAACAAATATCAATCCATTGAACTAAGTATATATCTTTCCTAGCTTTTCCAATTTTTTTACAATAGTTTTGTTTTTTCTTACATGTGTATTATAAAATTATCTTTATCATTTTATCAAATAAAAATTGAATAAAATTAACCAACTAAAGAAGATTATAATTTTTTTTATTCATTTATATCAATAAAAAATGGATTAACCAAACTAAATTACAATTTATTAGATAAATAATATTTCTTTTAAATTTATATTAAAAATAAGAATATTGATGAATTAATAATTTATGGCAAGTTTGATGATAATACATATAAAGGATAAAACAAATATTATTTATATTTTATTTTGTCACCTCCTTCATCAACAACAAAAAAAAACATAAATATTTAATTTATCTTATACATTACTATCTAACATAACTTCAGATCTTATATTCTTTCTCGTCCTCTGTATCACAATTGTTTGTCTTTTTTATTATGAAATAATAATCAAATAAAGCTCAATCTACCCCCAAACTCTTGTACTATAATAGTTCTTCATGTACATTAATTTCTATCATTCTACAAGTTTAACATATACCCTTAATCCATGTCCATTCACATTCCACAAAATTATTCATTCTCTCTCTCTCTCTCTCTCTTTTTTAATTTCATCATTTTTTTAATTCTCTCCCCTATTGTTTTTTTCTTATATCATTATTTAAGAAAAAATAATGTTAAAAGCATTTCTTATTTGATCATTGCCATACATTAATGTTTTCTTTTGATTTTTTTTAATTTTATAATTTAATATTAGATTTATTGAGAATTGAATTTCATAAATTATTTTGAATTTTTTATATGAAATTATCTCGGTCTCATGACTCAAGTTGATTTTGGTTATTTTTTTTTTATCATTTTTTAATTTTTTTTTAAAAATTTAATCCTTCAACATTAGGTTCATTGAGAATCGGATCTTATAATTTATTTTGATTTTCTTTCTATGAGGTTATGTTGATCTTATGACTTGGGTTGTGAGTTTGACATGTTAACTTTTGTTGACTTGGATTATTTTTTTTTTTAATTGATTTTTTTAATTTATTTAAATATTGGGTTAACTGAGAATTATATTTCATAATTTATTTTAATTTATTTTCTATGAAAATGTGACAGCCTTATGAGTTTTTGTTGTGAATTTGGTCAAGTTATTCCAGGTTGACTCAAATCGATCCAATTTGTTGTCATTTTAATATTATTTTTTTAAAAAAATATTATCTTGAAATTTATTTAATTTAGACTATATTTTTACTAATCATTAGAGTTATTTCTAGATTCATTAAGTTAACCGGGTTACATTAAATCAACTCTCATATTATTTTTTTAAATTAAAAAAAATTAAAAGATGTGAGTAAAATCTTGTAGCATAAAATAAAAATTACTATTCATTAGAATAATTGAGGGACAACCTTGCCCTTCTAACCATTGTACGTCAAGGCTTTTTATGAAGGGTAATTAGGTCTTTTCATTGTTTTATAGGTTATTATTGATTTAATTGGGGGTGGCTTGATCTTTCTTGTTTTCATATAATGGCATGGTAAAATTATTTAGATGTTCTTAGAAGCAAAAGATTTGTTAGTTTAAATCTAGGGGTTTATTGCACTTTTTATTAACACACTATAATGACTATATAGCTCTTGGAATTTTAAAATTTTTAGCATTTTCTTTAGGCCTCAGGGCTTATTAATACTTTCCTCTTGGTTTTTCATTGCTTTCATGTGATATTAGGAGCATATTTGTATTTTTATTGAACTACGAAAAAAAAAGTGGCACACACCAGCGTGTAAGCCACTTCATTGCATTCAAGCTTATAGTGACAAAAAATAGCCTTTCAGGATGTTTTTCTATTCGTCTTGGCAATGACTACTTATATGGCCGCGCATGTATTTTCATTCTAGCTAGTTTGACACCATTTGGATTTTATTTTTTTATTTTATTTTTCCTCTCTCTCCACCTTGATTGGTGTGTCACCCTTGCAACAAATCATAACAGCCCTTTAATTTATTTTTTCTAGAGATTTAGCCCATCTTATTTTAATTACACTTCTTTTATTTCAATGAATTATTTCAAATTGAAAATTGTTTTCAAATTCATCCTCTTTTAATTTCTCAATCTCTCGAATTTAGTCCCTATTCTTTTTATTCTTATTTTTATGTTTGAGATGGTTTTCTAAATTGATTTTTTTTGTTGCAATTTCATCCTTTATAATTTTTTCCTTGTCAAGTTTGATCCTTATTTTTTTTATTGTTGGTTTTTATTTTTGCTTTGGCAATATTTATGAATATATTTTTTTAACAATTTCATTATTCAGTATTGAATTTATTAGAAATTAAACTTCTTTATTGAACCCAGTATACAATATCATGCGTTGCAAATTTGGTGTGGTACAGACCACCAATCTAGATTTACTCTAGTCGTCCCCCCCTTTTCTTTTAGATTTAGTGTTTTTCTTCTTTAATTTTTACCTTTAATATTTGGTTCATCACAACTGACCTTCTTGATTTATTTTGGTATAAGTTTTATGAGGTTATCATGTTCTCATATCTTAACCATGATTTTACCAAGTTGATTTAGTGTGCTGTTATTTTAATATTTTTTTAAAAAAATAATATGTTATCTAATATATCAATTTTTCAGTATTTTAAAAGTTTTTTTGTCCGTATATATCAAATTTTTAACTTCATGATGTCTTTATATTTTCTTAAGTTTTAATTTTATAGTAAAAGAACATGTTAGCAATACACGTGAACGCTTTTTTATTATAAGAAAAAAATCATATGATTCCAGCTAATCATCCGTTGCATAGCGCATGCTAATGATGATACCCTAAATCGCAGACAAAATAATTTATAAAATAAATATTAGCTATGTTTTGTAAGAATTTCCAACAACTGGCAGGATGTGATGGATGGGATGCAGGATGGACCACGCCCAAAAAAATCGAGAGTTTTGTAAGGGATCCTCTTGCAATTACTCTTATTTAGGCTTTTTTTTTTTTTTTTTTTTTTTTTTTTTTTTAAGGATGTCTTTTAATTTAATTATGATCCTGAAATTATTGACACACGATTTAGACATCAAGCAAGAAAAATCCTTACCGTACTAGCAGTATGATATTTAAAAGTATAGTTATAAATGTTTTTAAAATTATTTTTTATTTTAAAATATATTAAATTAGTATTTTTATATTTTTTAAAATTATTTTTCACATCAATACATTAAAATAATCTAAAAATATAAAAAATATATTAATTTAAAATAAATAAAAAATTAAAAAAAATGATTTTTTTTTTTAAATATTTTCAAAATATAATGCCAAAAACAACCTAAAACTTATAGGTGCGCAAGCCAGAGGTGGAATGAAAATGATGGGTCCGTCCTATAATCCACATTTTGATAAATAACATAACTTTTTTCTTTTTTTTTCATAGTTGGCTAAGATCAGACAGTTAAAACTGAGTAAAGCTTATATGTGTCTTGTAAGTGCAAGTTACATATATTAGACATAATTAGGTAAGTGATTTGAGAGTGATATTTGCAACGTGGTTGTATATATTTGTGAAAATGCCCCAATATTACCTAGATTTTTCAACTTGTTGCGTATCAATTCTATCTTCTAATTTTATTTTTTTATTTTTGCAAATATGCAATGTCGAGTGTCAAATTCTTGTCTTGATAGGCTTTTACATTACTGAAATATTATTAGTCAGGCGCTTCATTTATCGTAATTTGGTGAAAATAAATTCTCAGATTACGGCTGAAATTGCAACAACCCTGAAAGTTTGAAGCCGCCATTATAATATTGTAATTTATGTGGATCAATGTGATACATTTGCCGAATAAGAGGAGATTGTATATTTTTCTTTTGGGCATTGTGTGATGGGCCCCATAAATTAAAATTTCCAAATGCTCACCTCATACATTCCCGTACATTTCAATATGGCCCTTGTTGTTAAATCACCCGATAGCAATAGATGGAATGTTCGCTTTCTTTAATTTTTTGTTTTTTTTTAAAAAGAACCACCCCTTTCCTTTCTTACACGAAAACCCTTAAAGGTCAAAATAACATCAACATAAAAAAAAAAAAAAATGGCCGGTCCCATCATAGTTCCAATAGAATTTGAAATGGTGTTAATTTTTGTGGTGGCACTGTAATTTTAAAAAAGAGTGAAACTACTATTAAACTTTGATAATCAGATTAACATTGTTACGTGTGTGAAAGAAAATAAAAATAGTAATAATAAATAGAATAATATAATTAATTATTTCTTTTATTCCATCCTTTTATTAATTAAATGTATTATAAGTAATAGTAGGTATATTATTAATTATATTGTTTTTATTAATTAAGGGTATCATAAATAATAGTGAATATATTAGTAATTGTATAATAATTTAGAGAATAAAATGAAAATAAAATCCTATAGTAACTTATGTTATATTTTGTAGACAATCAAAACCTATATCAACAAAGAGATGAAGAGGAAGATGAGGAGGATATTTGATCTAGGATCAAAGTCTTTATTTTCTTTTATCAATTTAAGTGTGTGTTTTCTATCATTACCTTTTAATTAAGTTTTTGAATGCATATTAGAGTTATTGAGAAAGATTTAGAAATTAGGGTTTTTATGATTTTTTTTTTATTTTGAATCACTTTTATAAAGAGTGAGTCTTTTACTAATACAGTCATAAAATGATATGAAGTCATTGAAAGTGATTTTATATATTTTTCATAGATTTAATTTGAAATAAATGTGAATTAAGGAATTGAAAAAAAATGATGAATTGGAGGAGCACATGGATCATCCATGTGTGATCTCATATCCATTATTATTTGCCAAAACTCTTCATAATTCGTAGTGATTCGTTCATATTTTTCATTAAGGTGAGGTGTTCGATCTTGTACTCGTTGGTTTAACATTGCCTCGAACTTCAAAGTTTGAATGCTTGAGATCTATTGTAAGCATTCAACAGTCAAAACATTACGGTTTATCTGTAAGTTTTCGGTCGTAGTGTTAAAAAGTTTATACACCTGATTTATATAAGGCTCACCGAATAATCCTGCCTTCAACTATAAATCTGTATTGAGATCTGAATGGGTCGAATGATCATCCTCGTATCTCTCCTTCAAGTAGCTGTTATATGTATCCTGGAAAGAAAAAAAAAATTATCAAATTAAAAGAAATTATAACTTAATAAAAAAGTGGTAAAAAATCAGCATACCACAAAGTGCTGAGCTCGACAATACACGAACTGTTGTACTCATTTTTGACAGTCATCACTATGCATATGCATTTCAGCAACAAGTTTCACTGGGATTGGCTCACGTCCAATAACAATAACCTGCAAGATAAAAATGTAAGTAATTAAAAAAATTATAACATCCACTTCACATGCGAAACTAATGGAATAGAGCTATCAGTGTGTGTGGTAACAGGACCGAGAACACGCCGATGTCGATTCTTCGTACTGAACCATGACTATTGAGTAAAACACGTGGACATCAAATATTGAATGTAGTTCTCCCATACAACTTTTAAGATATATGGCGGTCTATAATCCTTCCAAACTATTACGTCATTCCAAGCTAGTGCTTGCTTTCTCTAACATATATTTTTGCTTTCTTTTGCATCTCGTATTAAAAATCACACAACCTATATGTTAACAATAAATTATATGTTAGTAAAAGAAAAAAAATCAACAAACTAACCAAATTAATATAACAAAAAAAATACTTAAATTAATACTAACCTTGAACCTTGAAAATCATGCATCGATCAACGGTTTTCATTGACAATTTAAAAATAAATATTTGGAAACCTGGCTCTATTGAAAGAATGAAATTTGAATCGATGATTTAAAGACTGATGTTATTGCTCTTACAGCCTCAATGTTTGTAAACCTAATATTGCATT